>NC_088214.1:43462001-44062001 GCF_036934945.1 Oncorhynchus masou masou
AAAAACTAGCAGTCAAACAGGAAAATGGTTCCAATCGATTTTCCACCCTTCATGTTCCCCACAGGGGATTTTAAAAACACTTAAAATAAGAGCTGTGTTTCTTGTCGGCTTACCCTGGCATGGTAAACTGCACTGCTCAGAAAAATAAAGGGAACACTAAAATAACACATCCTAGATCTGAATGAATGAAATATTCCTATTAAATACTTTCTTTACATAGTTGAATGTGCTGACAACATTTGAACTCACACTCCGAATTAAAATGGAAAACCACACTACAGGCTGATCCAACTTTGATGTAATGTCCTTAAAACAAGTCAAAATGAGGCTCAGTAGTGTGTGTGTGGCCTCCACGTGCCTGTATGACCTCCCTACAACGCCTGGGCATGCTCCTGATGAGGCGGGCCAGTCCATAGCATCAATGCCTTCCTCTTGCAGGAACTGCTGACACACTCCAGCCACATGAGGTCTAGCATTGTCTTGCATTAGGAGGAACCCAGGGCCAACCGAACCAGCATATGGTCTCACAAGGGGTCTGAGGATCTCATCTCGGTACCTAATGGCAGTCAGGCTACCTCTGGCAGGCACATGTAGGGCTGTGCGGCCCCCCAAAGAAATGCCACCCCACGACTGACCCACCGCCAAACCGATCATGCTGGAGGATGTTGCAGGCAGCAGAACGTTCTCCACGGCGTCTCCAGACTCTGTCACATGTGCTCAGTGTGAACCTGCTTTCATCTGTGAAGAGCACAGGGCGCCAGTGGCGAATTTGCCAATCTTGGTGTTCTCTGGCAAATGCCAAACATCCTGCACGGTGTTGGGCTGTAAGCACAACCCCCACCTGTGGACATCGGGCCCTCATACCACCCTCATGGTGTCTGTTTCTGACCGTTTGAGCAGACACATGCACATTTGTGGCCTGCTGGAGGTCATTTTGCAAGGCTCTGGCAGTGCTCCTCCTGCTCCTCCTTGCACATAGGCAGACGTAGCGGTCCTGCTGCTGGGTTGTTGCCCTCCTACCTGCCTCCTCCACGTCTCCTGATGTACTGGCCTGTCTCCTGGTAGCGCCTCCATGCTCTGGACACTACGCTGACCGACACAGCAAACCTTCTTGCCACAGCTCGCATTGACGTTCCATCCTGGATGATGCACTACCTGAGCCACTTGTGTGGGTTGTAGACCACGTCTCATGCTACCACTAGAGTGAAAGCACCACCAGCATTCAAAAGTGACCAAAACATCAGCCAGGAAGCATAGGAACTGAGAAGTGGTCTGTGGTCACCACCTGCAGAACCACTCCTTTATTAGGGGTGTCTTGCTAATTGCCTATAATTTCCACCTGTTGTCTTTTCCATTTGCACAACAGCATGTGACATTTTTTGTCAATCAGTGTTGCTTCCTAAGTGGACAGTTTGATTTCACAGAAGTGTGATGGACTTGGAGTTACATTGTGTTGTTTAAGTGTTCCCTTAATTTTTTGGAGCAGTGTATATTACGATACATATAGGAACATTGGATCGGGATTTTGTTTTTGTAAAATGACAAATGAAGCAAACTAGAATCTAGCTTAAATATAAACTTTATTACAAGATAGCATACGTCAAAGGTTTTATTTGATAGTCATGGGATAAAACAGCAGAAACAGGAATGTTAATAACTCTGACTTGGCTTTGTAGGATAGTGACACAATCGAACTCGGTCATCACAATGACCAGGCAAGCGGACATAGCAACTAACTGGGCCTGTCCAAAATCCAAACGTCAGTCACTTTTCTGTCTTAACCCATTGACACTCAGCCATAAAGAATAGAAGGATATGGATATCATATTACACCAAGTACAGCACGAACTCCACAACCCTCTGGATGCACTTAATTCAACAATCAATATTACTGGGGGCCATGAGGAAATTTGATGTATAGGCCTGGTCCGAACATCACAGTAATTCAACTTACTTTTAGTTCGCTAGGACTTTTGCCTAAAAAATCAACTCACTTTGCAATATGTTAAAACCTGGGGGCTGTCATAAAGCATCTCCGAGTACGAGTGCTGATTTAGGATTGGGTCCCCCCAGTCTATATAACCATATTCATTATGATCTAAAAGGCTAAACTGATCCTAGATTGCCACTCCTACTCTGAGACACTTTACAGGCCGAGTATTCAGAGGCACATGCAGTAAAAAAACACCAAGGTATGTCTCCTTCATTGGTTCAGGGGTACAGGATGACTGGGAAGGTCACAGTGTCATGTATTTCAGTCATAACCAGTCGTTTCAACACAACGACACTTCAGACTGGGTTAAGAGCTGCATGCGAGAGAGTAGGAGAAAGAACACGGTCAACGAATCCTAGCACTAAGGAAACATCTTTATGCTGCTTTTCAAAGACTATTGTTTAAAGATATTTTAACATTGGCATGACAACCACTAGAGGGAAAAAAATATTACAATTTTAGCTGTATGGCTCCACGAAAGAGAAGAGCGTTGCTAACTTTCACAGTAAGCTGGCCTTTGCCACTCGTAATGCGGAGCCACAGTAAGTAACACGATCGACCATTCCTGAGTGGTTTTAGCGGAGGCCGAGTGTAAAGATTTGGCTATGACAGTACTGAGGAGCAGCAGCAACTTCTGGCTTTCTCAACAGCAAAAAAAAAATGTAATAAAGAACAATGGTTCTATAATGAAAGCATTTCCCTGGTTAAAAGTTATTCTCCATTTGATGACTAACTGGCATGGTCCATTCCAATAGAATGGAACAAATTAATAATGAGCCATTTGGAATATTAGAAAGAAAGTGTAAATATAAAAATGTAATACTGCTTCGATACAAAAACAAAAAATTAAGAATTCAAAATGATCCCAAGTAGGACTGAAATAAACTAAATATAGTAGCAAGCAGAATGAGACAAGGACCAGTTATCTTGCTCTCGCTCCCTTCTCTTCTGCAATCCCTCCATCTCTGGTCAAGCTCAAATAACAGCTTGAAAACCTGCAGGGAAAGACAAAAGTGATACATAAGGACTTGTGCTTCCTAATTGTTCCATTTATATGAATTCAGACTAAAAAGGGACCAATAATTCTGATGGAGTACATCTGATGCCACCTTTTTCCACATTTTGTTTAGGTTACAGCCTTATTCAAAAATGTATTAAAAAGTTTAGGGACAGTTCCTTCGACCTCATGGCTCGGTTTTTGCTCCGACATGCACTGTCAACTGTGGGACCATTGACAGACAGCCGTGGGCCTTTCCAAATCATGTCCAATCAATTGAATTTACCAATTCCAACCAAGTTGTAGAAAGATCTTAAGGATGATCAATGGAAACAGGATGCACCGGAGCTCAATTTAGAGTCTCATAGCAAACGGTTTAAATACGTAAGGTATATTTTTTATTTTTAGTACATTTGCAAACATTTCAAAAAAAAACTTTAAATCCATTTTAGAATAAGGCTGTAACGTAACAAAATGTGGAAAAAGGTGTCAATACTTTCCTTAGGCAATGAACAAAAATACAAAATGCAAACGTAGCGTCGGTCCCAAGTTGCAAGACATTTTCCATATGTACAAAAATCTCAAATTGTGCAAACTTGTTTACATCCTTGTTCGTGAGCATTTCTCCTTTGTCAAGATTATCCAGCCACCTGACAGGTGTGGCATATCAAGAAGATGATTAAACAACATTACATAGGTATATCCAACCGGCCTCACAACCGCAGACCACGTGTATAGTATTGTGTAGGTGGGCGGTTTGCTGAAGAGAGTGTCCCATGGTGGCGGTGGGGTTATGGTATGGGCAGGCATAAGCTACAGAGAACGAACACAATTGCCTTTATCGATGGCAATTTGAATGCATAGGGATACTGTGATGAGATCCTGAGGCCCATTGTCGTGCTGTTCATCCGCCGCCATCACCTCATGTTTCAGCATGACAATGCACGGCCCCATGTCGCAAGGATCTGTACACAATTCCTGGAAGCTGAAAATGTCCCAGTTCTTCCATGGCCTGCATACTCAGACATGTCACCCATTGAGCATGTTTGGGATGCTCTGGATCGACATGTATGACAGCATGTTCCAGTTCCCGACAATATCTAACAGCTTTGCACAGTCATTGAAGAGGAGTGGGTCAACATTCCACAATCAACAGCATGATCAACTCTATGCAAAGGAGATGTGTCGCACTGCATGAGGCAAATTGTGGTCACACCAGATACTGTGGTTCTGATCCACGCAGCTACTTTTATTTTTAAAGTATGTGACCAACAGTTACATATCTGTATTCTCAGTCATGTGAAATCCATAGATTAGAGCCTAATTAAACCGATTTAAATTATTTCCTTCTAACTCAGTAAAATCTGAATGTTTTACATAATGCATTTATATTTTTGTTCAGTATAGTAATCAAAAAAATATATACCACCTAGCAGACACTTTAAAACTTCTTGAGTGTAGGGGGCAGGATTTTCATTTTTTGGCAACAAAAAACGTACCCATTTGAAACTGCCTATTTCTCAGGCCCAGAAACTAGAATATGCATATAATTGGCAGATTAGGATAGAAAACACTCTAAAGTTTCCAAAACTGTCAGAATATTGTCTGTGAGTATAACAGAACTGATATTGCAGGCGAAAACCTGAGGCAAATCCAAGGAGGAAGTGCTGTTTTTCCTGAAAGCTCTATGTTCCATTGGATGCCTTGCCTTCATTTAAAGGGATATCAACCAGATTCATTTTCCTATGGTTTCCTCAAGGTGTCAGTCTTTAGACTGAGTTTCAGGCTTTGTGAAAAAGCGAGAAAGATCACATCGCGTCAGTGGATAGCTGGGCGTTCGCAGAGTTTTACTTGCGCAACAGAGTGGGGCAGCATTGTTTCAGATAGATATTAAAAAAACAACCTGAGGATTGATTATAAAAAACATTTGACATGTTTGTGGACATTACGGATACTATTAAGAATTTGCCTGCGATGTCGTGACCGCTCGAGTGTGGATTTCTGAACACAAACAAATGGAGGTATTTTGGATATACAAAATAATCTTTATGGAACAAAAGGAACATTTATTGTGTAACTAGGAGTCTCATGAGTGCAAACATCAACGGTAAGCAATTTAATTTATTTTTCTGACCAATCTACTGGGCTGCTAGTGTTTGTAATATGTTTTTTTTCTACTGAGAGAGATGTTCTTACATAAACGCTTGTTATGCTTTCGCCGAAAAGCTGTATTGAAATCTGACACGCCAGGTGGATTAACAACAAGCTAAACTGTGTTTTGCTATATTGCACTTGTGATTTCATGAAAATTAAACATTTTTAGTAATTTAATTTGAATTTGGCACACTGCAATTCAGCGGGTGTTGATGAAAATGATCCCGCTAACGTGATGGGTGCGTCAAGAAGTTAATCCAAAGAGACTTACTGTAGAGCGAATTCAAATCATCTTTGTGTGTATTTTGATTACAACAGGTGTTGAACCCACAACCATGGCATTGCACATGCTTGCCAACTGAGCCATACAGGTCCACAATATACCATAGTGTACATTTGAGTTTTCATAACACGGGTTTGCTGTGTTGTGTCAAAATGGACGTGTTGTTCTTACCGTGGTGAGTGTCACACATGCTGGCCGTCTCCCGCTCCATCAGGCTTAATCTGCATCTGGGCCTGCATCTTGGTAATCATCTCCTGCATTCTCCTCAGCTGCACAGAACAAAATAAACATAACATTAATACCAAAACATAGAACACTGAGTACCTGGCTAAATCCCCCCCCCCCCTCCACAAAACAACCACCTGTATCACATGAAATAAACTTATTGCAGTCCAACTAAGAGTGAGGATATAAGAGGTCATGTGGGTGGGCTATTCAAAAGTGATATTTGAATGAAAGTATACAGTATAAGAGTAGTGCGAGTGGTAGGTGGTGAGAGAGGGATATGAATGCTTAGCTATCCCACCTCAGCCTCCTTCTCCTGCAGGATCATGTCCTTGTCCATTTCCTCCGGCTCCGGTCCCTTCCTGTAACACGGACAGAGATTTGTTGAGTTCGGCTCAAGGCACAATCATTGGGGAGACCTGCCATAATTAAACACTGGAAATCTCATACATTTCAAGTTATTACATAGTTTGTGCATTCAGAAGAAAATGCAGTATTCAAAAGCATATCATTGTCATTCATAGAGTCAGCAGAAAGGTGGAGGAGTGAAAACTCATGTGCATAGGGGGTCTCCGGAAGACCGTTTGGTAAATCCCCACGTCTGGTGGTTGTGTGTGGTGCAGTTTCCAGCTTTCTAGTATTTAAGCAGACGTGACGAAAGCAACACTTAGAAAGTAGAAAGAGCCAGAGGTAAATTAGTGATATAGAGAAAGAACAGATTTTGGGGGGGGGGGGGTAGAAAAGTAGAGAACTTGGTGTTAAAGTGAAAGAGGGCAAGCTGCAGAAGCAAGAAGAGAGCAGCAAGGTTGTGAGACAGGGAGGATAGTGGTACCTCCCATTGAAAACAGTACCTCCAACAGTCCACTCAGAGGATTGGACAGACCAGACCATCATTGGGCTGATGGTGAGCCAATAGGAAGGCAGTAAAATCTCTCCCTTCTCCTGGATTGGCTATAGAGGAAGGTCTCAAAGCATCCAAAGGGTCCACACTCCTAGAGTTAAATGATACCCATACTACTACTACACATACAACCTATATACACTGGTTAAAAACCCATAGCCCACTAAAAAATAAAATCATAAAGATAAAAAAAAAATTGGCCAGACTATACATGCCTAACTCAAACCCACTACCAAGGTCAAATTGCTGTAGAATGTACATCCAAAATTATAGTTTAACTTAAAATGTTTTGTTTTTTTCAACCATGTAATATTAATGAACACATGGAGATTTACTTTCAATGCTGACTATCGCCTAATCACTTCTTGATAGACATTAACACAAGATAAGTGGAACTGGCTGACTCTTTGAGAAACTGTATTAGTTACCCAACAATTGTCTTAGCCAGATAAGTCATTCAAATCCAAGAAAGTCAAGCCACACATGAGTCTTGTGTTACAAACGTCTCAACACTATCAACCTGCTCTGTTATATTAAGCCTTTGTGTCTTTGGTTGTATATTATATTACTGCGTATGGGAAGTTTGGGGGGCAGGCAGGGTACAGGAAGGCAAGCAGACAGAACGGTACGTACGCAGGAGACAGAACGTAACCATGAGAGGACAACCTGCCGCCTCGTTTGAGGCGCTCCGAACGGAAATTCTCGTAGTGTAGGTCCTGGGTCACCTCCTGCAGGTCCTGCATGTGGGTGCTGTAGATGGATAGGTGTCAGTCGATCAATCAAGCACTAAACCAACTACTCAACTCAAGCTCATCATAAGCGAAACATCAAGCAGTATGTGAGACGGGACAGCCACTGCTCATGACTGACAACATATTATACAGCTGACACAGCTTTGTAGTATAAGCCAAATCAACCATAAAAACTCAATTTAAAAATAACGTTTTTTTTAAATGTATTTTAATCACCATAAGCCACTATTTCAAGTTGGGATTCTCAAGCCACTATTCAATGCTGCTTCAAGCTGCTATTCAAGTTTAATATATGAAGAAACCAGAGCGAGCCGCTCCGGGGATGACCCAGCACAGGCCCTCGCTCTCCCACCCACTCACATGAGCATGGTGCGTAGCTTGAGGAAGTCGTTGTGCTCGGGGTTCTCCACCTCCACCACACCCCAGGGATACAGGCGACCCCGCACCTTCTTCCCCTTGGCCTCGATCTGCTGGTTGGAGCCAACCACCGCAAATGGAATACTGGCCTGGAGGGAGGAGAGAGAGAGCAGGTGCTGACAGTCAAAACAGATAGCATGTTTGCGACGGTGGCGATTGCATACCATTCTGAGCTTATTTGTAAAGTTGTATGTTTTATTTTAATTTTAAATTTGCTAGTAACTTTCAGGAACAGTAGTAAAAGTCTCAAAGAAACCATGCTCAATTTCAACTCCGGTCATCAAAATGATTGACACCCTAGATAAAAGATGACAGGGGGAGTTAAGCATGTCTTGGGGGTATAATTGTTGACCCTCTAACTTTCTCATTTATAATTATTCACCATTCATTCAAGATTATTTGTAATCATAGTTTATCATTCATTTCTAGTCGGTGCAAAATAACTGAAACATGAAACGAGAAGAACTGCAAAGAGTCACAAGCTTGATATAGTCAAGTGCTTGGAATACTGGACCAAATAAACTTTTGACTACTTTCTTTATAAGAATCTTTAGGGGTGTCTATTGACACCTACCTTTTTGAGAGAAAATATTACTTATTAAAAACAAAACCTCTTTCTCTGAACAATTGTACTAGTATAAAACATAATTGAGATTTTTTTTATGTGCACACAATAAAGATCAGTATTAAAATTATTTATTTGACAGTTATTATTGCTCATCTTTATCAAGGATTCCAATACTTTCAGACCCCACCATATGCTGAAATGACAAGTGGGGTTCAGAATCCTTATGGAGGCAGGACCGAGTCTAGAAAAGGAGGTGGGGATTACTTTGAGAATCCTTGTCTGCTCCTTGAAGTCTTCGTCCTCGTCAGACTCCGCGTCGGGGAGGTGGTATATCTTGATGCCGTGCTCATCAATCTCATCCAGAATCTACAGCCACACAGGAATATGGAGGATATAGACAGAATTTGGGCTATTTACTTTAGCTGCGCTTTAACTATGAAATTGAATATATAGTACTTTATTAATCCACAGAGGGATTATTCAAATACAGTCAGTACATGGGTGCAGTTGTATCATATGAAAGGAAGATCACTACATCTGCATCCCTTGTGCGAGACGACTTAAATACATTTAAAAAACTTTCTCCCATTGTATACTTTTTCGTGTCAGGTTGAGCTATAACGTCTCCTACCCTGCGCTTGAGCCTCTCCCTCTCTCTCAGGGTAAGTGTGTCGGCCTTGGCGATGACAGGGACCACGTTGACTTTGTTGTGGATGGCCTTCATGAACTGTACATCCAGAGGTTTCAGCCTGAGAGAGAGAGAAAGGGAGAGCGCGTCAGAACTGGGGGGGGGGTTAAAAAGTACATGTTGAAAATGTGTGTATACCCGTGGCCTAATGGGGAGATGAAGTAGAAGCAGCAGTGAACACGGTTGTCCACGATGTGCCGTCGGTTCAGACCGCTCTCGTCGTGGAGATAGCGCTCAAACTGGTCGTCGATGTAGGCGATGATGGTGCTGAAACTGGGGAGAAACGAGAAGCAGCTGCTATTAGAAAAGCCAACCCATATAACACCGCATGACATGAGTAGAGCAACGGGGAATGACATTTTAGATAGGGGTGTCGTCTGCAACGTCCAGAAACTCATGTAAAACTAAGCATAAACTTTTAAAAAGTGAACTATCCCTTCAAATTTTAGAAAAATATATTTTTAAAACAATTAAAATGGTTGTTCAACTATATTCCAACAAAAACAACAATTTCCATGTTGGACAAAAGAAGTCGTGGGCAGTGGCATACCAGTCCTGGCTGTTGATGGCGTCGCCGTATCCGGGTGTGTCCACCACGGTGAGGCGGAGCTTCACCCCTCTCTCCTCGATCTCAACCGTAGATGCCTCGATCTGAACCGTGCGCTCAATCTTCTCTGTGGGACAAAATGAAAAAGAGACCAGGAGGAGAGGAAAAGTTTATTTCATTTTTCTACTTTTGAGATATTCTTGAGGCCACTGACTAAATGAGGGGTGATTTGGTGTAATCTGTTTAAAATGACTCCCATTAGGTTATGCAGGAAGAAATTAGGTTTTGATAGTAAGCAGAAAGTTTGGCCTTGGTGTATATAAGCATTACCTGCTGCTCCGGGGATCACTCTCTCTGGGTAGAGATCCGTAAGGAACAGACTGTTGATGAGGGTGGACTTCCCCAGACCAGACTCACCTAAACAGAACGCACAGAATCAATATATTTAAAAATATAAAAAAATCCCATCATAAAAAAGAGAAAATCAAATAGAACAGACTATTGTGCCTGTAAGGCAATATACCCAATATATTAGTTCATAACCAATTACCTTTGAGTCTACAAACCACAAATACTACAAAAATCGACAATTAGATGTGTGCAGGGTGAAGCTTTTTCCACAAAATACCCAATATAGCCTGGGTAATGGGCACACTACATTTGCAGCCAAGCAGCTTCCTACACATTAGGCCTTTCATTGCGTGGGAAAAGCATTAACCTCACAGTAAAACAAGACAAACATTTTCCTTAGTCCAAAATGCAACAAGCTCAAGTGAAGGGCCGCTGCTTCCCCAATCAAAAGCCCCGGATTAACACAGAGGTACGTGCTAAACTAAAGGACAGAGCTACCGCACACAAAAGGTCTATTTAGGAACAAGGTTAAAAACCTATTACACTGACGCTCAATGCATATAGCAGGGGCTACAGACTAGTTGTGATTTATTCAACGATGCCTCTACCAGACAAACTCAATGAATTTTATGCACTGTGACAAAAAACAAAGGGCCCCCGCCGTCCTAGAGGACTTAGTCATGTTGCCCTTGGAGAGCGAGATCACCAAGGTTTAACACTCCCAAAGCTATGGGGCCAGACGATATTCCAGGGCACGTACTCAGAGCATTCGCTGTCCAGCTGGCAGGCATCTTCAAACTCTCCTACCACCCCAACAGATCTACAAACGATAGGATCTCAATTGCACTCCACACTGCGCTCTCCCACCTAGAGAAGAGGAATACCTATGTGAGAATGCTGTTCATCGACTACAGTGCGATCTAGAAGAAAAAGAAAAGCACACCTATTAAGGCGAGGTGCTGGCTAGCGGAGTAGAAAACTTGAAAATAAAAGAGAGCCGCACACTAGGAGCTCAGACGCAATAATTTAATTACCAACATTGACAGCCAAGCTGTCTTCATCAGGGTATAATCACAAACACTGCGGGATGACTCGTTTATATAGTGTCAAAGGACACAGGTGTCTGTAATCATGGCCAGGAGTGGCCTAATATCATTGGTTAATTATCAAATATTAAAATGTCATACAAAGAACAGCATACAAACAAATGGATAAAATACAATCATAGATTAATTTGACTACACAAGCTTACAAACAATTACAATGGCATAGTCACAATAATCACAAGAATGGCTTCAGATCAGTCTACGTTGAGACCGAAGGGCGCAAGGGTCTTTAAATTAAAGATCCAGGCAGCCTCTCGTTTTAAACAATAAATTATCAAGGTCACCCCCTCTCCTAGGGAGGGTGACATGTACAATGCCAATATAATGCAGAGATGAAATCGAGTGGCCTGCCTCCAAGAAGTGGGCCGCAACTGGATAAGTAAAGTTTACACCTAATGGTGCTACGATGCTCTGAGATACGTACTTTTAATTCGCGCTTGGTTTTACCTACATATAACTTGTCCTTGTGGCAAAAATTAAGGTAAATAACTGCCTTAGTGGAGCACGTAATAACGCCTTTGATTGGGATCGATTTCCCTGTTTGTGGGTGTTTGAAGGATCTACATTTATAAGTGCCATTGCATTGAGCACAGCCATTACATTTGTAATTTCCATCCAATAGACGTTGTTCAGGAATATCTTGGGGGTAAATCAGAGTGTACCAACTGGTCTCAGATTTCTGCCCCACGAGAATACGACCAAGGGAAGGTCCGAAAACACATTACCGAGACTATCGGATGTTAGGATGGGCCAATGTTTGAACAATTCCCTTAATTTGTTCAGAGCACTTTGAATAGCGGGTAGTTGGAACACAAGAACGCATCTTTTTGCGAGACTGACCTTGAAAAAGGTCATGTTTTGTTTTGAATTTTCTCAATGGCAATATTAATCTGATCATTCTTGTCGCCCCTCTCCTTGAACTTTCTTTGTGTCTCAGCCATATTTCTGTCGAAATCTGTTGTTTTGCATATTCTTTTGATTCGACAGAATTGGCTGTAAGGCAAACTATTTTTCAAGGGAAGTGGGTGACAACTATCAGCCCTCAACAAACTTACGAGCAGTAGGCTTCCTGTAAAGATCAGTGTATAGAACATTATCTTCACACAAGATCAAGAATGCATAGTAAATCTCAGATGCTCAGAACAGGAGTTAAGAAAAGCATAGAATGCCTGGAGCTGTTTGGCATCACCCCCCCATAGAACAAAAATATCATCAATATACCGTTTCCACATAATGATGTGAGGCAAGAAAACATTTGAGAGGATTGAAAATAGACTTTCTCCATGTAACCCACATACAAATTAGCATAATTAGGAGCCATGGGGGAAGAAAATGTTATATAGCTTCAATACCGCCCTGATGCAGTAACGGCCCCTCTAACAACTTTTTGTTGACTTTGTTATTAGACCACTCACAGAACAGCTCCCCTCCTTTGTAAAGGACACCAGCAGTATGATCTCTATCATTGAATCTCTTGATCCTCTCCCTGAGAATACCTTGTTAGTTACTTTTGATGTTGAGTCGTTATACACAAATATTCCACACGAGGGCGGTATTGAAGCTATAGAACATTTTCTTCTGCAACGTGACCCTAATGAACTACCTTCAGTGCATGCATTGTAACATTGGCTGAAATAGTACTCACGCATAACTATTTCATGTTTCTAAATGATTTCTTTATTCAGACGAAAGGTACTGCTATGGGATCCCCCATGGCTCCTAACTATGCGAATGTGTATGTGGGTTACATGGAGAAAGTCTATTTTCAATCCTGTCAAATGTTCTCTTGTGAAAAATGTGACAAATGTGACAAACACTCAAAGTGCTCTGAAAAAATTAAGGGAATTGTTCAAATATTGGCACATCCTAACATCCGATAGTCTCGGTAATGTGTTTTCAGACCTTCCCTTGGTCGTATTCTCGTGGGGCAGAAATCTCAGAGACCAATTGGTTCACTGATTTACCACCAAGATATTCCTGAATAACGTCTATTGGATGGAAATTACAAATGTAATGGCTGTGCTCAATGCAATGGCACTTATAAATGTAGATCCTTCAAACACCCACAAACAGGGAAATCGATCCCAATCAAAGATGTTATTACGTGCTCCACTAAGGCAGTTATTTACCTTAATTTTTGCCACAAGGACAAGTTATATGTAGGTAAAACCAAGCGCGAATTAAAAGTACGTATCTCAGAGCATCGTAGCACCATTAGGTGTAAACTTTACTTATCCAGTTGTGGCCCACTTCTTGGAGGCAGGCCACTCGATTTCATCTCTGCGTTATATTGGCATTGAACATGTCAACCTCCCTAGGAGAGGGGGTGACCTTGATAATTTATTGTTCAAAAAGAGAGGCTGCCTGGATCTTTAATTTAAAGACCCTTGCTCCCTTCGGTCTCAACGTAGACTTTGATCTGAAGCCATTCTTGTGACTTTGCCATTGTAATTGTTTGTAAGCTTGTGTAGTCAAATTAATCTATGATTGTATTTTATCCATTTGTTTGTATGCTGTTCTTTGTATGACATTTTAATATTTGATTATTAACCAATGATATTAGGCCACTCTTGGCCATGATTAGACACCTGTGTCTTTTGACACTATATAAACATGTCATCCCGCAGTGTTTGTGATTATACCCTGATGAAGACTGCTTGGCTGTCGAAACGTTGGTAATTAAATTATTGCATCTGAGCTCCTAGAGTACGCAGCTCTCTTATTTTCATCGACTACAGTGCAACACTATAGTGCCCTCCAAGCTCGGGACCCTGAGACTGAACACCGCCATCTGCAACTGGATCCTGGACTTCCTGACAGGCTGTCCCCTGGTGGTGCGAGTAGGCTGACCCTCAACACGGGGGCCCCCCCAGGGGTGTTTAACCACAACTGTGGACGCGCACAACTCCAAATCTATCATCAAGTTTGCTGATGACATGATGGTGGTAGGCCTGATCAACAACGCTAAGACAGCCTTCAGGGAGGAGGTGAGAAAACTGGCAATGTGGTGCCAGGGCAACAGGATGATGGACCACAAAAACAGGGGGGTGCACACACACCCCCCCCCCCCATCTACATGCCGCAGTGGAGGGTCAAGAGCCTTTAAGTTCCTGTGTCCATATCACTTAGGACTTAACATGGTCCCCTCACACGAGAGCAGTCGTGAAGGCACGGCAACGCATCTTCTCCCTCAGGAGGCTGAAACGATTTGGCATGGCCGCTCAGATGGCACGGCAACTGCACAGTCTGCAACAGAAAGACCCTATAGAGGGCGGTGCAGACAGCCCAGCGCATCACCGGGGGTGAGCTCCCAGCCATTCAACTGCACAGTCTGCAACAGAAAGACCCTATAGAGGGCGGTGCAGACAGCCCAGCGCATCACCGGGGTGAGCTCCCAGCCATTCAACTGCACAGTCTGCAACAGAAAGACCCTATAGAGGGCGGTGCAGACAGCCCAGCGCATCACCGGGGGTGAGCTCCCAGCCATTCAACTGCACAGTCTGCAACAGAAAGACCCTATAGAGGGCGGTGCAGACAGCCCAGCGCATCACCGGGGGTGAGCTCCCAGCCATTCAACTGCACAGTCTGCAACAGAAAGACCCTATAGAGGGCGGTGCAGACAGCCCAGCGCATCACCGGGGGTGAGCTCCCAGCCATTCAACTGCACAGTCTGCAACAGAAAGACCCTATAGAGGGCGGTGCAGACAGCCCAGCGCATCACCGGGGGTGAGCTCCCAGCCATTCAACTGCACAGTCTGCAACAGAAAGACCCTATAGAGGGCGGTGCAGACAGCCCAGCGCATCCCCGGGGGTGAGCTCCCAGCCATTCAGGACCTACATACCAGGGGATAGAAGCTGTTCAGAAGACTGTTAAAGTGCTAACAACTACTGATCTCCCGCTCCCACAGACTATCAACAGGTCTCAACCCACTCAGACAACCTACACTGCTACGAAAATGATCATTGATTAGATGCATTACTGTCCACAGATTGATTACCTTTAGTATTTATCCTGCTACTGGTCACTATTACTCCCATTTACATGTAGGGCTGGGCGATATATTATTCAAATCAATTCAATATATGTTTTAGCGCAATGTTCCAAACCCATGTATTAGAAGAATCTAGGTTTGAATTCATGAGGGTCTTTTCGGTCTTGTATCATTTGCTCCTTCCGTGCACCTTTACCACTCGCACACAGACACCAAGCCCCTCCCCCTGCAGCTCACAACAACGACGAAAGAGCATCGTCATCTCTGACAAGCCGTTTCAACTTGCTATTGCATTTGAGGTTTGGTCAAATATTTATTTAATTTTTTTTTTTTAAATAACAAATAAATCGTCATATGGACACCTAAACACAGAGACATTTTACTGTAATAGAGAACAACCTTTATAACAATACCCTTTTTATGTCTCAATTACCAAAATATAAAACACTGCAGAGCCTAATGAGATGGGAGTATCAATGAACATGATTGTGGACAATGCTCAGTTTGTCATGCGCAGCATTGCAGTACCGCTAGCAGCATTTTAGCCAGACTAATGTGCTAGCTGTCTAGTGTGTGTTTTATAAATGTGCAATGAGCATAAAGACACATTTATATAAGGAACTCTCATTCTGAGAAATAAGCATCTTCTTATCCAGACAGTGGACTACCTATGCTAGTTGGCCACCTGTGTTTCAATGTTGAAACAAAGTGAACAGGCTCTGGAAGCCACTACATCTAAATGTGAATCGATTCTCAATTGCTGTACGGTTCTAGAAACATAAATCCCTTCACTTTCATATCAAATTAATTTCACAAATGCAAAATACACACTTATAGTTCACGGTTAACACAGTTGTAGCAGACAGTATTTTTCAGTGACAACACAGTATTTCTGGAGTCTTCCGTTTACACAGGTGTTCGGAAACACAGATAGCCAACTAGTCCACTCGCACATGTAGCCCACTGTCTTCCATCTGTTTTACGGAAACAAGCACTGTAATATCGAAATATGACCACGTGGGAACCCTAACCCTATAAAAAGCTGTGTATCAATTTAACATTTTGGTAACTGAAAATGATTTCTCGCAGATATGAAAGATATGATCCTTATGCAAAACCGTATAGCAAGCGTTGTGTTTTAATGTAAAAAAAAAAAACTCTACACAACACGCCTTCGTCCAATGACTAATGGAATGGAACTGAGAGTCACGACGAAAGGCTAGAGACCTGTGTTTATGAGACCTGTGTTTATGAGACCTGTGTTTATATTCTATAGTGCCTGCTACCAGAAGTTGGTCATTAGTGGTTGTGCATGGTTCAGTCAAAACAAAATGTAACTTTCATTAGACAAGCAAAAAAGCAGGTTAAACTATTTTGATGTAATTTCACTATTTTTAGTGGGTCTTAAGGTTGATGGCTTAGATTTTACAAGCCCTTAATTCTGTAGATTATTCCAGCTGTTTGAAATACAGTGTATTGATCTTTAATTGTGTAACAAAGCTTTGGCCTATTTAGTGAAAACATTCAAAAAACAGATCTACGAAATTGCCAATAAGTTTTAAAAAAATGTAAAACGTTTAAAACCAAGCCACGAGGTCAAAGGAATTGTCCCTAGAGCTCTGAGACAGGACTGTGTCGAGGCACAGATCTGGGTAAGGGTACCAAAAAATGTCTGGAGCATTGAAGGTCCCCAAGAACACAGTGGCCTCAATCATTCTTAAAATGGAAGATGTTTGGACCCTTCAAGACTCTGGCCAGGCGGCCAGCTCTAGGCAAACTGAGCAATCAGGGCAGAAAGGCCTTGATCAGGGAGGTGACCAGGAACGCGATGAACTCTAGAGTTTCTCTGTGGAGATGGGAGAACCTTCCAGAAGGACAACCATCTCTGCAGCACTACACCAATCAGGCATTTATGGTAGAATGGCCAGACGGAAGCCAATCCTCATTAAAAAGGAACATGGCAGCCCGCTTGGAGTTTGCCAAAAGGCACCTAAAGACTCTCAGACCATGAAAAACAAGATTCTCTGATCTGATGAAAGAAACCAAGATTGAGCTCTTTGGAGTGAATGCCAAGCGTTACATCTGGAGGAAACCTGGCACCATCCCTACGGTGAAGCATGGTGGAGGCAACATCATGCTGTGGGGATGTTTTTCAGGGACTGGGAGACAAGTCAGGATCAAGGGAAATATGAATGGAGCAAAGTACAGAGAGATCCTTGATGAAAACCTGCTCCAGAGTGCTCAGGACCTCAGACTGGGGCAAAGGTTCACCTTCCAACAGGACAACAACCCTAAGCACACAGCCAAGACAACACAGGAGTGGCTTCAGGACAAGTCTCTGAATCTCCTTGAGTGGCCCAGCCAGAGCCAGGACTTGAACCCGATCAAACATCTCTGGAGAGACCTGAAAATAGCTGTGAAGCAACGCTCCCCATCCAACCTGACAGAGCTTGAGAGGATTGGCAGAGAAGAATTGGAGAAACTCCCCAAATACAGGTGTGCCAAGCTTGTAGCGTCATACACAAGAAGACTCGAGGCTGTAATCGCTGCCAAAAGGTGCTTCAATAAAGTACTGAGTAAAGGGTCTGAACACTTATGTAAATGTGATTTCAATTTATTTTCAATAAATTAGCAAACACTTCTAAACCTGTTTTTGCTTTGTCATTATGGGATATTGTGTGTAGATTGAGAAAAATAATAATTTAAAAACACATTTTTTAATAAGACTGTAAAGTAAAAAAGTGAAGGGGTCTGAATACTTTCCGAATGCACTGTATATACTTGCATTCTCATGTATTTTACCGCCATCGTAGTTCTTGTGTGGTTTTTATTCATAATTTTATTTGTTATTCTGTTCTCTATTCAGCAGAGCCCTGTCCGGTGCTGCCCCTCAGGCACACATTCCACTCCGGTTTATTTTAAGGCAGAGGGATGAGTGTACAATAGGGCCCCCCTCCTCCCCCACACAGACATGGAGGGAGAAGAGAAAGGACAACCATTTCACACAGTTAAATCAGAGGACCCAGAGACGCCCAGCCTCCATCCGTGGACTCACAACAGTGACCTAAACAGGGGCCTCTGACATGATCCTACACATATCCCACTCAGACAAACACTCTGGCACACACATATGCTGGGCATGCATAAACTCACGTTAAAAACTCTAAAAGGAAGTAAGGCGATTTGGAACAGTGCTTAATGACACATTTTTTAGGGGGGGGGGTAATGTTATTTGTGAGGAGAGGCTATGGGAAAAGGAAATGTCTGCATTCGTCAACTAGCTAACTGTCCGGGGACATGGTCAAATAAGTCACATTCCATTCTGTCGACAGCATGAAGTGATAGCTTAAATGCTTAGAACAAACAAGGCCTAATATCAGTTGTTTCTGTTAAAAAGATATATAGAATGTTTGGCAAAGAAAAAAAAGCTATCCTTCCAACTCAAAATGACTCAAGGAAATGCATAGTGGGTTGTCACGAGACCAGTATTGCGATATTCTGAAGTATCGTGGCATAGAAACAAAACGTGAAGGCGATTTAAATTCTTGAGGAAAACAGTCCTGATATTAGAAACAAGCACCATTATTTTGTCACGTGTTTATTTTGCAAGCTATAGCACTCACAATTTCCCATAAAGTAGGTTTTTAATAGGACCATAGAGTTTAGTCTAATTCCGGTTTAAAAAATCTGGTATCATAGTATTGTGATATTGGTATCGTGACAACCCTATTAATGTGCATTGCTTGCTGTTATATTCCTAAGATGGTTATGATCTGACAAAGCTGTGTGAACATTATCATTTTGGCACACATTCCCCCTTGAAGGCCAAAACTCATCTCTACTGAAGTGAGAAAAAAACTGCAACAAGAAAATGGCTGACACTCACCGACAAGCAAAGACGCAAAGTGGTTTTGTGCAAAGCTCAAAACAACTGGTGTAGACGTTCTGTCTAAGGCTCGATACTACATACGAACAATAGAATACTCTCAAAACAAAAACACCAAACACAACTTAAGTTCCAAATATCATGACACTCACCAACTACCATGAGGGTGAACTCAAAGCCCTTTTTGACCGACTTCCGGTGCACCTGGTTGGGCAGGTTGGCAAAGCCCACATACCCCGGGGTCTCTGGGTTGGTGAACTGACCCTGCTGTAATACATGAGACAACAATATGAGCATCTGAGTCATTCAACTCAGGAATACCATAATTTAAATTTTGTCATGGGCTGTGTAAATCACAGCAGCAAAGATTAAAACCAGCAATTAGGCCACTACTCAAAAGAAACAGCTGTCCACGAATGACCTTTGGGTGAGGTGACTGTCTTGTCTCTGCCATCTCTTTGCAAAAACATTACTTCCTGCATTCTAACAGGCCTGTACATAACCAGGGAGAATATGCGGTCTAACTAAACTGTTTCAAAGTTACGCCTAAACCTATCTATTCAGCTTATAAACAGATGTAAGGAAGGAGCATATATTACATTACATCTAGAGCGGCAGATAGCCTAGTGGCCAGTAACCGAAAGGTTGCTGGTTCGAATACCCGAGCAGACAGTGAAAAATATATCGATGGGCCCTTGAGCAAGGCACTTAACCCTAATTTACTCCAGGGGTGCCATACTACTATAGCTGCCCCTGCAAAACAACATTTTACTGCACGTGGTGTATGTGACAAAAAAAATGTTCTCCCTCTATAAAATTGCTAGGCAAAGCGCATACATTGGAGTGTTCTCATTTCAACCCAGGTCAAGGCACAACAGTGAGTCATGAAGAAAGCAGCTGCCTGGAACCATCTGCTAGTGTGACCATGCATTCTGTAATTAAGTCTGTCTCTGGTAAGATGATTATACACAATATTTGCATCCTCTATGCTCAATTGCTGTTGTTTTTTTAAACTCAATGTCTGCAATGGTTTAATTCTAATAAATCCTGATTTTCCCAAAGCAGATTCACATCCGGTTTATATAGGCCTAATCAAAATAAGCTCCCTCTGAAATCATTATTGGACAGCCTGACAGTATTACTTAGATTAAATAAACGGAGAGGAAGCAGCATCCTCTTATGCTGGGTCGGGAACGTACCTTCATTTTTTCAGCCTGAGACATTTTGCACTCTTTCAACCTGCCAGAGAACAGAGAACATTACATGTCAACTGTAACGTACTCCTGTTTTTTTGTTAGCAGAGCACGCAAATACTATATCAATTAGGCCTAGCTATAACTTGAAGAGAATGACGAGTGTACACTAACAAAATGGAGGATAGCCTACCTACATGGACCGTGAGACAGTGGACCGTGAGACAGGAAGTCTGCTTTCTGCTCAATAATGACTTTCCGAAAGAATATCTAACCTCAAATAACTGACAGCCTTACCTCCCAAAGATGTTGTTACGCGCTTTCACTTCACAGATGCATGTACACAAGTTGCTTTTAACTTGAATTCAACTTTCCATTCTGTCCTTTTATTTAGTGAATTAGTGCCTTTTCTATTACAGTATACAACAACAAAAAAGCTTGATCGATAACAAAACTTCCTAGTTAGTTAGCGCATTAACTGCTCTCTGAACCTTTAGTTGTTCAACACCGAGCAGTGGAAGTCTGAAATAAATAAAAAACTAGCGTTAGGTGTTGAAAGCGCTGTCCCAAAGAATTAAATACAACTAAACATTGCAGTTACCTTAAATATGCCTAGTTAATTTAATGCTAATAATATCACAAAACATGATCTTATCAGCACCTTCAAGCTAGCTGGCAAACAAGTATTTCAAACCGGGCCGTATAGACAAACTGTAAATTGATTACTGTATCACAGGGTTTCAAATGGTAGCTAGCCAACACTGACTATTAAACCGGCGAGGTGTCTAAACGCAAGCATTGAAAACTAGCCAACTAATTAGCAAGTAGCTAGCTACTTTGCTAACAAGCTATTTGGGAAGCGGTAGAAAGTTAAAGCAACGTATCTTATTCAACGAGACAGTTTAAAATGTCATGAATATTGCTAATAAATACAATATTTACCGTTTTGATTGTCACTGAAAGAAAACCGTGTGGGTTGGGTGCATATATCCAGTCATTGGTTTGGAGGCCGGACTGGCGAACGACACCTCAAATTTCGGATCTTCTTCAGCACAGGGACCAGAATGCATTGGGCGTTGACTGTCCTCTTATAATGCATTGATTTTTCTTATCAATAAAATTGAACACGTCATTCTACTACCAACGATTGTATTTACCATTTGTAATGCAACCGCTATTCATCACCACCATCGTCATCGCCAACCATTATCATCATAGAGTTTAAAAAATCTAAACTCATCATGAGTGGCTCAACTGTTTGCATACCGACATCCATCCCCACCACATTGCGAGCAAAACATTTTATTGACAGCAGAGATAAACACATTTTTATATTTGAGAGTTAATTTTACCATGCGGTGTAGAGAAGATGTTGCCATTTTAAAGCATGTTTGCAGAAATTATATACATTTTGTCATGGGGTGGAAAGAAGATTTTGCAAATGTATAACTAATTTCACATAATTATACTAATTTTGCCATGCAACCTGGACTCATACACTAGATGTTACATAGTAAAGTAAATCCAGTTCTCATACACTAGACATGACATGTAAATCCAGAACATACAAAAATATGACATGTTCATTTTGATATGGTTTCTTAAGACAGGTTACTGAAGGCAAAACAAAAGGAAGATGGGAGGATGAGTGTGTAACACGGACAACGTTTGCATTTTAGCTAATTAGCAACTTTGCAACTACTTGCTACTTTTCAACTACTTAGCATGTTAGCTAAACCTTCCCCTAACCTCATTTTAGCTAACCTTAACACTTTAACCTAACTCCTAACCTTAATAACCCTAACACCTTGCCTAGCTAACTTTAGCAACAAATTTGAATTGTAACATCATACGGTGTGCAAATTCTTGACTTATTGTTTGCTTTTCTAATTCGCAACCTATTGTACGAAATTGCAATTCATTACATATTGTATGAATTGCAACTTGTAACATATCTTACGGAATGGATGACGGACATCCACAAATTAATACAAACCATACGAAACATAACAAAGCGTAATAAAATGACTATTCTGGTTTTACTTACAGGATAATACAAAATACTCTGAGAACAGGTTGTGCTATGGGACAGAGAGGAAAATAAGCTTTGTTACAGATAATGTCCTGTAATTCTACACATTTGCCATTGGGTGGTGAAAAATGTTTGCAATTTTTAATATGATATCCGAGTGAGACTGACTACAAAATCAATGGGGGCCCTCCAGACGGTCTAACCATGATAACCACATTTATACATTTGACCTTGTGTATTCTACCATTCTAACTCGCAACAGTAAGTTGGAACCACGACTGAGTTCCAGTTTTTTTAAATAAAATTTGTTCTGGAGGTGGGGTGCAAAATGGGTTGCGGACCACCAGTAGCCCATCTGAGGTAGATGGGTCAAATCAAATTTTATTGGTCACATACACGTGTTTAGCAGATGTTATTGCGAGTGTAGCGAAATGCTTGTGTTTCTAGTGTCAACAGTGCAGTAGTATCTAACAAGAAATATCTAACAATTTCACAACAATATACACAAATATAAAGTAAAGGAATGGGATTGAGAATATATATTGAGAATATATATATATATATATATATATATATATTTCACCTTTATTTTATTTAACCAGGTAGGCCAGTTGAGAACAAGTTCTCATTTACAACTGCGACCTAGCCAAGATAAAGCAAAGCAGTGCGACAAAAACAACAACACAGAGGTACACATGAACAAACATACAGTCAATAACAAAATATAAAAAATATATATATATATATTTGGACGAGCAATGTCAGAGCGGCATAGACTGAGATACAGTAGAATAGAATAAAATACAGTACATGCATACATATGAGATGAGTAATGCAAAATATGTAAACATTATTAAAATGACTAGTGTTCCATTATTAAAGTGGCCAGTGATTTCAAGTCTATGTATAAAGTGCAGCAGCCTCTAATGTGCTAGGGATGGCTATTTAATAGTCTGATGGGCTTGAGATAGGAGCTGTTTTTGAGTTTCTCGGTCCCAGCTTTGATGCACCTGTACTGACCTCGCCTTCTAGCAGGGTGAACAGGCAGTGGCTCAGGTGGTTGTTGTCCATGATTATCTTTTGGCCTTCCTGTGGCATCGGGTGCTGTCGGTGTCCTGGAGGGCTGGTAGTTTGCCCCCGGTGATGCGTTGGGCAGACCGCACCACCCTCTGGAGAGCCCTGTGGTTGAAGGCGGTGCAGTTGCCGTACCAGTCGGTGATACAGCCCAACATGATGCTCTCAGTTGTGCATCTGTAAAAGTTTGAGTGTTTTAGGTGCCAAGCTAAATTTCTTCAGCCTCCTGATTTTGAAGAGGACCCTAAAGTTAGAATAAAACCTTACAGTTTTTCTACGATGATATCTAATAGGATTGATTATGGCCCTACTAATAATAATACTAGCCTATTATTTAAAAATACAGTGGAGCAAAAAAGTATTTAGTCCGCTACCAATTGTGCAAGTTCTCCCATTTAAAAAGATGAGAGAGGCCTGTAATTTTCATCATAGGTACACTTCAACTATGACAGACAAAATGAGAAGAAAAAAAATCCTGAAAATCACATTGTAGGATTTTTAAAGAATTTATTTGCAAATTATGGTGGAAAATAAGTATTTGGTCAATAACAAAAGTTTATCTCAATACTTTGTTATATACCCTTTGTTGGCAATGACAGAGGTCAAACGTTTTCCTGTAAGTCTTCACAAGGATTTCACACACTGTTGCTGGTATTTTGGCCCATTCCTCCATACAGATCTCCTCTAGAGCAGTGATGTTTTGGGGCTGTTGCTGGGCAACACGGACTTTCAACTCCCTCCAAAGATTTTCTATGGGGTTGAGATCTGGAGACTGGCTAGGCCACTCCAGGACCTTGAAATGCTTCTTACAAAGCCACTCCTTCGTTGCTCGGGCGGTGTGTTTGGGATCATTGTCATGCTGAAAGACCCAGCCACGTTTCATCTTCAATGCCCTTGCTGATGGAAGGAGGTTTTCACTCAAAATATCACGATACATGGCCCCATTCATTCTTTCCTTTACACGGATCTGTCGTCCTGGTCCCTTTGCAGAAAAACATCCCCAAAGCATGATGTTTCCACCCCCATGCTTCACAGTAGGTATGGTGTTCTTCGGGTGCAACACTGCATTCTTTGTCCCCCAAACACGGCAAGTTGAGATTTTACCAAAAAGTTCTATTTTGGTTTCATCTGACCATATGACATTCTCCCAATCTTCTTCTGGATCATCCAAATGCGCTCTAGCAAACTTCAGACGGGCCTGGACATGTACTGGCTTAAGCAGGGGGACACGTCTGGCACTGCAGGATTTGAGTCCCTGGCGGCGTAGTGTGTTACTGATGGTAGGCTTTGTTACTTTGGTCCCAGCTCTCTGCAGGTCATTCACTAGGTCCCCCCGTGTGGTTCTGGGATTTTTTCTCACCGTTCTTGTGATCATTTTGACCCCACGGGGTGAGATCTTGCGTGGAGCCCCAGATCGAGGGAGATTATCAGTGGTCTTGTATGTCTTCCATTTCCTAATAATTGCTCTCACAGTTGATTTATTCAAACCAAGCTGCTTACCTATTGCAGATTCAGTCTTCCCAGCCTGGTGCAGGTCTACAATTTTGTTTCTGGTGTCCTTTGACAGCTCTTTGGTCTTGGCCATAGTGGAGTTTGGAGTGTGACTGTTTGAAGTTGTGGACAGGTGTCTTTTATACGGATAACAAGTTCAAACAGGTGTCATTAAAAAAGGTAACGTGTGGAGGACAGAGGAGCCTCTTAACGAAGAAGTTACAGGTCTGTGAGAGCCAGAAATCTTGCTTGTTTGTAGGTGACCAAATACTTATTTTCCACCATAATTTGACAATAAATACATTAAAATCCTACAATGTGATTTTCGGGATTTTTTTTCTTCATTTTGTCTGTCATAGTTGAAGTGTACCTATGATGAAATTTACAGGCCTCTCTCATCTTTTTAAGTGGCAGAACTTGCACAATTGGTGGATGACTAAATACTTTTTTGCACCACTGTATGTCTTCTTAGGGGCTCGGAAGGTGCCCCGGACTTCTCCGCCATGACGAAACGGTTCAACATGTTGCAGAGAACATCATTTACCAGAACCTGGAACACAGCAGGGGCGTTGGTGAGGCCAAAAGGCATGACCAGATACTTGTAGTGGCTGCTGGTTGTGTTGAAGGTGTCTTCCACTCGTCCTCCTCTCGTATCCACACCAGTTCGTAGGTGTTCCGTAGATCCAGCTTGGAAAACACAGTGGTCCCCTGGAGCAGCTCGAAGGCCGAGGAAATGAGTGGTAGTGGGTAACGGTTCTTAACAGTAATGTCATTGAGTCCCCGGTAGTCAATGCATGGGCGCAGGGTCTTGTCCTTTTTCTCCACAAAGAAAAACCCTGCGCCGGCGGGAGAAGAGGAGGGACAGATAAATACTGCAACTAGGGAGTCCCCAATGTAGGTCTTCATAGCCTTGGTCTCCTGTCCCGATAGAGAGTACAGACGTCCCCGGGGTGGCGTGGAGCTAGGGAGAAGATCAATCCGCAGTCATAGGGTCGGTGCGGCGGAAGCGAAGTGGCCCGGGCCTTGCTGAACACCTCCCGGAGGTCCTGGTACTCCGCGGGGATGGTGGAGAGGTCCGGGGCACCTTCCGAGTCCCCAGGAAGACATCCTGGGACAGGTTGCACTGACTTCAGACAATGGGCATGGCAGAACAGACTCCAGCCCATGATGGCACCCGTAGACCAGTAGATGAGGGGATTGTATCGCTGGAGCCAGAAGAATCCCAAAACCACGGGAATCTGACCAGCGCTCTAACGTCCATGGGAATAGAGAGGGGCTGAGTGGGGATGTTCAGCTCAGAAGCCAGGGTAGCGTCCAAAAAGCTAAAATCGGCCCCAGAGTCAATGTGGACCCGGAGAGATGTAGACTGGTTTCCCCACAGCAGAATGACATGAAAAGGGGTGAGAGCAAGGGAAGCAGAAAAGTTCTCCATATGGCCCACCAGAATACTCGCCCCTACCGGTGAGCCTGGTCTTTTTAAAGCACAAGAGGACACAAAAATCACCAAGAGTCCCGCAATACAGACAACTCTTTGTGTTGATCCTGTATTGCCGTTCCGCTGGCGACAGCCCAGCTCTGCCTAGTTGCATAGGCTCGGGAAGAGGTGACACGGCCGTCTTCGTCGACTCCAGGGGGAGGTCAGGAAGCCTCGGGGTCTCTCGGCAATGAGACCGCCGTGGACTTCCGGGATGACTCGGAGGCAAGGTGGAATCCCTGGACATACGAGGAAAATAACATTTCCTCTCCCTCCGTCGTTCCTGTAATCGACCATCAATGCGGATGGTCAACGCAGTGGGAGAATCGAGAACCGTAGGTAACTTTCGAGCAGCAATTGGCTCATTAATCCCCCTCCTCTCCCCTGTAACTATTCCCCAGGTTGTTGCTGCAAATGAGAACGTGTTCTCAGTCAACTTACTTGGTAAAATAACGGATAAATAAAAAAAGGAATATATTGAACAGTGCTTCCTGGTTCCAAGCCCTCTCCACTGCCAGCGTGCGGAAATCCACTGCATAGCCTGCCACACTGTGGGAGTCCTGCCGAAGCTGAATTAGGGCAACTTCTCTCCAGGAGAATGGGACATCAAAAAATCCTTCTTCACCTCTCCCACAAACCCTCCAGACTAACGCATATGGCTGGCTGTTGTTCCCATACTGCAGTAGCCTAGGCGAGAGCCCTCCCGGACATCAGCGTGATGAAGTAGGCTATCTTGGAGCGATCCGAGGGGAAGGAGGAGGGCTGAAGCTTGAAGACGAGGGCACACTGGGCTAGAAACCCTTGACATGTGCTTGTCTCTCCATTGAAGTGTTCCGGGGGAGGTAAGCAGGACTTCCGAGAAGTTGAAGTGACAGATGAGACTGCACTGCTAACCGCTGAGTTACTGAGGGGCTGTGAGGTTACCACTGGCTGCCTCCCAGACAACCCGCAGAATTACTCCAGCAAAATGTCCAAAGCCTGGTCATGGTGTTACGCCAACGTTTGGACCCCCTCCATAAGGCCACGAAGCAATTCCTCATGCCTACTGATGGTGGCTTCCTGGGAGGAGATGGCTTGGCGCAGATGGCCAGGGTCTGCTGGGTCAGTCATGGCCAGTTCGTACTATCACGTTTCAAGGGAAGACCCAGATGCAGACCCGATAAATTAACAACAGTTTATTAATCCAAAAGGGGCAGGCAAAAGACAGGTCAAGGGCAGGCAGGGGTCAGTAATCCGGATAGGTGGGGCAAAGGTACAGGACGGCAGGCAGGCTCAGGGCAGGCCGAAAGGGTAAAGCCCTACTTTGTTGTCATGGAGGACTGATTGGGCTCATTGATTCGAGTTGAAAAATATATGCTGCGCTCATGGAATGGCATGCTTTGAGCACTACTGAAAAGTGCTATTTACATGTGAAATATGAATGCCATATGCTGCATTTGCTATAGACCTATCGTTTACCTTTTTGTTAGTGTCACTTTGATATGAAGCTGTTTAAAGGGCAAATTCACAGATGAAACAATAACAAAACGGTTGGGCAACCAACCACCTCTGTTTTGGTAAAAAGATGAGTGATGGGCCTCGACAAATGTAACCACTCTCAGAATACAGTGGGCTAAACTGTGGATCATTTTTCATTGCTTTGGCACCAAATGCATTCAATGACTACATCTTTCAAATTTCATGAATTCTTTTCTCACTCAGACACAACAACCACCAAAACTCTATGTACCTACAGGCCAATTTGCACATGTTTTCATACTCTTTTGAAAACTGTTAAACTTAAGTTCAAAACCTAACAGACCCCAAATCGAATAAGACAGTAATTTGCTACATTTCTACAGTAATACCGTATTGAAATATATTCCAAATCTAAAAAACGAAATACTATCAAAACAATTAGACCAACCACAGCTGATTCCCATTGTAGCTGAACACCTACACAGGTGTTAGTCTTTCAATTTCATTACCATCTATACAAAAGGAGACATTTTACTGTAATGTAAACATGGACCCAGCCAGAGATAGAGAAGTGGCTGACAGAGGAAGAAGAGTGGCTGGGAGAGGGAGAGGAAGAGGAGTACGTATGTGTGGTGGAAGAAGATTGAGAGGAAGATCAAGAGCTGTAGTCTAGGATGAGATTAGGGCTACTATAATTGATCATGTAATAAATCATAGTATATCAATGAGAGAGGCTGGTCTGAGAGTGGAGCGAAATCTGCAACGCTCAACAGTGGCATCTATTGTGAGAAATTTCTGGCAAAACAACAGGTAAGATGTGCATTCTACCAAGGGCATCTGACTGAACTGCACATTACAGAAGTAAATTGAGCAAAGCCTCCAAACCCACTTGTGTGTAATTGTTTTTGTATTTCTGCTTAGGACCCAACGGTTACCTTCCACAGGCGGGAGAGGTAGGATTTTCACTGCTGTGCAGGAAACTGCAATCGTTGATATGGTCATCAGAAACAATGGCATAAAACTCACAGAGATTCGGGACGAGTGTTGGCAGACAACATTACATTTGGAAATATTCAAAATGTAAGCATAACAACTATTTCTAGAGTCCTGAAACAACATCAAGTCAGGATGAAGCAGTTGTACACTGTCCCCTTTGAGAGGAACTCGGAACGAGTCAAGCAACTCAGGAACCAATATGTCCAGGTAAGATGACTATAAAATACAGAACTGGTTTTGAACAAAACCCAACAGGGCAGGGGCACACAATGGCATGTTTTTAGGTATAATGTAAACTAGTGTAATAGCCTAACTCTTATGATGCCTTGTGGATTTATTTTAGAGAGTCATGGAGATTGAAGCCAGGCAAACACTCCACATATTCATCTTTGTGGATGAGGCTGGTTTCAACTTGGCCAAAACACGGCGGCAGAGGTAGGAATGTGATTGGGAAAAGAGCCACAGTGGATGTCCCAGGCCAGAGGGGTGTCACAATCACAATGTGTGCAGCAATATCCTCTGATGGATTTCTGTTACACAAACCGCTAATTGGACCACCGAGCGTCTCATTTCATTCCTGGATGACCTCTATGGAAGGGTTGTGCCAGGTGAGGAAAGGGTTGCAGTGAGGTGAAGTCGACAAACGTTTGTAATTGTATGGGACAATGTGGCATTTCACCAGTCCTGTGCAGTCAGACTGGTTTGCAGTCCATCCCAGGATGGTGTCACTTTTCCTCCCACCTCACTCTTCATTCCTCAATCCCATAGAGGAATTATTTTCCTCGTGGAGGTGGAAGGTTTATGACATAATCAAATGTCCTTCCTGGACGCAATTAATTCTGGATGCCTGGACATATCTGCAGAAGATTTCCAGGGATGGACCAGGCATGCCGAAATATTATTTCTTAGGTGTATTACCCAAGATGACATGTGATGTGGATGAGAACCTGTGGCCAAATGCATGAGAAAGGGTTGACTAGCATTGGTGTATATACAAATTATTGTATATACACTCAATGCCAAAAAAAAAAAAAAACATATCAAAGCATATTGCATCCTGTCTGATTCATTCCTATAACATATACTGCAGTGAATTCTAAGCAGTAGAGAGGTGTCATTCTTGTTTTGTAAAGACATTTTTACAAAAGAAAACATTGTGTAATACTGCCTGTTGTTAGTGTTTTTTAGGTAATTGTTTTATGAGTGACAAAGTGTGCTTGTTGGGTGACAACCTTTGCTAGTGTTATGGAAGAATGAGCTGATTTGAGACATGTATGAAGTGTTTTGGTAGTTTTAGTGCATTTTGGATGTGAAAGTAACTGCTGTGCCAAGCTGAAAGTTGGTTAGGGGAACTATGTGAAGAGTTTTGAAAAAGTGACCTAAGTATTAGGAAATGGGTCCTAGCGATTGTAAAAATAAAAAACTGTAATTGATAGAGCTATGGCTGCAAGGACTGACCATCCATGATATCAACATTATAATTATTATGTTATGAGGCTATACAGTGTTTGTTTACATTTACAATGTTTACAAAAATTGGAGAAAAACAAGCTTATATTGTGGGTTCTCATGGAGTGTGACAGTTGAACTAAGCTCGTGAGGCATTTATAAACTATATTCTTCAAGAATCAATGGATATATATATACCTAATTTATATGTAAAAAATAATTTACAAGTCCAAAAATGGATGTAGCAACTACAGATTGCCACTTTAAGTCTATCAAAAGTGTGCAAGTTTGAACATGTCCATTAGGCCTATGGATTATTTTTTTTATCAGCACGAATTAGATCGAGCAATAAAAACTCCACTTTTATTCCATAGGCTGGGATCCGCACTATGCAGCTGTTCGCATTTTTCAGTCTGTTCACTGGTTTCAAAAACAATTGTTGTTAGACAGCTTAAACTTCTTGAATTCAACCATATTTGGGTTCAAATGTACATTTAGATTTGTGAACAGCCATCCATAACCACAATCCGTAAGCGAAAATAGCTAAATGACAGAGCAGCAGTGTGATTCACATAATTGCGCTCTGGCGATATCAATAATAAATGATACCTGTATCGCCGTCGACTACACTACTACTGTCATACTTACCTTCAAGCGTTTATTAAAATTGGATAATCTTTGGATGCCGACAGCAGTCGCACCATTGGAAGACATAGCTTGCACTGTAGCCTACAAAAACCCATTCCTGCTCTTTTCCCGCGATCCATCAAACACATTTGGTGTGTCATCATAGTGGTCTCTGACTTGTGTTCAGACTTGCTGAGGTGGAACAAACTTAAATGTGCTCCTTTTTTCAATGGTGATTTGAATGTCATTGCGAAAACACAGAAGTGTCACAGATTTTTTTGTGCAAAAACATTCTTTCTGAATTTAAAAGTAATCCTTGATGCAATCATCTAGTTTTTTTTTCAAAAGTATCGGTAATCTGATTACAATGTTTTTGCTGGTAATGTAACGGATTACAGTTTCCGTTTTTGAAATCCGATACAGCATAAACTTCCGGTAGACAGGCGAAGCGCTAGTGTGGTCAACTGAAACGATACCGTTCGTTTACAGTATACTAAAATGAACTAATATTATGTACTCATTAAGTGTGTAGAATACCGTATGTAGTATACCGTATGGGTATTCGAACACGGCTCATGTGTACTTACGTATCTCATCTTCTGTAGCCAGCGTAACAATGTAGCAAGCTTTCTCGCGGTAATGAGGAAATTAATCAACAACATCAGTGCTCGTGAAACTTCGGAGGTAGAATTTGTGTACAAAACATTTTTTACAAGATATTAAGGCACGTTGGGTGAAATTGAGGTACGTAAAGCCAGGGTTTTCTTCATAATTAAAGAAAGGAAAGTCAGTGTTTTCCAAGCTATTAATTTACCGGCAACATCCGGATAAATGTATAGACAACAACGATGAAGATAAATTCATCCCAGAAAAACAGTGTCATGCGCTTGGTAGTAATATATCAACATCGGCAGTTCTCGTCAGTGGCTCGTTGGTCTAGGGGTATGATTCTCGCTTTGGGTGCGAGAGGTCCCGGGTTCAAATCCCGGACGAGCCCGTCTTTTGCCACCGTAGTCCTCACATTTTATTCAACATTTTCGCTATGTTGTAGCAAGGCCGTCTGGACGTCTTGACGTTTGGTATGTAGTGATATATCGAAATCTGCACAAAATTTAAGCGGATCCTTGGTCTAGGGGTATAATCGATATTTTGGGTGCGAGAGGTCCCAGGTTCAAATCTTTTGCCACGGTAGTCCTCACATTTTATTCAACATTTTCGGTATGTTGTAGCAAGGCCAATTATCATAAACTGTTCTTCCCTGTTCGCATCGTCTGTCCATGAATGCATCTTGATCTGGAATGTGTTTTTATAGGTGGCTTAACTAATTATGTTGCCAGCCGTGACTTCTAAGACAGAAAGTAGGCCTAATCACACTTGAAAATGTCTTGTCTCAGAAATAACAGGGATGGATCTAACCTCACGTTTACCTATTTGCAAATGTTGATTTAAGAAAATGTACAGGTTACTTGCTGTATTATAGCCCAATGAATGACTGTATATTGATCTCTTCTGGCCTTCTTCAGTACTGCAATCGTGTGCAGTGAAACAAATGACCTGTTGGCCGAATCTGCCCTACCAAGCAAAAAGGCAGTAACTGCTCATTTGATCGAAAATGAGTTCATGTCATTTTTGCAACCTTAAATACATGCTTCATCATGTGGACAGATATCCTGCCTCTATTTTATTGTGTTTTTGAGAAAATGGGGGTCATGTTAGCAATAACTGCATAAAGTTACTGTGAAACCAAACATTTTTCTCAGTTCCACGCTATGAGCAGTTACTCCCTTTTTGCTTGGTAAAAGCCTGCTGCTGGTCCTTTACACCTTACATCAATCAATCTATCAATCAATCAATCAAACCCCAAACAATGCAAATGTAGAAGCACATGTCATGTTATTGTCAGCACTAACCTCAGTGTGTGCATTGATTTTTCTTGGTATGCTTCTCCAACTTGCACTAAATCTAGATGCTTCTCCAATCGTGCCATTGGGGTTTGTTTTCAGATTGGCTTTCTGTCCTGTCTTTGTGTTTTTTTTATCATGTCTCATGTCTTGGTCATCATTGCTCAGTGTTTACTATGGAATCAGGGGGAAATGCAAGAAATATGCTTCAGAGAAACACAACAACGAGGCACATTCATAAGGAACATTTTGATTAAGAGGAGGATTACCAAGATGTTCCAGTCCCTTATCTTTTGCCTGTGTTGTCTATTGCTGAGCTCTATCCAGCCCACCTCAGAAACGGGCACAATGGCTCTGTCAACAGGGAAATAAACAACGAAATTAACAGTAAACATTACACTCACAGAAGTTACAAAATAATAAAGACATTACAAATGTCATATTATGTATATATACAGTGTTGTAACTATGTACAAATGGTTAAAGTACAAAATGGAAAATAAATAAGCATTTCTATGGGTTGTATTTACAATGGTGTTTGTTCTTCACTGGTTGACCTTTCCTTGTGGCAACACGTCACAAATCTTGCTGCTGTGATGGCACACTGTGTGTGGTATTTCACCCAGTAGATATGGGAGTTTATCAAAATTGGGATTGTTTTCAAATTCTTTGTGGATCTGAGTAATCTGAGGGAAATATGTGTCTCTAATATGGTCATACAGTGGGCAGGAGGTTAGGAAGTGCAGCTCAGTTTCCACCAGTTTCCTTAAGTTTGGGTCAGTCACAATGGTCAGGTATTCTGCCATTGTGTACTCTCTGTTTAGGGCCAAATAGCATTCTAGTTTGCTCTGTTTTTTGGATAATTCTTTCCAATGTGTCAAGTAATTATCTTTTTGTTTTCTCATGATTTGGTTGGGTCTAATTGTGTTGCTGTCCAGGGGCTCTGTGGGGTGTGTTTGTGAACAGAGCCCCAGGACCAGCTTGCTTAGGGGACTCTTCTCCAAGTAAAAATTCTCTGTAGGTGATGGCTTTGTTATGGAAGGTTTGGGAATCGCTTTCTTGTAGGTGGTTGTAGAATTTAACGTCTCTTTTCTGCATTTTGATAATTAGCAGGTATCGACCTAATTCTGCTCTTCATGCATTATTTGGTGTTCTACGTTGTACACAGAGGATATTTTGCAGAATTCTGCATGCAGAGTCTCAATTTAGTGTCTGTCCCATTTTGTGAATTCTTGATGAGACCTCACAACCATAAAGGGCAATGGGTTCTATAACTGATTCAAGTATTTTTAGCCAGATCCTAATTGGTATGTCAAATGTTATGTTCCTTTCGATGGCATAGAATGCCCTTCTTGCCTTGTCTCTCAGATCACTCTGTATGTAAAACGTGTCTCTTTTCCTTATCCCTTGGTAGGTCCCTGTTTCAAGTGCCGTAGTTCATAAATGATGGAGTTGGTGAAAGATGACCTATCACAAAACTGATAGCGTTCATGAGAAAGATCAATATAATCTTCACAACTTACTCTGTTTTTTTTTTTTTAAATATGAGGTGTTCAATTAATTTGTGGTGGATATAAAATCAACTATGGGTTAGTATAACGTTGATATCAGTTGTGCTAGTTTGAAAGTCATGAATCATGGTCAAGAGTTGTGACGCTTTTGTTCGCTCCGATGTCAAGTGCCCCAACCGAGCGCTCACCAAGGAGGATAAGAAATGAACTGGAGTGAATTTGAAGCTAATCCAACTGGAGAGCACTCACACGCACTTAACCACTCTGCCATTTAAAAAGGAAAGCATCGCCCCGCTTAGCCGACACCTTTCATTTTCAAGCAGCACTAAATTTACTGCAAGACATTTTAAATCTATCCCGCATTATTAATTGTGCCCTGGATCTATAAGAGCTCTTTGTCACTTCCCACGAGTCGGGTTGTGACAAAAAACTCACACTCATTCTTATGTTTAATAAATGTATCGTATAGTGTGCGTGCGTGTGTAGCAGGCTTACAATGATGTCAAAAATCAACATTTGAGAGTGCGCTGACCCTGTTGCGCAGCTGGAGGTTGAATGTTAAAAAAATAGTTTTTTTTTTTGATAGTCACCACTATCCAGGGAACAGTAGGTTATTATCTGCCTTGCTCAAGGGCAGAACGACAGAGTATAACTTCGTCCGCTCTAGGCCACGAACCAGCAACCTTTCAGTTACTGACGCTAGGCTCGAACCACTAGGCTACCTGCCGCCCCGAAACAACAAGTCGTATATACTCCTTAAGTATTAAACAGTATGTTAGTATGGGTATTTGAACACTGCTCAGGTGTCATCTTATATAGCCAGCGTTACAAGCTGGCTAATGAGGAAATGAAGCAATAACTTCTGTGCTCGTGAAACTTTCCGCGGTCGAATTTGTGCACCAAACATTGTTTTGACAAGATATTAAGGCAAGTTGGGTTGGGTGAAATTTAGATATGTAAAGCCAGGGTTTTCTCCATAATAAAAAAGGAACGTCTGTATTTTCCAAGTCATTTCGTTGTCGCCAACATCCGGATAAATGTTTTGACAAAATCGATGGCTACAAATTCATTCCATACAAAAAGTTTCAAGTTTTGGACGTCTTGACGTTTGGTATGTAGTGATATATCGAAATCTGCATAAAATCTAAGCGGATCCTTGGTCTAGGGGTATGATCGACATTTTGGGTGCGAGAGGTCCCAGGTTCAAATCTTTTGCCACCGTCGTCCTCATATTTTTTTCAACATTTTCGCTATGTTTGTAGCAAGGACAATTATCATAAACATTTATTCCCTCTAACATTTACATCGTCTGTCCATGAATTCATCTTGATCTGGAATGTATTTTTAGAGGTTGCTTTACTGATTATGTTGCCAGCCCTGACCTCTAAGACTGAAAGTAGGCCTGATGACACTTGAAAATAAATGTCTAGTCTCAGAAATAACACATGGATGGATCTAACCTCACGTTAACCTTTTTGCAAATGTTGATAAAAAAAATGTACAGCTTACTTGCTGTATTATAGCCCAATGAATGACTGTTGTTATAATTGATCTCTTCTGGCCTTCTTCAGTACTGCAATCGTGTGCAGTGAAACAAATGACCTGTAGGCCTAATCTGCCCTACCAAGCAGAAATAAGCTTATGGTCCTGGGCAGATTGCTGGGACAGGATGGCCCCCACTCCAACATCAGAAGCATCAACCTCAACCACAAATTGACGAGATGGGCCCGCATGGATGAGGATGGGTGCTGTTGTGAACCGATGCTTCAGGTCCACAAAGGCTTTGTCGGCAGCTGAAGACCATGTGAACGGTACTTTGGCAGAGGCGAGTGCCGAGAGGGGGGCCGCCAGGGTGTTGTAACCCTGAATTAAATGGTGGTAGAAGTTTTCAAAACTTAGGAAACATTGCAACTGCACCCTGGACGTAGGTTGAGGCCAATCCACCACTGCTTTCACCTTTCCAGGGTCCATCTGAACATTGCCCTCAGCAATGACATATCCCAGAAAGGTGATAGAAGAGCGGTGGATCTTACACTTCTTGGCTTTCACAAACAATTGGTTCTCCAGGAGGCGCTGAAGGACCTGCCTGATATGAAGAACGTGTTCTTGGGCAGACCGAGAGAAAAAAAACAGGATGTCGTCAAGGTAGATGAACACATAACGGTTTAGCATGTCCCGGAGAACACCGTTTAACCAAAGCCTGGAAGACAGCTGGGGCGTTGGTGAGCCCAAACGGCATGACCTGGTACTCATAATGTCCGCTGGCTGTGTTGAAGGCTGTCTTCCACTCATCCCCTTTGCGTATCCGAACCAGGTGGTAGGCATTCCAAATGTCCAGCTTGGAAACAAATGGTGGCCCCACGGAGAGGTTCAAAAGTCGAGGAGAAGAGTGGTAGGGGGGGGTAACAATTTTTAACAGTAATGTCATTCAGTCCCCGGTAGTCAATGCACAGATGCAGGGTCTTGTCCTTCTTCTCCACAAAGAAAAACCCTGCGCCAGCAGGAGATGCAGACGGACAGACAGCCCCAGTAGCCAGAGACTCCTCTATGTACTCCTCCATGGCCTAGAGAATATAGCTGACCCCGAGGTGGTGTGGTGCCTGGGAGAAGATCAATGGCACAATCATAAGGACGGTGAGGGGGAAGTAGCACGTGCCTTACTGAAAACTCCAAGGAGGTCATGGTATTCAGTGGGAATGGTAGAAACATCCCAAGCCTTGCTAACGTCCTGTGGAAGACATCTTGCGGAAAGCTGTGCTGCTTGAAGACAGTGGGAATGGCAAAATGGGCTCCAACCCAGGATGGAGCTCGTGGTCCAGTCAATAACAAGGTTGTGTTTTTGGAGCCAGGAAAATACCAAAAGAACAGGAACATGGGGAGATGCAATGAGGAGGAACTGTATGGTCTCACTGTGGTTACCTGAAACCCGTATATGAACGGGCACAGTCCTATGGATGACTCCACCTATTGAGCGGCCGTCCAGTGTCCTAGCATCCATGTGAACCGAGGGAGGTAGAGTGGGAATCTCAAGCCCAGAAGCAATAGTAGCATCCATAAAACTTTCATCAGCCCCAGAGTCAATGAGCACGAGGAGAGACTTAGATTGGTCAACCCACAGCAAAAGCACAAAAAAAGGTTTGCGGGTGATGGGAATTAGGGAACTCCCAGTCTGGCTCACCAGAGTACTTGTACCCACCAGAGACCAGGGATTCCTTACAGGGCAGGTAGCTATATAATGTCCTTCCTCTCCACAGCACAGACAACAGTTAGAACTCAGCCTACGTGAGCATTCCCCAACCGATAACCGAGCTCTTCCCAATTGCATAGGCTCAGGAGTATCCAACTCACCCGTCGTTGATGATCGACGAGAGAACTCGGGTGGCTTCGGATCCTCTCTGAAAAACTGCCTTCGGGAACTTCCGGATTCCTTTGAAGGTGAGTGAGCCATAGCAGATGAACGAGTGTGCCCAAGGACAGACCTCCTCTCACAACAATTCTAATGGTTAGGGCGATGAGGGAGTCGAGGTCCACTGGAAATTCCCGAGCAGCTAGCTGATCTTTTTTACCACCTCAGATAATCCACAAAGAAAGGTATCGAAAAGAAACTCCAGATTCCAGGCACTCTCGGCGGCCAACGTGTTAAAATTAGCCACGTAGTCTGCCACACTACAGGAGTTTTGACGTAATTCAAGAAGTTTACTGACCGCCTCTCTCCCGGAAACAGGAGACTCAAATACCTTCCTCACCTTTGCCATGAAATCCTCCAGATGACAACAAATGGCGGATTGTTGCTCCTAAATTGCCGTAGCCCAGGACAGCGCCCTTCCCGGGCATTAGAGTGATAATATACCCTATCTTAGATCGGTCTGAAGGAAACGAAGATGGCTGAAGCTCAAAAATAAGAGAGCACTGAAAAGGAAAACCCTGGCAGGTACCAGGATCCCCAGAATATCGCTCCAGAGGAGGTAAGTGGGGTTCTCTGGGAGCCCGGGGTAGTCTGTACAAACTCACCACAAATAGGGAAAAGGTTACTGGTTGGTTTCTCAGAAGTGACAGGCTGCCTCTGAGCTAACTCCCTGATTTGCTCCATTATAGCCTTAAACCCTTGGTTGTGGCATTCCGTCAAGGAACGGAGCCCTTCCAGAAAGTCCTGTAACAGCTCCTCATGTCTCCCAATGCAGGGAGACAGCGTGGCGGAGCTGGTCCAGGTCTGCTGGGTCTGTCATGGCCAGTTTGTACTATAAAGGCACAAGGCAAGACCCAGATGCAAACACAGGAGGCAGATGGTTGGAGTCTTTGAAGTTTAATAAATCCAAAAATGGCAAAAGAATGGTCGTGTACAGGCAAAATAATGGTTGTGTACAGGCAAAAGGTCAAAACCAGTTCAGACTCCAGGAGGTACCGAAGGGCAGACAGGCTCGAGGTCAGGGCGGGCAGAATGGTCAGGCAGGCGGGAATGGAGTCCAGAAAACAGGCAAGAGTCAAAACCGGGAGGACTAGCAAAAAGAGAATAGAAAATGAGCACAGAAAAACACACTGGTTGACTTAAAAACATACAAGACTAACTGGCACAGAGAGACAGGAAACACAGGGATAAATACACTGGGGAAAATAAGCTACACCTGGAGGGTGTGGAGACAATCACAAGGACTGGTGAAACAGATCAGGGTGTGACAGGTGTATCATATAATGCATCCATATGGCAAACAGACACATTCATAACTATGATACAGTATGTCACATTTGGTATGGTTACATAAGACAGGTGGTTACTTAATGCAAAAAGTAGGGTGGTATGTTGGGTGGGCATATAACGCGAATGTCTAGCAACCTAAAGGTTACAAGTTCAAATCTCTTCATGGACAACTTTTGCATTTTAGCTAATTAGCACCTTTTCAACTACTTACTACTTTTTAGCTACTTTGCAACTACGTAGCATGTTAGATAACCCTTCCCCTAAACTTAAGCTAAGCTTTAACCTAATTCCTAAACTTAACCCTAACCTTAAGCCTAACCCTTAGCATAGCTAACCTTAGCCACCTAGTTAGAATTCTGAACATATTATATGTTTTGGAAATTCATAATATATTGTACATTTTCCAATTTTATAAAATTTTGTACATTTCGCAAATTCGTAACATATCATACGAAATGGGTGATGGGCATCCACAAATTACTACGTACCATACAAAATGTCTCGGGTATACGTTCAGAATAATACGAAATGCTCTGTGACTAGATTGCATCTCGGCCCTCACAGCTAACTTCCATTTGGAGAGCGTAAGCTGGGGAAATCACTCAGTTAGTTTCCTCTTGATTGCTAGCAATAGCATACATTCTTTGTTTAACAGTGTTATCTGACAAAGGTATTGATGTGAGTTTCCGTGCCTCAGCTTCCCCATACAATGTTTTCACCATATCAATTGCGGACGGTAATATCAAAGTCTCTGCAATAGTGTGTGTGGTTTCTTTCATAGCGTAACAGGCCTAGCCATTCACCGTGGGAATGATTCAAGTGCAATGGTCAAGTGCGGCCTTTTCCCATGATCTAAGGGCACTCTCTGATTGAATTTTATCTTTTAGATTTGAATCATTTTCATTTAGATTTTTAAGGTTAACCGCCTTACAAGGATGATGTGATACAAAGACAATATACATTTTCATATCAGGTGACCCCAAATGGAGTCGCGAGCCCAAGTTTGGGAACCTCTGGGCTATACAATGCTCTCACGAGAGTCCCCATTCTGTCATGCGCCTGTGTACTGTTTTTAAGGATACCCCCAACAACTTTGCAATACATGGGACGGGCAAGGACAAGCAAAGGAGTCGGAATACGTAGTCTCCTCAAATTCAACAACAGTGTGTTCTTCTGCAGCTTGATTGAAATTGGTGACCAAACGATGTAACTCACTAAGGGCACTTCCAGGGGAATCTCAATTTGGCTTGATGGAACTTAACACTTCATACCCTTGGGATCATATGAACTCCAAGAAGTCAAGGTCGAGCTCACTCTAGCAAATTCGTCATGTGATATTTTTGCCTCAACACAATTTGGAGCAGCAATTATTTAAAAAAAATAAGACTTTTTTAGATATGTTTTCTTAGAGTTAGGGGGAATGTTTGGAGTCGTGCAAACGGACTCCCCTGATTCATGGCTGGGACCAAATTCATCTCTGAGCATCGGTACTAAATAAGCTAGACAGGCAGTGGCGACAGCCCCCCAAGGTGCAGCCAACTTTGAACTTTCAATTTCGTTATCTGGGCCTATAGCGTAGGAACAAAAGGTGTTTCCAGAACAAAGTTTTTCAATTTGGTGGTGTAAATTTAGGATGGGACTGTGCTCCTCCATATTTCTGTATAGTCTTATGATTATCACCCACTGTGTTATTTGTTTAGCTAACCATAACTAGCCAGACAATAAATGTTTGAATCTGGGTCTTTGATAATGTGAACCAGAGTGCGGTGCCGAGGCTGCGCTTAGCAGTTGATTCACCGTTGTGCAATTATAGGGGTTACAAATAGCAATACAATATCACCTATATCAACAGCTCTTTGGTCGCCCAATGGTGCAGGCGTTTAGGTGAATTGCTAACACAGCAGCATGAGTCCAAATGAGCCCCCTGGCCAACTGAAAGATGTCCTGCCAGTAACAGGGATGCGCTGAGAATTGCTTTTAATTTCTACAATTCAAACCAATATTATGAAAGGTCCATACCAGTCCCATGCAAAATATGAAACGTGCAAAATTATTGTACATTAGTCTCGTGCAGTTCATACTCCTCTGCACGTTCACGCCAAGACGAAATTGCAGCCTGCGGCAATCCTACTAGCTAGTAAAAAAAAAGCTATTCATGGGTTGCACGATTCGTTACAATAATGCATTGCCAGATGGTGCTGATGGACATTTAATCAAATTGCATTACAGTGTCTTGGAAATACAATACATTTCTAAAGGACGCAAATTATTAGTAGGAAAACCTTTTTGTCATCATTTTGTGTTGTCAGATTGACCATAGATTCAGATTAGCGTTAGCTAGCTATCTTAGATTGAGGGGAGGACACCGGATTTTGGCTAGCCAACTTTAGCATTGCTAGCTACTTGCACGGGGATGCAACCTATGAATACCTTACACTAACGTTAATATTGCTTCTATTCACAATCGGTTGTGTTGCTTCACACATGCATAGTCATATTCCGACGAGTCCGTACGCTTCACCATCTGGCAGTCTGACGGACGAATCTGGGTTTGGCGGTTGCCAGGAGAACGCTACCTGCCCCAATGCATAGTGCCAACTGTAAAGTTTGGTGGAAGAGGAATAATGGTCTGGGGCTGTTTTCATGGTTCCGGCGAGGCCTCTTAGTTCCAGTGAAGGGAAATCTTAACGCCACAGCATACAATGTTATTCTAGACGATTCTGTTGTGGGAACGCCCTCTCCTGTTTAACCATGACAATGCCCCTGTGCACAAATCGAGGTCCATACAGAAATGGTTTGTCGAGATCGGCGTGGAAGAAATTGACTGGCCTGCACAGAGCCCTGACCTCAACCCTATCGAACACCTTTGAGATTAATTGGAACGCTGACTGCGAGCCAGGCCTAATTGCCCAACATCAGTGCCCAACCTCACTAACGCTCGTGTCCACCTGTGGTAAATTCAATTGATTGGACATGATTTGGAAAGGTACACACCTGTCTATATAAGGTCCCACAGTTGACAGTGCATGTTGGAGCAAAAAACAAGTCATGAGGTCGAAGGAACTGTCCCTAGACCTCCGAGACAGGATTTTGTCGAGGCACAGATCTGAGTAAGGGTACCAAAAGATTTCTGCAGCATTGATGGTCCCCATAAACACAGTGGCCTCCATCATTATTTAATGGAAGAAGTTTGGAACCACCAAGATTCTTCCTAAAGCTGGCCACCCGGCCAAACTGAGGAATCAGGGGAGCCTTGGTCAGGGAGGTGACCACGAACCCGATGGTCACTCTGACAGAACTCCAGATTTCCTCTGTGGAGATGGGAGAATCTTCCAGAAGGATAACCATCTCTGCAGCACTCCACCAATCAGGCCTTTATGGTAGAGTGGCCAGACGGAAGCCACTCCTCTGTAAAAGGCACATGACAGCCTGCTTGGAGTTTCCCAAAAGGCACCTAAAGACTCTCAGGCCATGAGAAACAAGATGCTCTGGTCTGATGATACCAAGACTGAACTCTTTGGCCTGAACTCCAACACTATCATTAAGTTTGCCGATGACACAACAGTGGTAGGCCTGATCACCGACAACGACGAGACAGCCTATAGGGAAGAGGTTAGAGACCTGGCCATGTGGTGCCAGGACAACAACTTCTCCCTTAACACGATCAAGACAAAGGAGATGATTGTGGACTACAGGAAAAAGAGGACCAAGCACGCCCCCATTCTCATCGACGGGGCTGTAGTGGAGGAGCGGGTTGAGAGCTTGAAGTTCCTTGTTGCCCACATCAGCAACAAATGAACATGGTTCAAGCACACCAAGATAGTAGTGAAGAGGGCACAACAAAACCTATTCGCCCTCAGGAGACTGAAAAGATTTGGCATGGGTCCTCAGATCCTCAAAAGGTTCTACAGCCTCACCATCGAGCGCATCCTGATTGGTTGCATCACTGCCTGGTATGGCAGCTGCTCGGCCTCCGACCGCAAGGCACTACAGAGGGTAGTGCGCATGGCCCAGTACATCACTGGGGCCAAGCTTCCTGTCATCCAGGATATCTAGACCTCTATAGCAGGCGGAGAGTATGGCCACAGCACTCCAGACTGATGGATTTGTCCTGGCCTGATAGGCGCTACCGCCATCATCGCTGCCACGGGGATGAACAACTGGAGCGTCAAGGACCGCCAGGGGCATGTGGTGACTTCGGTCTACACTTACAAGGGACTGTGGCAGAATTGTGAGACGGGCACCTCAGGCTTCACCGAGTGCCAGCCCCTCTACAGAATCCCGTTTACACAGGCAGCCCAATTCTCATGTTTCCCCACAAATTGGTCTTTTGACCAATGAGAAGATCAGCTCTTTTGCCAGTAATTGGGCAATAGATCCAAATTGGGCTCCGTGTGTAGACAGCATTTAAAGCCTTTTCCAACTGATTTACATTGTGAGGCTGGGGGAATTCACTCACCATCAATGTGTAGTAGAACCCCCCTGGGTGATGCATGCCAACATGTCTACATTTAGGTTGGTGTGGTGGCTTTACCGAGACAGTCTTTCAGGGTTCTAATTACACATTGACTTGTAAGAGGGCCTCTGGTCCAATTGGGGTGGCCATGATTCAGTGTATGGAGAGCAATTCAGTTCCTCAAAGTTGAGTCATTCTGCTTTTTAGTTTGTCCTCTCCCGCGCTTTGCCCTGGCCTGCTCCTATCAGTATGAAATTGTGTGTCATGGTTCTTTGCCAGGCTCATGTTCAGTCAACACCACTATCACAGGCAAAACACATAACAGAGAATCAGATTCAAATCCCAACAGAATACATTTCAGCGTGTTATTCATATTGGAACCTTGATCCCCAGCAATTTGACTGGTAAACTCCTACATTTATGTGGCTCACATTCAGTAATATACATTGTTGACCATATTCACTGACTAAATTATGTTTCTGTTCTGAAGAAGATATCGCAGCTTGTTATTGATGTTGATCTGGTGTGATTTGTGTGGTCTTCCAGGTACATTTCAGGCAGTGAGGGCACTGACGGTAGTGGGTATAGTCCTGGGTGTTATTGGGGCGATGATAGCCCTGTTCTCGCTCAAGTGCTATAAAATTGGAAGCATGCAGGATTCCTCCAAAGCCAAGAGGACCCTTACTGCAGGGGTCACATTTATCATTGTAGGTAGGGGGACAAGAAAGGTTTATTTATCAATGCATGTTGCTTTGAGAACAGCAATTCAATGAGTTATTTCTATCTCTCTCTCTGAATTTCTTTGGCGATTATGTTTAACCACCCAAGTCCTCACTACATCAATTGTTTAAATAAATGTACAATTCCAATTTTAGCAGCGTGCCTTTGTTAAACACTCCTATTGCCACTGATCGGATTAATTCTCCTCTCTTCCCCTCTCAGGTATTTGTGCCATTGCTGGAGCGTCTATCTATGCCAACCCGATAGTGGCCAGTTTCATGATGACCGCCTACAACCCCAACTACGGAGGAGGGATTGGACAGGGGATGGGAGGAGGGAATATGATGCAGAGGTAAGAGTGGATGTCGTGTATCTGTATTTCCATATTTGGTCAGGGTTTTGGTATAGACAGGTGAGTCAGGGTATCGCTATAGACAGGCAGGTTAATTCCAGACTGTGCTTCTTCTCTGTGCCACGTTTGGCCCCGCCCTATTTGTTGCCTGGACTGGTGCAGCTTTCTGTTATTGGGTGGTATTCCGAAGTGTGTGGCCTTCAGGGGACTGCAACCAGACAAGTCAACATTAGCTCTAAATCTTTCCTAATTTTCTAGGTTTTCAGTATGTAAAAATATACATTTTGTGAAGACTTTTTTCCCACAGTAAAACAGGAGTCACTTACAAAGCCCCCCCCAAGCCCGCAAAAGGCCAGTCAATAATCACCACCATGAAGAGGTTGGGAAGAGAGACAACCAGAAATGTATGATTCTTGTTATTCTGCATTAAGGATAGGGGTAGGTCTTTAAATGTTGCTCGAATATAGTGCTAGATTCAATGGAGTTTTCATACATTTTACTGCATGTTATTTAAAAATGTGTTCTGTTGTGGTTGAAAGTGGGCTCCATTTTTATACTGGCAATAACCATTCGTTTCAAGCTTGGTTTATTGATGAAGCTTTCATTTGTACAATGTAATGAACCAAATAAATCTTTAAACCCCTTCTATGTATCAAAAGCATATTTTCTGCATTTCAAAATGGCCTACAATAACATTTGAGTTAAACTGAGTAGTAGATTGTGATCTTACTGTACCTGGAAATGATCAACATGTGATAATATTTTCTTCCACTAGATGGCATGAATGTTACACCTTTTGGCAAATCAAAGCTACCCTCCATGTCAGACATATGCCTTTCTTTCCTTTTCGTGAGTGTCAGACTACCAGAAATATGCAACGCAGCACAATTAATTAAATGCAGCGTGTGCTTGAACAGATGACACAACCCATAAAAAAAATAACATGGAGACATTTTATTAATGGCAGTGTTTTTCCTCCCCAATTCTAAATCACACACTGGGGAATCCAGTCTCTCTCCACTGCAAGATGCCCAGAGTGACACACAGGGACATCGGGTCTCACATCCCAAAATGTGGTTTACTGTGAGGCCTTCACTAATGTGTTCCTCCCCGAAACATCTGCATAAAACGAACGACTTGGACCCCACCCACCCAAAGATCCCACAAGTAATATTTTTTTTTAAACCACAGAGAAAACTGACAGATGGGAGAACAAAAAAGGTAACAAGCAGTGAACATCTTTAGTCTTTCTTTGGCTACTTCATTCCAATAATTTTGATGTTAATGCCAGGTATTTTGCAGGTAAGTTCAGGTACTTTACAAATCTATAAAACAGCCATTTAACATCCTGGCACAATGTCAGTTCACAAAGTCTACGGACGAAGTTCATGATTTTCAGGTACTACAAAAAAAAAGTACAATAGTGCAGTACCTTTAAACAATAAAATCCAAAAACAGTGCACAAAAAAAATGGTGATGAGTACTACAAATCGGTATTATATACTTCCAACTTCTCGCTCAGGAATTCTTCCACACTATCCGTGTTCCACTTGAGGATGCTGAGTTCTTCAGCAATGTTCCCGTTATCGTCCAGCAGCTTTAGTATCGGGTCTGCGCCTCTCACATACTGAAAAACCCCCACAAAAACACAGGACGATCAGGACTACAGCCAAACAAAGTAGCCATTGTAATGCCTATAAGATAACTCCCTATACGGTGTAATATTGAAACATCATGGTGTGGCATAGGGTTCATTCCATAATGACAGGAGATTATGTTCAAGACAATGTGGTTATTTTCATTCCGAAGTTGTATAAAAAAAAGCCGCCGGAGAAACAACCACTTCTTTATTGTATTTAACTCAACTAATGAATTGTACGCAACAGGCAAGAGTATCTACAATTCTTGTTGTACCTTAATTTGAAGACCCTTGAACATCTTCGGCTTGTCAGACCTGACAAAAGCTGTGGACACAAAAGGTCAACAATATCAAAGGTCTCATGAATGAATCAATTGATGGACAGTTGTATTTTTTTATTTTTTTTTGCACAAAGCTTGTAAACAGAAACCGTTGGGAATACATTATTCGGGTAATCAAGTTAAAAGGGACCACAGTTGTGAACGCGAGCATACAGCTGTCCGAGGCACAAACGGTGCCGTAAGGCAGAGAGCTCCGAGGCTCTACCCCACACAAAGGCAGGCTTCACAGCAAACGGACACCAATAAGAGTTACAAGATGGGTGGTCCCGCGACAACATGTTGAAACAACTCACCTTGGACTTGAGGGAACCTCCCCAATTTTCATCCACACACTTCCAGGATGGCCCCAGGGTAGAGCTGTGGAGGGGAAAGCACTGTGTTAAGTCCTGTAGTGTGCGGCTCAGGATGTCCATGTTGTTCTACTGGAGGAAGACTAAGACCTGGGAGCTCAGCTCACATCAATAAAAAAAAGAAGAAACTTGACTAATATATCAGCTCATCACTAAAACCAGCATAATGACCCCAGACGTCAAGGGCCACAAGCTAGTTCTCCTCCTTGCCTTTTTAAACATACTTGATTACGCCGTGGTAACTAGCAATCAGTGGTCAGTCAACGATATTAATTCATTCACTAATTGCCAGGGAGAAACGAAGAACAAAGAAAAAAACAGCAGGACTACGGCCCTCGAGAATTGGAGCACCTTTGTCCTAAACCAATGCTGAGATTTATCTTCGCAATCCTTTGGCCAATAAACAATCCAACTACCTTCCTGACTTTTCATTTTTATATACACTGATGCCCACCCACAGTGAAGCTCCTGGCGGTGAGTCGGGACAATGTGATTCTGGGCAGTCTGATTCATAAACGTGGTAGACAGGCTCTTCATCAGGGTCATTAAACTGTGAGCGTCTGCATATGGAAGGGTTCTGACGGATGGCAGCTTTGTGGCCCGCTGGTAATCAAAGCTCCACACCAAAACACAATAACTTAGCGGAAATTGAAGTGTCACAGCAGTATTTCACAGGCACGCTGTTACTGGGAACACAAATTAAATTACACCAGCAAGCTTCCTTTTCCTTAAGCCAGGACAGCAAAATGTATTCTCACAACACACTGCATGGGAGGAAGTCACCGTTTTGTTGATTATGGGTGCATATCGACAAAGGCTTGGACACAGACAGGGCTCTAAATGAACATTTTCCATTGGTAGAACTGGTGCTCACAACTTTAAAAAGTTAGGAGCACAAGACAATGTTTAGGAGCACCAGAAAATAGGATTTCTAAATACATTTTTAGCTACGTTTGAAATCACATGTGCCCTGTAAACTAATATTTAACCCTGTAAAGACATTGGTTTGTTACAAAAAGCAAAAATGATTAAAAAAAAAACATTTGTCATTAGGTTTCTACATACTACCTATTGAGATGCATTACATTGAACATTTTACACTTTAAGAGCGTCAAGTTTATAAGTGACGACATACAAGAGATCAGTCCTTCAAGACAAGTCGGAATTCAGACAAACATTTCAGAATTGGAAACTTGTTGTAGAAAGACGAGGGCCGAGATTCCCACTTGGAAACTATTAGTAAATCATTCCATTTCATTGCTCAAATTTGACACTAAAGACTGATTATTCTATTTAAAAAGCACGGCATTGAGTTACAGGCGTACTATGCTTTGATTGTAAGGGGTGAAAACAAAATGATCTACATCAGATTTTTTTTATAGCATTTTCACCATAAAACACAAACATCCCTAACATACAGCTATTAAAAAAGGTGCAATATGCAGAAATCCCTCTGCCATTTCCTGGCAGCGAAATTTTGAATAATTTCAAATAGCAATGTATAGTGTAGATACATTGTACCACCTAAACTACTGTTAAATATATTTTCAGTAACCAAGAATTGTATTTTCAGCTGTTTGAAGCTTGTGAACAAAACCGTAAGTAAAAACTAAACTGAAGAACAGGAAGCACAGATCTACCGCTTCTTAGACTTGCTTTCAATGAGAATGACAGATCTGTAACACATTTCTATGTGAATTGGGTCGGGTCGCCCAAGAAGTTACATATTGCAGCTTTAAAATGTCCCCCATTGTTTAAGTAGGCCTAGTCCCTATCAATGTTTTTAAAGGTGTGTGCACGCGTTTACACGTCATCAGTACTTAAAGCTTCAGGCATTCTAAATGTGACTATAGGGAAAATAAACAAATAAAAATAAACATAACTTGTCCAACAATGTTATGAACACACTAACCATATGTAATGTTCAAATAACTTTACAAACATAGGCCTACACACTACCTCCCACACCCTTGCTCTCTCTTATACAAGCTTACGGCGCCGACAGAGATGGCCGCTTCGCTTTGCGTTCCTAGGAAACTATGCAGTTTGTTTTTTTACATGTTATTTCTTACATTAGTACCCCAGGTCGTCTTAGGTTTCATTACATACAGTCGAGAAGAAATACTGAATATAAGAGCAGCGTCAAATCATCAGTACGACCAAGAATATGACTTTCGCGAAGCGGATCCTGTGTTCTGCCTTTCAACCAGGACAACGGAATGGATCCCAGCCGGCGACCCAAAAAAACGACTTCGTAAAAGAGGGAAACGAGGCGGTCTTCTGGTCAGACTCCGGAGACGGGCACATCGTGCACCACTCCCAAGCATTCTTCTCGCCAATGTCCAGTCTCTTGACAACAAGGTTGATGAAATCCGAGCAAGGGTAGCATTCCAGAGGGACATCAGACTAACGTTCTTTGCTTCACGGAAACATGGCTCACTGGAGAGACGCTATCGGAGTCGGTGCAGCCAGCTGGTTTCTCCACGCATCGCGCCGTCAGAAACAAACATCTTTCTGGTAAGAAGAGGGGCGGGGGCGTATGCCTTATAGCTAATGAGACGTGGTGTGATCACAAAACATACAGGAACTCAAATCCTTCTATTCACCTGATTTAGAGTTCCTCACAATCAAATGTCGACCGCATTATCTACCAAGAGAATTCTCTTCGATTATAATCACAGCCGTATATTCCCCCCCAAGCATTTGACTCTTTGCAAACTGGAATCGATACATCCTGAGGCTGCATTCATTGTAGCTGGGGATTTTAACAAGGCTAATCTGAAAACAAGACTCCCTAAATTGTATCAGCATATCGATTGCGCAACCAGGGCTGGTAAAACCTTGGATCATTGCTATTCTAACTTCCGCGACGCATATAAGGCCCTGCCCCGCACTCCTTTTGGAAAAGCTGACCACGACTACATTTTGTTGATCCCTGCCTACAGACAGAAACTAAAACAAGAAGCTCCCACGCTGAGGTCTGTCCAACGCTGGTCCGACCAATCTGATTCCACACTCCAAGACTGCTTCCATCATGTGGACTGGGATATGTTTCGTATTGCGTCAGACAACAACATTGACGAAAACGCTGATTCGGTGTGCGAGTTCATTAGAACGTTCGTTGAAGATGTCGTTCCCATAGCAACGATTAAAACATTCCCAAACCAGAAACCGTGGATTGATGGCAGCATTCGCGTGAAACTGAAAGCACGAACCAGTGCTTTTAAATCAGGGCAAGGTGACCTGAAACATGACCGAATACAAACAGTGCAGCTATTCCCTCCGCAAGGCTATCAAACAAGCTAAGCGTCAGTATAGAGACAAAGTAGAATCTCAATTCAACGGCTCAGACACAAGAGGTATGTGGCAGGGTCTACAGTCAATCACGGATTACAAAAAGAAAACCAGCCCCGTCACGGACCAGGATGTCTCCCAGGCAGACTAAATAACGTTTTTGCCCGCTTTGAGGACAATAAAGTGCCACTGACACGGCCTGCAACGAAAACATGCGGACTCTCCTTCACTGCAGCAGAGGTGAGTAAAACATTTAAACGTGTTAACCCCGCAAGGCTGCAGGCCCAGACGGCATCCCCAGCCGCGCCCTCAGAGCATGCGCAGACCAGCTGGCTGGTGTGTTTACGGACATATTCAATCAATCCCTATCCCAGTCTGCTGTTCCCACATGCTTCAAGAGGGCCACCATTGTTCCTGTTCCCAAGAAAGCTAAGGTAACTGAGCTAAACGACTACCGCCCCGTAGCACTCACTTCCGTCATCATGAAGTGCTTTGAGAGAATAGTCAAGGACCATATCACCTCCACCCTACCTGACACCCTAGACCCACTCCAATTTGCTTACCGCCCAAATAGGTCCACAGACAACGCAATCTCAACCACACTGCCCTAACCCATCTGGACAAGAGGAATACCTATGTGAGAATGCTGTTCATCGACTACAGCTCGGCATTTAACACCATAGTATCCTCCAAGCTCGTCATCAAGCTCGAGACCCTGGGTCTCGACCCCGCCCTGTGCAACTGGGTACTGGACTTCCTGACGGGCCGCCCCCAGGTGGTGAGGGTAGGCAACAACATCTCCACCCCGCTGATCCTCAACACTGGGGCCCCACAAGGGTGCGTTTTGAGCCCTCTCCTGTACTCCCTGTTCACCCACGACTGCGTGGCCATGCACGCCTCCAACTCAATCATCAAGTTTGCGGACGACACAACAGTGGTAGGCTTGATTACCAACAACGACGAGACGGCCTACAGGGAGGAGGTGAGGGCCCTCGGAGTGTGGTGTCAGGAAAATAACCGCACACTCAACGTCAACAAAACTAAGGAGATGATTGTGGACTTCAGGAAACAGCAGAGGGAACACCCCCCTATCCACATTGATGGAACAGTAGTGGAGAGGGTAGTAGGTTTTAAGTTCCTCGGCATACACATCACAGACAAACTGAATTGGTCCACCCACACAGACAGCATCGTGAAGAAGGCGCAGCAGCGCCTCTTCAACCTCAGGAGGCTGAAGAAATTCGGCTTGTCACCAAAAGCACACAAACTTCTACAGATGCACAATCGAGAGCATCCTGGCAGGCTGTATCACCGCCTGGTACGGCAACTGCTCCACCCACAACCGTAAGGCTCTCCAGAGGGTAGTGAGGTCTGCACAACGCATCACCGGGGGCAAACTACCTGCCCTCCAAGACACCTACACCACCCGATGTTACAGGAAGGCCATAAAGATCATCAAGGACAACAACCACCCGAGCCACTGCCTGTTCACCCCGCTATCATCCAGAAGGCGAGGTCAGTACAGGTGCATCAAAGCTGGGACCGAGAGACTGAAAAACAGCTTCTATCTCAAGGCCATCAGTCTGTTAAACAGCCATCACTAACATTGAGTGGCTGCTGCCAACACACTGACTCAACTCCAGCAAGTTTAATAATGGGAATTGATGGGAAATGTAAAATATATCACTAGCCACTTTAAACAATGCTACCTAATATGTTTACATTCCCTACATTATTCATCTCATATGTATACGTATATACTGTACTCTATATCATCTACTGCATCTTTATGTAATACATGTATCACCAGCCACTTTAACTATGCCACATTGTTTACATACTCATCTCACATGTATATACTGTACTCGATACCATCTACTGTATCTTGCCTATGCTGCTCTGTACCATCACTCATTCATATATCTTTATGTACATATTCATTATCCCCTTACACTTGTGTGTATAAGACAGTAGTTTTGGAATTGTTAGTTAGATTACTTGTTGGTTATTACTGCATTGTCGGAACTAGAAGCACAAGCATTTCGCTACACTCGCATTAACAATCTGCTAACCATGTGTATGTGACAAATACAATTTGATTTACTCACACACAGCCTACCTTTGAGTAGCCTATTCCTTTTCAGTTCCTGTCCCATCCAAAATTTGTACCTAGTTAACTACCACTGACTAGGCTGGGTAACATGACTAGCTAAAAATGTAATTTGTTATCAAACTAAAAAATAGCAGCTTAGCTGCCCGTGCCCCTTAAAGTTGATGTGGTTGTTACTGACAAGAAGAACATGGCTGAGCTCTTTAATCACCACTTCATTAAGGTCAGGATTCCTATGTGACTCAGCCATGCCTCCTTGCCCGCCCAACATTTCCTCATCTCCCACCCCTTCTAAAGCAACTATCCCTGATGCTCCTCCCTTTTCTTCCCATTCCCCGATACAACGTTTCCCCCTGCAGGCGGTCACTGAGTCCAAGGTGGTGCTAAAGGAGCTCCTTAAACTTGACCTCAAAAAAACATTTGGGTCAGATGGTTTTTCTGCCCATATCGTCAACAAGCTTCTCTGACCTTTTTAACCGGTCTTTCCTCTCTGGGGAGGTTCCCATTGCTTGGAAGGCAGCCACGGTTCGTCCTTTATTTAAAAGGGGGAGATCAAGCTGATCCTAACTGTTATAGGCCTATTTCTATTTTGTCCTGTTTATTGACAAGTTTTTCCAACACTTTTGATAATTAACTGACTGGCTTTCTTGATGTCTACAGTATTAACTCTGGTAAGTGCAACTAATTTCCTACCTTAGTGTGACTTTTGGCATTGGGTGGAGGCAAGTGGTTTTTCATAGTCAGGGCTGTAGCAGCTTGTTGTAGGTCTCCTGCAGGCCACAACAAGGTGGTCATCAGTCATAGTAGATCTGGACTTTGACTTTATCTTCATATGAGAAAATGCAGACTCACAGAGGTAGGTTGAGAGCACATCTTCTGATGTTGGGATACTTCTCCTCCAGCAGTAGCTCCCAGAACTCTTCCTTCATCTCAGTGGTTTCCCTGGAGTTCAGCTGAATGTCATTTTGAAGGGGGAGAATTTCAGTTTCTGCTATAGCTGTGTCCAACTGAACATGTGATCCCATGAGGCAATGACTTCCACACTTATGTCTGTGCCAAACGGCAAGCACATTTAAGGGGCAATAAACTCAAGTGATGCAAAGTCAGTGAAACGACTGTCAAACTCAGATGAGATGCTCTGGGACTTCCAGTTAACGTGCACTGTCAAGCTGTATCCTTGCCCTGACGCTCAAGTTCTGAATGCATGTGTTGAAAGTGCAGGTCCTTATGTTGCAGCTTTCTTGTGAGCAGTTGTAGTTTGCATTTAAAAGTGTTTCACAGAGCTGGTCATGTTGATGACACGTTTGCCTTTTCCTTGCAGCTCTACATTCAATTCATTAAAGCAAGTTAGGTCAGTGAGAAAAGCTCAATCCAGAAGCCACCGTGTGTCCTCCAGCTGTGCATATTCTGCATTGGAGAACTTGAGAAACTCATCGATTTCAGGCAACAACTCACTGAATCCCCCTAAAAATGTACCTCGGCTCAGCCACCGCACACATCCATGTGCAGCAGCAGGCCTGTGTGCTCCGCTTCAGTCTCTTCTAAGTGAGCGCGGAATTAGCCTCCGCTGGAGGCTTTTTGCTCGAATAAAACACAATCTTCATCACTACATCCATCACCTCGTTCATTTTAACATCTTCCCGCACAAAGCTTGCTGATGGAAAACTAAGAAAGTCCGGGAATGAATCATCTCGTTTGCACAATGCAACGAACCAACCTACCATAGCGGGTGCCCCATCGGTAGTAATGGAGACAAGCTGACAAAAGGGCAGTTGGAATTTGTTAACAAACTCCAGAAAAGCTTGAAAAATATCTTTGCCCCTTGTATGTCCTTTCAGTGGCAAAATGGCGAGTAGTTCCTCCTTTGTACTCATGTTGTCAAATAACATTCTGATAAAAATGCATAACTGTGCCACATCTACCATATCCGTGGACTCATCAAACTGGAGGGAATAACACTCGCAGTTGTCAATATCCTTCTTCAGTTGATCATTGAGGTGCTTCGCTATTTCCTCATCTTCTCGTCACCGTATTTCTTGACAGCCATCATTGCAGTCTTATTATTAAAATCCCCAAACAGTGAGTCTGCAGCCTCAATAACTGCTTCCTTGATCATCTCCCCATTTTTGAACAACTTTTTATGCTAAGCAAGAATCCGACAAGATGCTATGGTTGCCTCCTTCCCTTTGGTCACAGGCCTTGTGAAAACTGACTTCTGCGCTGCCAGTTGATTATTTTGTTCTTGTACCTTTCTTATTCGTAATTCAGTCTTTGCTGGAAAATCACTTTCCTGGGCTTTTGTGTGTGGTTTTAAAATGTCGTTCTGTTACCTTTCTTTGGGATAGCGATGTGTGTGGTTTTAAAATGACGTTCTGTTACCTTTCTTTGGGATAGCGATGTGTGTGGTTTTAAAATGACGTTCTGTTACCTTTCTTTGGGATAGCGATGTGTGTGGTTTTAAAATGACGTTCTGTTACCTTTCTTTGGGATAGCGATGTGTGTGGTTTTAAAATGACGTTCTGTTACCTTTCTTTGGGATAGCGATGTGTGTGGTTTTAAAATGACGTTCTGTTACCTTTCTTTGGGATAGCGATGCTATTATGGCAGATGAGGCACAGACATTTTGAGTTTGACATGACGAAAACAATTATCCTCCTCCCATTCCTTGTGGAAATAAGTTGTTTTCTTTTGTATCCTTCCCTTCACTCATTATTGCTGCTTTTGACCACACAACTTAAGAACACATCTGGATACAAAGTTAGCTAGCTACCTGCCTGGCACCGTGACCTCGACTTGGAGTTGTGTGTCAAGTGCCCCCTCCCTCGGCATACGTCAATAAGTGGGCAGAGAATGGTCATATTTTATGTAAATCACCTGACTTTTCAGACATTGCTGTGAATGGAGGACTGTTGAACATTAAAACAGAAAGACTATAGGCATTGATGTGTGGCTGAATTTGAGTAAATGTGTAATCATCTCGTGATCGACTTGTTGGGCACCCCTGCGGTAGACCATTCAATTCTTGTGGGCCGGCTAAGGAGTATTGGTGTCTCTCTGAGGAGACTTTGGTCTGATTTGCTAACTACCTCTCTCAAAGAGTGCAGCGTATAAAGACAGAACATCTGCTGTCTCAGCCACTGCCTGTCACCAAGGGAGTACCACAAGGCTTGATCCTAGGCCCCACACCTCTCAATTTACATCAACAACATAGCTCAGGCAGTAGGAGGCTCTCTCATCCATTTATATGCAGATACAGTCTTCTACTCAGCTGGCCCCTCCCCAGATTTTGGGTTAAATGCTCTACAACAGAACTTTCTTAGTGTCCAAAAAATGTCTCTCTGCCCTTAACCTTGTTCTGAACACCTCCAAAACAAAAGGTAATGTGGTCTGGTAAGAAGAATGTCCCTCTCCACAGTTGTGACCTCTACCTCTGAGGGTTTAGAGCTTGAGGTAGTCACCTCCTACAAGTACTTGGCAGTAAGGCTAGATAGTACACTGTCATCTCAGCACATATCAAAGCTGCAGTCTAAATATAAATCTTGACTTGGTTTCCTCTATCGTAATCATGCTTTTTCACCCCAGCTGCCAAACTAACCCTGATTCAGATGACCATCCTACCCATGCCAAATTACGGAGACGTAATTTATAGATCGGCAGGTAAGGGTGCTCTCGAGCGGCTAGATGTTCTTTACCATTCAGCCGTCAAATTTGCCACCAACACTCCTTATAAAGACACATCACTGCACTTTATACTCCTCTGTAAACTCGCAACGGTTATACAGAGATGACAAGACCCACTGTTTGAAGCTTATTTATAAAACCCTCTTAGGCCTCACTGCCCCTTATCTGAGATACGTACTGCAGCTCTCATCCTCCACACGCTCTGCCAGGCACATTCTGTTAAAGGTCCCCAAAGCACACACATCCCTGGGTGGCTCGTCTTTTCAGTTCGCTGCAGCTAGCAACTGGAATGAGCTGCAACATACATACAAACTGGACAGTTCTCAATCTCTTCATTCAAAGACTCAATCATGGACACTCTTACTGACAATTGTCACTGCTTTGCGTGATGTGTTGTTGTCTATCTTCTTGCCCTTTGTGCTGTTGTCTGTGCCCAATAATGTTTGTACCATGTTTTGTGCTGCTACCATGTTGTGTTGCTACCATGTCATCATGTAGTGTTGCTACCATACTGTGTTGTCATGTGTTCCTGCCATGCTATGCTTTGTCATCTTAGGTTTCTATGTAGTGTTGTGTTGGCTCTTATCGTGATGTGCGTTTTGTCCTATATTTTGTATTCTTTTTTTTTATCCCAGCACCCGTCCCCACAGAGGCCTTTTGGTAGGCCATAATTGTAAATAAGAATTTGTTCTTAACTCCACTAGGGTAGGGGGCAGCATTCGGGAATTTTGGATGAAAAGCATGCCCAAATTAAACTGTCTGCTACTCAGTCCCAGAATATAGGATATGCATATAATTAGTAGATTTGGATAGAAAACACTAAAGTTTCCAAAACTGTTAAAATAATGTCTGTGAGTATAACAGAAATGATATGGCAGGCGAAAACCTGAGGAAAATCCATCCAGGAAGTGGGATATTTTTGATGTGGGTACTTTTCTATTGAATGCCTATACAGTATAGGCATTCAATAGAAAAAAAATATATAGGACCCAGTTCACGATCTCTGTGCCTTCCTCTACATGCGGCCAGTCTCTAGGCATTGTTTCAGGCTTTTACTCTGAAAAATGAGGGCGATACAGCACTTTCAATCAGTGACCAGTGGAAATTTCCATTCATCAGCCATGCGCCCTGGTCGTGAACACGCCTTTCCTGTTTCTCCTTTCCTATTGATGAAGCTTTTGTCCGGTTGAAATATTGATTATTTATGACTAAAACAACCGGAGGATTGATTTTAAACATCGTTTGGCATGTTTCTACTAACTTTTATTGTACTTTAAAAAAACTTTTCATCCTGGAATTAGTGCACGCGCCTTCTGCATTCGGATTACGGACAAAGCGTGCGCACAAAAAAGGAGGTTTTTGCTCATAAAGAGGGACATTATCGAACATTTGTCGTCTAACATGGAGACCTGGGAGTGCCACCAGATGAAGATCATCAAAGGTATGCGATTAATTTTAATGCTATTTCTGACTTTTGTGACACTCCTTGGCTGGAAAATGTCTGTATGCGTTTCTGTGGCTACCTAACATAATCGCAAAGTGTGCTTTCGCCGTAAAGCGTTTTTGAAATCTGACACAGCGGTTGCATTAAGGAGAAGTTTATCTAGATTTCCATGAAAACACTTGTATAGTTTATCAATGTTTATGATGAGTATTTCTGTCATTTTATGTGGCTCTCTGCACTTTCACAGGATGTTTGTTTGAGACGATGTATTTCTGACCACAACGCGCCAATGTAAACTCAGATTTTTGGATATAAATATGAACTTTACCGAAGAAAACATACATGTATTGTGTAACATGAAGTCCTATGGGTGTCATCTGGTGAAGATCATCAAAGGTTAGTGATTAATTTTATCTACATTTCTGCTTTTTGTGAATCCTCTCTTTGGCTGGAAAAAAATGTCTGCGTTATTCTGTGAATAGGCACTCACCGAACAATCGTTTGGTTTGCTTTCGTCGTAAAGCCTTCTTGAAATCGGACACTGTGGCTGGATTTACAACAAGTGTATCTTTAAAATGGTGTAAAATACATGTATGTTTAAGGAATTTTAAATTATGGAATTTCTGTTTTGAAATTTGGCGCCCTGCAGTTTCACTGGCTGTTGACGAGGTGGGACGCTACCGTCCCACAGAGAAGTTAACTGACTTGTCTAGTTTAAGAAAAAAATAAAAAGTTACAAAAATGGTCCACGACATGCGCACGAATCCACGGCAGAAAGAAAAAACAGTTCCGTAATATTGGGCATAACCTTTAAATTATTTTATCTAGAGATACACGGTCTTGAGCGATGTAAAGGCGCGAGGATTGAATGTAGCTGTGTTCCGTTCTGTGCTTACAAGGGTCCGTGAGGAAATAGTTTCTGGTGCTTCCCTCAACACAATTTTCAGTTGGCTTTCATTCAACTGACTCACTTACTAGGCAGGTTAGTGTGAGAGCGCGTGATGCAACGACTAGAGGGAGCGGCTCCCTCTGTGGGCCAAAACAAGCACAACACACCTTGACTATAAATACTGTAAATTACAAACTGCCCCAATATTTGGTCTCTCCCTCCACAGGAAACCCAAACATGAGCAAAAACAGTACTATTAATACAGAAATTACTACCCCTTTTTCACAGCAACCATTGCCCTTTTCCTTTGATGTTACAGACAAACTAGGACCAACAATAGTAGCCTGCCTCTGACTTCATCAGAAATGTGCCCATACTATTATATAAATGAATCAATACAATACCAACCCTTTTGACCTGGGGGGGGGGGGTATTTATTTAATGCATTATACTGCCATTGTGCTTTGGTAACGCACAATTAATAAAAGATGGTACCATATTATAATTATTGGTACCATTTTCCATAATTGTGCATTACCATGGCATAATGTATAATGCAGGTTAAAACCATGGAATTTCCATGATCCACAACTACCATGGTATAAATTAAGCAATAACATTATTATTATTGTGCATGGCAGTACCACCATACTTCAAGGCTAAAACCATGGTACATTTTCATGAGTCGGTACTTATACCATGGTATAGTCTATAGTAGTAGTACCATATTGAAATAACCATGCCCATCCCTAATGTCATGCCCATTTTTTGGGGCATTTTCTAAAACGCTTTGAGTAAAAACTCATTAGAATGGGCCAAAACCCAAAAGGCCATTGCTGGCTTGCTCCACGAATGGAACTGGAGCGACAGTAATATTAGCCGGCAGAGAGGCAGCAGGGCCGTAGGTGCAACTGAAGGATAATTTCTGGGCAAACAGAGAGATTTGATTGACAAAATGTCCTCTATGCTCGTCGAGGCTCATTAAAACAATACAAAGTCAGTTCGCAAATATTAATAATGCAGCAGAATGTAGTAGTGCCATCTCCCAGGTCTCCTAAGGATTAAGAAGAGGGGCAGAAATGTAATGTTTTTAGCTCAACATGGAAAATGGCAACCACAGCCTTACAGTACATGTTGTCCTTTGTGGCACAATTGACAAGAGGGTGGCGCTCTTGAAGGTTCCCATACAGGGTATAAACGTATGCACTTACTGTAAGTCACTTTAGGAAAAGTGTTTGCCAAGTGGCATATAATTATACATCACAGGACTGAGGTAATAATCAAGAAGTGAGGTGTGCTGCTGCTCACACTGCTCTCTGTAGGCTTGCTCTCCTAAGTAGTGTTGCTAGGATACCACAGCACGTGGGCTTAGTTTAATCAAGCAGAAATGACAGTTGTTTTGTACTCCACCACCTGAATCAGCTTTTAGTCCATTTGAGTAGTCGAAGGCTTGTTAAGAATAGAGTGGCACTGTTGGTTGTGTGGTGCTCCTGCTTTAACTGCAACATTTTACCAAGTTTCAAACACTGGGGCACGTAAGCTGCAGTGGCGGTCGTTGCCGTTTAAGATGAGGGAGTAGGGCTCTTCAAAAGTGACCATATTACTGCCACACTGGCGGTCACGAGTCATGATTGCAGTCAAATTCAACATGTCCATTTAGTCACGGTAATTAGGCTTCTGCAAGCTCTGATGCGGATGGTCATTAGTAGCCTACCAAACCTGCTACTCATCACTATTGTCTCTCTTATCACTGACAAAGCAAATGTCATGTAAAAGAGAGCCCACGAGGTCATGTCACACAACAATTCTATAGGCTATGCAATTGCATGAGAAAACAGAGTTAAAATGGCCTCTATTCAAAAGAGGATCCCATCAGCTTTCTATAAGCTATGCCTGCTATATTTATTTCTGAACTATCCTAATATTAAGCACATTGCTTATCTTTACAACATGAGTATAGCCTACCTGGCTGACACGAAAATGAACCACACACACCCACAGTACCAGTCAGTCAAAAGTTTGCCCACACCTACTCATTCAAGGTTTCTTTATTTTTACTATTTTAAACATTGTCGAAAAACAGTGAATACATCAAAACTATGAAATAATACATATAAAATCATGTAGTAACCAAAAAAAAGTGTTAACCAAAACTAAATATATTTTATATTTGAGATTCTTCAACCTTTGCCTTGATGACAGCTTTGCACACTCTTCGCATTCTTTCAACCTACTTCACCTGGAATGCTTTTCCAACAGTCTTGAAGGAGTTCCCACATATGCCTAGCACTTGTTGGCTGCTTTTCCTTCACTCTGCGGTACAACTCATGCCAAACCATCTCAATTGGGTGGAGGTCAGGTGATTGTGGAGGCCAGGTCATCTGATTCAGCACTCCATACTTTGGTCAAATAGCCCTTACACAGCAAAGAGGTGTGTTGGGTCATTGTCCCTTTGAAAAACAAATGATAGCCATACTAAGCTCAAACCAGATGGGAGTATCGATGCAGAATGCTGTGGTAGCCATGCTGGTTAAGTGAGTCTTGAATTCTGAATAAATCACTGACAATGGCAACAGCAAAGCACCCCCACACCATCACACCTCCTCCGTGCTTCATGGTGGGAACCACACATGCGGAGATCATCCGTTCACCTACTCTGCATCTCACAAAGACATGGATGTTGGAACAAAAAATGTCAAATTTGGACTCATCAGCCCATAAGAACCAATTTCCACCAGTCTAATGCCCATTGCTCGTGTTTCTTGGCCAAAGCAAGTCTCTTCCTCTTATTGGTGTCTTTTAGTAGGGGTTTCTTTGAAGCAATTAGACCATGAAGGCCTGATTCACGCAGTCTCCACTAAACACTTGATGTTGAGATGTGTCTGTTAATTGAACATTTAATTGGTCTGCAATTTCTGGAGGCTGGTAACTCTAATGAACTTACCCTCTGCAGCAGAGTTACCTCTGGGTCTTCCTTTCCTGTGGCGGTCCTCATGAGAGCCAGTTTCATCATAGCGCCTGATGGTTTTTGCCACTGCACTTGAAGAAACTTTCAATGTTCTGGTCTTTCAAATCTTCATGTCTTAAAGTAATGATGGACTGTCGTTTCTCTTTGCTTATTTGAGCTGATCTTGCCATAATATGGACTTGGTCTTTTACCAAATAGGGCTCTCTTCTGTATACCACCCCTACCTTGTCACAACACAACCGTGTTGACGGTTCCCATTGATGATGATAGTCGGCGAATATGGTGATTTGAGACTCGTAGTATGATGGGATAGTTTGAAGCGTAGGGGATGGTTTCGTCAGCATGACAAGCACTCTGACTTTGTCGGGGCGTTGCTACTTACTTATGTACAGTTTATAGGAGATAGGAATGTAATTTTAGGAGGTATAATTGAATCTATAATTTTCATATCATATGCACAACATATTGGATGGAAACTTGACAGATAAAGGGGATATACTTTCCAAGATAAAGTATTTTGTTCATACAGTTAATGACATCACAAAATGAAAACCAATATTACATTTGTTTTCCATACAACAGTTTTCCAATGATTGTTCCATTATTCACAGTTTACCATGTTAGAGTTTCGGCGGGAAAAGTCTTCAAGAACATTCCATGGGTTAAATACTGAAGCGGGAAAGAAAGTCTTCTTCTACTTAAATTTACAACAGGGCGTGAGGTGTCAAAACTCCCAACAGCTCCATCCTCCCCTCTTCTGTGGGTGAGAAGGTCCGGTTATTGTCAACCATTGCCAAGCTGATCTGACCCATTGTGATCCTCACAGGACAGTCATGACAACATAGGTCGAGAGAATTTTGAGTAATCAAAGTGACAGTGACACATTTAATACGCCTTGCACTCTTGCCCGCATCTAGTTGATCTAGGGTGTAATCATTCGTCCAACAGTTGCAAATGAGAGTTTCTATTCGAAAAATGTTTATCCCTGTTTCGTTTGCTTTCGTTCATGCAAAGTTTGTGAACAAAAATCAGCAGAATGAATTCACCCGATCACACGCAAACCACAGTTCACTTTCATAGCAGCCACATAAAAACACCAAGATCACTTTGCTCGTTGTATATAATGCCTTCTCACAACTATCTACGCATCCTCCTCTTCACCTTTTTTCTGTCACTTGTGGACTTCAGTGCACAGCACATCAGCTTTCTGTGACCAGACAAAAAACAACTTTCCAAGCAAAACCTTTATATCATAACCGCTAACTGCTACACACAGCCTACATCGTTGTCATGTCATAGTCAACATACTAGAAGACGTTAGTAAACTCGCTACAGCATGTCAAACCGGCGGGCAATGGTGGCAATATATTTATAAAACCAAAAGCTTTCCTTGACTAGCATCCCTCTGTCTGATTCTGGTTTTTGAGTAGGCAAAACTAGCTAGCTGCATTCACTAGCAAAAAATACACAACATAACACAACATAAAACATAACATAAAACATAACATACATACATAGCTCAAAAAAAAATAAAGGGAACACTAAAGTAACACATCCTAGATCTGAATGATTGAAATATTCTTATTAACATAGTTGAATGTGCTGACAACAAAATCACACAGACATTACCAATGGAAATCAAATTTATCAACCCATGGAGGTCTGGATTTGGAGTCACACTCAAAATTAAAGTGGAAAACCACACTACAGGCTGATCCAACTTTGATGTAATGTCCTTAAAACAAGTCTAAATGAGTCTTAGTAGTGTGTGTGGCCTCCATGTGCCTGTATGACCTCCCTACAACAGCTGGGCATGCTCCTGATGAGGTGGCGGATGGTCTCCTAAGGGATCTCCTCCCAGACCTGGACTAAAGCATCCTCCAACTCCTGGACAGTCTGTGGTGCAACATGGCGTTGGTGGATGGAGCGAGACATCATGTTCCAGATGTGCTCAATTAGATTCAGGTCTGGGGAATGGGCGGGCCAGTCCATAGCATCAATGCCTTCCTATTGCAGGAACTGCTGACACTCTCCAGCCACATGAGGTCTAGCATTGTCTTGCATTAGGAGGAACCCAGGGCCAACCGCACCAGCATATGGTCTCACAATGGGTCTGAGGAACTCATCTCGGTACCTAATGGCAGTCAGGCTACCTCTGGCGAGCACATGGAGGGCTGTGCGGCCCCCCAAAGAAATGCCACCCCACACCATGACTGACCTACTGCCAAACCGGTCATGCTGGAGGATGTTGCAGGCAGCAGAACGTTCTCCACCGTGTCTCCAGACTCTGTCACGTGCTCAGTGTGAACCTGCTTTTCATCTGTGAAGAGCACAGGGCGCCAGTGGAGAATTTGCCAATCTTGGTGTTTTCTGGCAAATGCCAAACGTCCTGCACGGTGTTGGGCTGTAAGCACAACCCCCACCTGTGGACGTTGGGCCCTCATACCACCCTCATGGTGTCTGTTTCTGACCGTTTGAGCAGACGCATGCACATTTGTGGCCTGCTGGATGTCATTTTGCAGGGCTCTGGCAGTGCTCCTCCTTGCACAAATGTTGAGGTAGCAGTCCTGCTGCTGGGTTGTTGCCCTCCTACGGCCTCCTCCACATCTCCTGATGTACTGGCCTGTCTCCTGGTAGTGCCTCCATGCTCTGGACACTATGCTGACAGACACAGCAAACCTTCCTGCCACAGCTCGCAGTGATGTCCCATCCTGGATGAGCTGCACTACCTGAGCCACTTGTGTGGGTTGTAGACTCCGTCTCATGCTACCACTAGAGTGAAAGAACCACCAGCATTCAAAAGTGACCAAAACATCAGCCAGGAAGCATAGGAACTGAGAAGTGGTCTGTGGTCCCCACCTGTAGAACCACTCCTTTATTGGGGGTGTCTTGCTAATTGCCTATAATTTCCACCTGTTTCCTATTCCATTTGCACAACATGTGAAATTTATTGTCAATCAGTGTTGCTTCCTAAGTGGACAGTTTGATTTCACAGAAGTGTGATGGACTTGGAGTTACATTATGTTGTTTAAGTGTTCCCTTTATTTTTTTGAGCAGTGTATATTTTTTAATCTCTAAATTAATTTGTTCAAAACTTTCCAACTATAGTCTCTCTTGCTTTCTGAGTCAACTACTCACTACATTTTATGCAGTGCTAACTAGCTGTAGCTTATGCTTTCAACACTAGATTAATTCTCTGATCCTTTGATTGGGTGGACAACATGTCAGTTCATGCTGCAAGAGCTCTGAGGTTGGAGGATGTCCTCCGGAAGTTGTCATAATTACTGTGCAAGTCTATGGAAGGGGGTGAGAACCATGATCCTCCTAGGTTTTGTATTAGAGTCAATATATATACCCGAAGGAGAACAGAAGCTAGCTGTCATCCGGCTACACCACGGTGATACCCTACAGAGTGCCGCGGAGGCTCCTGTAGACTAGAGGTCAACCGATAATGGTTTTTCAATGACGATATCGATTATTGGAGGACCATAAAAAAGCCGATATCGAATCGGACAAAAAAAATGTTTTTGTAACAATGACAATTACAACAACTGAATGAACACTTATTATAACTTTAATATAATAAATCAATAAAATAAAATTTAGCCTCAAATAAATAATGAAACATGTTCAATTTGGTTTAAATAATGCAAAAACAAAGTGTTGGAGAAGAAAGTAAAAGTGCAATATGGTCTATGTAAGAAAGCTAACGTTTAAGTTCCTTGCTCAGAACATGAGAACTGGTGGTTCCTTTTAACATGAATCTTCAATATTCCCAGGTAAGAAGTTTTAGGTTGTAGTTATTATAGGACTATTTCCCTCTATACCATTTGTATTTCATATACCTTTGACTATTGGATGTTCTTATAGGCACTTTAGTATTGCCAGTGTAACAGTATAGCTTCCGCTCCTACCTGGGCTCGAACAAGGAACACAACGACAACAGCCACCCTCGAAGCAGCGTTACACATGCAGAGCAAGGGGAACAACTACTCCAAGTCTCAGAGCAAGTGACATTTGATACGCTATTAGCACGCACCCCGCTAACTAATCTCAGGAGTTTATAGGCTTGAAGTCATAAACAGCAGAGCTGCTGACAGAACACATGAAAGTGCTGTTTGAATGAATGCTTACGAGCCTGCTGGTGTCTACCGTCGCTCAGTCAGACTGCTCTATCAAATCATAGACTTAATTATAACACACAGAAATACAAGCCTTTGGACCATATTAATGACCTATCTGGAAACTATCATCTCATAAATATAAATAATCCTGTTATATTGCACAACCATCAAAATTATGTCATAATTATGTAAAATTCTGGCAAATTAGTTAGCAACGAGCCAGGCGGCCCAAACCCTGACTCTGTTGCAAGAGAAGTGACAAAGAAATTCATGATAGCAGGCAATATTAACTAAATATGCAGGTTTAAAAATGTATATTTGTGTATTGATTTTAAGAAAGACATTGATGTTTATGGTTAGGTACCTTTTTCACGAATGCACACCGCATCGATTATATGCAACGCAGGACACGCTAAATAAACTAGTAATATCATCAACCATGTGTAGTTAACTTCTTGGATATAGGGGGCGCTATTTTAATTTTTGGATGAGAAATGTTCCCGTTTTAAACAAGATATTTTGTCACAAAAAGATGCTCGCCTATGCATATAATTGACAGCTTTGGAAAGAAAACACTGACATTTCCAAAACTGCAAAGATATTGTCTGTGAGTGCCACAGAACTGATGTTACCGGCAAAACCCAGATAAAAAGCCAATCAGGAAGTGCCGCATTTTTTGAAACAGCCTCATGCCAATGACTCCTTATATGGTTGTGAAGGAGCTAGGAGTCAGCTTACGTTTTCCAAGTTTTCCCCAAGGTGTCTGCAGCATTGTGACGTCTTTTTAGGCATTTCCATTGGAGAATGGCTGTAAGAGACCATATAGAGCGAGTGGACGCATGGTGTCTCCTGGAGAAAATGTTGCGTAAAATACTGAGGTAGCCATTTTTCCAATAGTTTCTTATGAGAAACCAACTGCTTCCACGGATATATTATTGAATACATATGTTAAAAACACTTTGAGGATGGATCCTAAACAATGTTTGCCGTGTTTGTCGATATTATGGAGCAAATTTGGAAAAAAAAGTTATTTTTGGAAAAAAGGAACATTTGCTATCTAACTGGGAGTGAAAGCATCTGAAGTTCTTCAAAGGTAAATGATTTAATTTGGTTGCTTTTCTTATTTTTTGTGAAAATGTTGCCTGCTGCCAGCACAGTCTAGCATAGCATAATGCCATGCTAAACTTACACAAATGCTTGTCTAGCGTTGGCTGTAACGCATATTTTGAAAATCTGAGATGACAGTGTCGTTAACAAAAGGCTAAGCTTGTGTTTCAATATATTTATTTCATTTCATTTGCGATTTTCATGAATAGGAAACGTTGCGTTATGGTAATGCACTTGAGGCTATGATTACGCTCCCGGATACGGTTAACTAGTGATTATGATTTATTGATTGTTTTTTTATGAGATAAGTTTAATGCTAGCCAGCAACTTACCTTGGCTTCTTACTGCATTCGCATAATAGGCAGGCTCCTCGTGGAGTGCAAAGAGAGGCAGGTGGTTAGAGCGCTGGACTAGTTAACCGTAAGGTTGCAAGATTGAATCCCCGAGCTGACAAGGTAAAAATCTGTCGTTCTTCCCCTGAACAAGGCAGTTAACCCACCGTTCCTAGGCCATCATTGAAAATAAGATCTTAACTGACTTGCCCAGTTAAATAAACGGTGTGTAAAATATTTATATAATATAATATATATATATATATATATTTTTTTTTTTTTTTAATCGGCTAAACCTGTGTCCAAAAATACCGATTTCCGATTATTATGGAAACTTGAAATCGGCCCTAATTAAAATCAGCCATTCCGATTAAATCGGTCGAACTCTAGTAGACCATTGCAAAAACAGTGTGTTTTAATCAAGTATTTGGGGTAGTGAATATATTTGATGTAGTTTTATCTAAAAAGGATGACTAATGTTTTCACAATTGTTATGAAATTCCTCTGAGAAACCTCCACTGGTCAGCTGATAATGGTGAAAAGACCCAAAGATTATCTTCCCAGCAATCATAGACTACAGCGAACTAATAATAAAAGGGGCTGAGCAATATGGACAAAAATCCATATAACTGAATCTCTGGTGGTACTATACTTTCCGAATGCACTGTAGGTCACAAATTAAAAGATAAAACCCACACACAGTAGCAATGTATGAATCTAACAGTACATTTGCTATCCAACTAAGAGCTGAGAAATTAAAAGTAAACCTTCAGAAAGCTGAGAGCATCCTCTTTCCAGCTGTGACAAGAGGATAGCTGCGTTTCCCCAGCAATTGGATTTTAAAATGTTACTCAATCATAACACTTAAGGAGCATTTGTCTCTCTGAGAAATGAGTGTGACTCTCTCGACACAGCAGCAGGCTCCGGCGAAACAGGTACATGGGCAGGCAGACACTTTCATTACAGGAATCATAATGATAAAGTAGTTTACTGTTTAAATCATGGTTTTAGCCTCCGGGAAAAAAAATAGGCCGTTTTTAGTGAGGTGAATGTACAGCCCACACAAATGCAACCAATTAATTGGTTGTCAAAAGGTCGCAAAACGGGACTAAAGGGTTGTAGTCTGGAGCCCTGCCTTGTTGGCTTTTCACTATACGCATACTCTAACTTTTGTTTCACTTCAATGAAAACGGGCTCCATCTTTGCAATCAACACTAGCCTAGGCAAAGGCTCCTCTCTCGCTTTCGCGCTCTCCTCAGCAGCAGAGCAGCCCCAGACAATTTATTTTATTGGCCAAAGGCCAACAGTTACCTGCTAACGGAAACTCTATGCCCCAATGGCTTTCCATAGCACCCCTACACACATCGTGGGGCGCTCTGTCCATTGTGCTGACGGCGCAAAATCTGTATTCTCTTCGCTAACCCGTCACTCAATCATTTTAACTTTTTTTCTATAGGGACATAAAACTGAGGGGGCACAAGTTTCAACTGAGGGAGCTATGCCCCCTTTTGCCCCATCGTGGAGCCAGGTATGTGCTGATATACAGTGAATTCAGAAAGTATTCACACCTTGACTATTTCAAAATGTTACTGCCCGAATTTTAAATTAATTAAAATGTGGTTTTTTTTGGTCACTGGCCTACACATATACACAATACCCCATCATGTCAAAGTAGAATTACATTTTTCAACATTTTTACAATTAATAAAGAAAATCTGAAATGTCTTGAGTCATTAAGTATTTAACCCCTTTTGTTATGGAAAGCCTAAATAAGTTCAGGAGTAAATATTTGCTTAACAAGTCACATAATAAGTTGCATGGACTCACTATGTTCAATAGTGTTTACAATGGTTGAATGACTACCTCATCTCTGTACCCCACACATACAGATAGTTGTAAGGTCCCTCAGTTGAGCAGTACATATCAAAGACAGATTCAACCACAAACATCAGGGAGGTTTCCAATATATTGCAAAGAAAAGCAGACATTTAATATCCCTTTGAGCATGGTGAAGTTCTCACACTTTATATTGTGTACCTATACACCCAGTCACTACAAAGATATAGGGGTCCTTCCTAACCCAATTGCCGGAGAGGAAGGAAACCACTCAGGGATTTCACCATGACGCAAATGGGGACTTCAAAACAGTTACAGAGTTTAATGGTTGTGATAAGAGAAAACTGAGAATGGAGCAGCAACATTGTAGTTACTACACAATACTAACCTAATTGACAGAGTGAAAAGGAAGCCTGTACAGAAGACAAATATTCCAAAACATGCATCCTGATTACAACAAAAAGCTAAAGTAACACTGCAAACATTTAAAAAAATAATCCTGAATACAAAGTGTTATGTTTGGTGCAAATCTAATACATTACTGAGTACCACTCTATATATTTTCAAGCATAGTGGTGGCTGCATCATGTTATGGGTATGCAATCGTTAAGGACTGGGGATTTTTTCAGGATAGAAATAAATAAAATGGAATGAAGCTAAGCACAGGAAAAACCCTGGTTCAGTCGGCTTTCCACCAGACACTGGGAGGTGATTTCAATGCTATTCATTGACCACAGCTCAGCGTTCAACACCATAGTGCCCTCAAAGCTCATCAATAAGATAAGGACCCTGGGACTAAACACCTCCCTCTGCAACTGGATTCTAGACTTCCTGACGGGCCGCCACCAGGTGGTAAGGGTAGGTAACAACACATCTGCCACGCTGATCCTCAACACAGGGGCCCCTCAGGGGTGCGTGCACAGCCCCCTCCTGTACTCCCTGTTCACTCATGACTGCACGGCCAGGCACAACTCTAAAACCATAATTACATTTGCCGATAACAGTGGTAGGCCTGATCACTGACAACAACAAGACAGTCTATAGGGAGGAAGTCAGAGACCTGGCCGTGTGGTGCCAGGACAATAACCTCTCCCTCAACATGATCCGGACAAAGGAGATGATTGTAGACTACAGGAAAAAGAGAACCGAGCACACCCCCATTCTCATCGACGGGGCTGCAGTGGAGCATGTTGAGATGTTCAAGTTCCTTGGTGTCCACATCAACAACAAACTAGAATGGTCCAAGCACACCATGACAGTCGTGAAGTGGGCAGGACAAAACCTATTCCCCCTCAGGAGACTGAAAAGATTTGGCATGGGTCCACAGATGCCCAAAAGTTATACAGCTGCACCAACGAGAGCATCCTGACTGGTTGCGTCACTGCCTGGTATAGGAACTGCGTGGCCTCCGACCAAAAGGCACAACAGAGGGTAGTGCGTACAGCCCAGTACATCACTGGGGCCAAGCTTCCTGCCATCCAAGACCTCAATAACAGGTGGTGTCAGAGGAAGGCCCTAAAAATTCTCAAAGACTCCAGCCACCCTAGTCATAGACTGTTCTCTCTGCTACCGCACGGCAAGAGGTACCGGAGTGCTAAGTCTAGGTCCAAAAGGTTTCTTAACAGCTTCTGCGCCCAAGCCTTAAGACTCCTGAACATCTAATCAAATGCATTACCCCCCCATTATTTTCCACCACTGCTACTCTCTGTTATCTATGCACACTCACTTTAATAACTCTTCCTCTTCATGTACATATTACCTCAATTAACTAGTCTAACATGTGCCCCCGTACATTGACTCTGTACTGGTACCCCCTGTGTAGTCTTGCTATTGTTATTTTACTGCTGCTCTTTAACTACTTGTAACTTTTATTTGTTATTCTTATTCGTATTTTGTAAACTGCATTGTTGATTAGGGGCTTGTAAGTAAGCATTTCACTGTAAGATCATCTGTAATACATCTGTTGTATTCGGTGCATGTGACTAACACAATTTGATTTTGACCTTTCAGCAGGTCAATAACCTAAAACACAAGGGCAAATCTACACTGGAGTTGCTTACCAAGAAGACAGTGAATGTTCCTGAGTGTCCGAGTTAACGTTTTGACTTAAACCTGCTTGAAAATCTATAGCAAGACTTGAAAATGGTTGTCTAGCAATGATCCACAACCAATTCGACAGAGCTTGAATTTTTTTTTTTTACGAATAAATGGGCAAATGCTGCACAATCCAGGTGTGGAAAGCTCTTAGAGCCTTAACCAGACTTAGTCACAGCTGCCAAAGGTGATTCTAACATGTATGGACTCAGGGGGTTGAATACAAGATAAATAACTATCTTCTTTTTTTTCTACAAATGCTCCAATTGTTCTTCAACTTTGACAGAGTATTTCGTGTATATCATTGACCAAAAAAAACAACTAAATCCATCTTAATCCCACTTTGTAACAACTAAATGCTAAAAATAAAATAATCAAGGACTGACCGGGTGAAACTCAGGCTATTGATGAGCTTCCAGCACATTATTTTCACCTGAAAATGATTTTCCAATAAGTGCAGATGGACAGAAACAACAACAATTGATATACCCATAGATAGTCTAAATGCAGCCTAATGTCTTACCTTCCTGGACTCCATATGGACTTCCTGCTGGCAGCACTGTTTGCAGACAGGCTGGATGGAGATCAGGCTGAACTCGCCCAGCAGGTCACAGGAGCTGCACAGGAGGTTGCTGGAAAAGCCCAGCTCCCTGCATGACTCTGAGGACAAGTTGGCTCCATATGCCGACAGCTAAGCAGGAGACAATGGGAAACATTGGATTGGTTGTCACATCACTTATTCTTAAATACATCTCCATTTAGCCACAACAGTGTCACAAGATATTGTATGGGCTGGCATACCAATCAGTAATGTGGAGGAATCTCACCTAGTTAAATAAATAAAAAATAAATATAAGTCAGTAAAGAACAAATTATTATTTACAATGGACAGGTCTACCAAAAGGCCTCCTACGGTGATGGGGGCTGGGATAAAAACAAATAAAGGACAAAACACACATCACGACAAGCGAGACAACATAAAGAGAGACCAAAAACAACATAGCCTGGCAGCAACACAAAACAGGGTACAAACGTTGTTGGGCACAGACAACAGCTCAAAGGGTAAGAAGGTAGAGACAACAATACATCACACAAAGCAGCCACAGCTGTCAGTAAGAGTGTCCATGATTGAGTCTTTGAATGAAGAGATTGAGATAACTGTCCAGTTTGAGTGTTTGTTGCAGCTCGTTCCAGTCGCTAGCTGCAGTGAATTGAAAAGAGGAGCAACCCAGGGATGTCTGTGCTTTGGGGACCTTTAACAGCATGTGACTGGCAGAACAGGTGTTGTATGTGGAGGATGAGGGCTGCAGTAGATATCTCAGATAGGGGGGCGTGAGGCCTAAGAGTGTTTAGAAATAAGCAACAACTAGTGGGTCTTGCAACAAGTATACAGAGATGACCATTTTACAGAGGAGTATAGAGTGCAGTGATGTGCCCTATAAGGGGCATTGGTGGCAAATCTGATGGCCGAATGGTAAATCAAATCAAATTTTATTGATCACATACACATGGTTAGCAGATGTTAATGCGAGAGTAGCGAAATGCTTGTGCTTCTAGTGCAGTAATATCTAACAAGTAATCAAACAATTTCACAGCATCTACTCGAGAGCACCCTTACCTGCCGATCTATAAATTAAGTCTCCGTAATCTAGCATGGTCATCTGAATCAGGGTTAGTTTGGCAGCTGAGTTGAAAGAGGAGCAATTACGACAGAGGAAACCAAGTCTAGATTTAACTTAAGCCTGCAGCTTTGATATGTGCTGAGCGAAGGACAGTGTACCGTCTAGTCATACTCCCAAGTACTTGTAGGAGTTGATTACCTCGAGCTCAGAACCCTCAGAGGTAATAATCACACCTGCAGGGAGAGAGGTATTCTTCTTACCAGACCACATGACCTTTGTTTTGGAGGTGTTCAGAACAAGGTTAAGGGCAGAAAAAGCATGTTGGACACTAAGAAAGCTTTGTTGTAGAGAGTTTATCCCAAAATCTAGGGACGGGCCAGCTGAGTAGAAGACTGCATCATCTGCATATAAATGGATGAGAGGGCATCCTACTGCCTGAGATATGTTGTTGATGTAAATTGAGAAGAGTGTGGGGTCTAGGATTGAGCCTTGGGGTACTCCCTTGGTGACAGGCAGTGGCTGAGACAGCAGATGTTCTGACTGTATACACTGCACTCTTTGAAAGAGGTAGTTAGCAAACCAGACCAAAGTCCCCTCAGAGAGACACCAATACTCCTTAGCCTGCCCACAAGAATGGAACGGTCTACTTTATCAAAAGCTTTGGCCAAGTCAATAAAAATAGCAGCACATCATTTCTTAGATTCAAAGGGCAATGGTGACATCATTGAGGACCTAGAAGGTTGCACTAACACATCCATAATCTGAGCGGAAACCAGAATGCATAACAGAGAGAATACTATAGACATCAAGAAAGCCAGTCAGTTGACTATTTTTAAGTTTTTCCAACACTTTTGATAAGCAGGGCAAAATAGAAATAGGCCGATAACAGTTTGGATCAGCTTGATCTCCCCCCTTTAAATAAATGACAAACTGTGGCTGCCTTCCAAGCAATGGGAACCTCCCCAGAGAGGAGAGACAAGTTAAAAAGGTCTGAGATAGGCTTGGCGATGATAGAGGCAGCAACATTAACTTCTCTTGGGTAGGTGGCAGTATTTTAAATTTTGGATGAATGAGGTGCACAATGTAAACTGCCTGTTACTCAGGCCCAGAAGCTAGGATATGCATGGTAGTATTAGATAGAAGACTCTCTAAGGTTTCCAAAACTGTTAAAATAATGTTTTGAGCGCGTGACCCGATTGCGTGCCGTTTGTTGTTTTTCCTTTCTATTGAAGACGCTATTGTCTGGTTGAAATATTATCGATTACTTAGACAATAGACAACCCGAGGATTAATTCCTTTACTTGGTTTTAAAATGTTTCTATGCTTTTGTAAGCGGGGCACTGTCCTCAGATAATCGCATGGTATGTTTTCGCTGTTAAGCCTTTTTGAAATCATTAAACTTATGTATAACACTTGTATTTTTATGACTGTTTAATTGGACTATTTCTGTATTTTGAATTTGGCACTCTGCAATTTCACCGGATGTTGGCCAGGTGGGACCCTACCGTCCCACTAGCCCATAAGAGGTTTTAAAGAAGAAAGTGTCTAAACCATATGACCCAGATGTTGTTTTGGGGTCAAGTTTCAGGAGCTCCTTCAGCACCTTGGACTCAGTGAACACCTGCAGGCAGAAACTCTGTAGGGGGCAGGGGAAATAGAGGGAGGAGCACCGTGGCTAGTCACATTAGAAGGGGTGGGAGATGAGGAAATGTTGGACGGGCAAGAAGGCATGGCTGAGTCAAATAGGAATCCTGACTTCATGAAGTGGTGATTAAAGAGCTCAGCCATGTGCTTCGTGTCAGTAATAACCACATCAACTTTAAGGGACATGGGCAGCTGTGAGGAGGGTTTATTCTCCAGGTCTTTAACAGTTATCCAGAACTTCTTGGGGTTAGACCCACAGAGAGAACTGCTCCTTAAAGTAACTAACTTTGGCCTTTCGGACTGCCTGAGTGCACTTATTTCTCATTCGCCTAAACGAGAGCCAGTCAGCTTGAGTATGTGTGCGCTGAGCCTTTCACCAAATGCAATTCTTGAGGTGGAGTAACTCTGCAAGATCACGGTCGAACCAGGTGCTGAACCTGTTTTTAATTCTCATTTTCTTTATGGGGGCGTGTTTGTTAACAATACCACTGAAAATGTCAAAAAAGATCCAAGTGTCTTCGACAGAGGGGATCAAGCTGATTCTATACCATTTTACAGAGACCAGTTCATGAAGGAAGGCTTGCTCAAGTTTTTTAGCAAGCTTCTACGACAAATCAGGACAGTTCCTTTCATTGCGCATCCATTACTAACAAAGTAGTGTTGTGGAAATTCCGGTCATAAACATTAATTTATATACACATCATTGGGTCGTGTGCATATAACCCGTTTAAATTATCGCGTTCATCTTCACAGAAGTACAACAATGAGGTTAGCTAGGTAGGTTTGCATAATCTCAGCTGCTGACTGTCTCGCCGTGGTTGGCTCTTCCCTTTGTCACCTCAGTCTTTCATCTATCACAACTCGCGTTAAATCGGGTTTGCGTTAAAGTGCAGTATGTAAGGGTTAACGTTTGAGATGTCTTGTCATTTGTAGCTAACGTTAGCTGGTGAACGAATCAACTTTAGTAAACCGGTGCGATTTTGATAAGCCACGTCATTCGTTTCAAGATAACTACACTGTCGCGGCAAAGGAGTTGGGTATAAATCGTGTAACAAAAGAAAGTCTGCCATCCGATAAACGCTGTGCTATGTATACGTGTGGATATTCTTATGTTTGTTGATAAACCTACCGTTTGTATGAGAGAAAGAAGCCACAGGAGATACACCTCCCCAGACATTTTGGAGATTGCTTTGTTAGGGAAGGAAATGAGGACCCATTAAATGTAGGAAGTAGTACTGCCAACTGCCTGATGTCCTGTAAATTGCAATATACACGCTTTTTGGGTTCTCTTTACATTCAGCACACTGTGATTTTATATTCGCAATAATAATATCTGATTTTTTATCATTATCTGTCTAAAAGTTGTGATTTGTAATTTGTCTTCCTCTTTTCATATGGCTAACAGAAAGGCACCTTTGACTTTTCTTCTTTGATCAGACACAGTTACACTCCATTCGCACGTGGACACCGCCCCCTGTAGCCAAATTCAAGAACTGTTTAAAATGTGTCCAATCCCGTTACAACAGAATTGACTGTTGACCAATGAAAAGCCTATCCAATTTAGTGGACTGTTGGTTCCACCAATAGGGATTTTGTCACTAATATAATCATCCGACGAAGATAGACGTGCGGAGTGAACTGAACGGGACACAGATTCTAGAGAGAGAGAATCGCAGACACCGAGGAACACAAGGCCGTTTATGTTGACACCCTTGTGAGGGGGGGCATCTCAACGTCAAGACGGTATTGAGGTTTCATGCAGTTCTCTTTTATGAGCGTACATTATCCTATGAAACAAATAATTTGGATCGGAGTGTGTTCCCTATTGAACAACCAGGGATGTAAACACTGGACAAGAACAATTCAAATGCACAGGGCCATACACAGACACAAATTCGCGCTGTGATTGACAACGTTCCACTTCCTTTTATGTTGTATTTTTTAAACAAGGAATGACCTGTTCTCACTGGATTGTTTGATGGGGCTTCTAAGGATCATGATGCCGCCAAAGTTTCAGCTTCTGGCGCTTTTGGCATTCGCAGTGGCCATGTTCTTCTTGGAGAACCAAATCCAGAAGCTGGAGGAGTCTCGGGTGAAGCTAGGTAAGACTGCGTTCTAACTATCCACGTTAATCATGCTGCACGCAGCCGGTAATACAACAAGGAAAATGAGTCTGACATCCAATAGGGGTTGAATCATTGCGAAGCGTTTGTCAGCATGGGTGTCAATTTAGGGTTATCTTGTAACAATTCTGCCTGTGAGGTGACAAACTGGCATTTTGAGGGCAAACCCATGTGTGCGTGTGTGATATCTATCTATTTACATATCCAATTTACAGTCGGATTGTGTTTTTGACAGAAGATACCGACCATACACTTACGCTGTTTACACTAAAGTGCACTGATGTCCGGACGCAGTCATGGTTACATTTAGTCCAATATTGGGCTGAATGTATCCAAAGGAGCCTAAGGTTACTCAGTCCAAGGACCTTACATATTCTGCTTAGTGTGAATTGGCTCTGGGAGCCAAAACGGCCGAATACTCCATTTGAAATGTGAACTGATTCTCAATTGCTGTACGGTCCTGGAAACATATAGCCCTCTACTTTAATATCACATCAAAATCATTAAACAAATGTCAAATACACACAACAGTTGCAGCTGACAGTATTTTTTTCAGTGACGATGCATTTGTGATGTCTGTCTTGTTAACACACAGGTAATTAGCACAGGTAGTCCATTCGGTCTTCCATCTGTTTGTCACGTAAACAAGCGCTGTAACATGGAAATATGGTCGTTTGGCAACCCTAACCCTTTAAAGGTGTGTATCTATTAAACTTTTTGATTTGAAAATGATTTCTAGCTGATATGAAAGATACGGTCCTTATACTTCCAAAACCATACCACAAGTGATGCGTGTTTGTTCATACCATGCCTCGCAGCTCTTAAACTACAGAAGACTCCTTCGTCCAATGACTCTTATATATAATGGAAATTAGTCACGATCAAGGGCTAGGTTACATTAAGACATCGTGAAGCCTTGCGATACGTACCTCAATGATGGTGTGTGTGTATATACAGTTGAAGCCGGAAGTTTACATACACCTTCAACAAAACATTTAAACTCAGTTTTTCACAACTCCTGACATTTAATCCAAGTAAAAACTCATTTTTTTGTAGGTCAGTTAGGATCACAACTTTTATTTTAACAATGTGACATGTCGGAATAATTGTTTTATTTCAGTTTTTATTTCTTTCATCACATTCCCAGTGGGTCAGAAGATTACATGCACTCAAATAGTATTTGGTAGCATTGGCTTTCAATTGTTTAACTTGGGTCAAACGTTTTTGGGTAGCCTTCCACAAGCTTGCCACAATAAATTGGGTGAATTGTGTCCCATCGCTCCTGACAGAGCTGGTGTAACTGAGTCAGGTTGGTAGGCCTGTTTTTTCAGTTCTGCCCACACATTTTCTATATGATTGAGGTAAGGGCTTTGTGATGGCCACTCCAATACCTTGACTTTGTTGTCCTTAAGCCATTTTGCCACAACTTTGGAAGTATGCTTGGGGTCATTGTCCATTCGGAAGACCCATTTGCGACCAAGCTTTAACTTCCTGACTGATGTCTTGAGATGTTTCAATATATCCACATAATTTTCCTCATGATGCCATCTCTTTTGTGAAGTGCACCAGCAAAGCACCCCTACAACATGATGCTGCCACTACCGTGCTTCACGGTTGGGATGATGTTCTTCGGTTTGTAAGCCTCCACATTTTTCCTCCAAACATAACAATGGTCATTATGGCCAAACCGTTCTGTTTTTATTTCATCAGACCAGAGGACATTTCTCCAAAAAGTATGCTCTTTGTCCCCATGTGCAGTTGCAAACCGTAGTCTGGCTTTTTTATGGAGGTTTTGGAGCAATGGCTTCCTTGCTGAGCGGCCTTTCGGGTTATGTCGATACTTTTGTATCTGTTTCCTCCAGCATCTTCACAAGGTACTTTGTTGTTCTGGGATTGATTTGCACTTTTCACACCAAAGTACATTAACCGCAAGGAGACAGAATGCGTCTCCTTCCTGAGCGGTATGACGGCTGAGTGGTCCCATGGTGTTTATACTTGCGTAGTATTGTTTGTACATATGAACGTAGTACCTTCAGGCGTTTGGAAATTGCTCCCAAGGATGAACCAGACTTGTGGAGGTCCACAATGTTTTTGTTTTTTTTGTTTGTTTTTCTGAGGTCTTGGCTGATTTCTCTTGATTTTCCCATGATGTCAAGCAAAGAGGCACTGAGTTTGAAGGTAGGCTTTGAAAGAAATCTACAGGTACACCTCCAGTTGACTCAAATGATGTCAATTAGCTTATCGGAAGCTTCTAAAGCCATGACATCATTTTCTGGAATTTCCCAAGTTGTTTTAAAGGCACTGTCAACTTGGTGTATGCAAACTTCTGACCCACTGGAATTGTGATAGTGAAATCTGTCTGTAAACAATTGTTGGAAAAATGACTTGTAATGCACAAAGTAGAAGTCCTTACCGACTTGCCAAAACTATATTTGGTAACAAGAAATTTGCGGAGTGGTTGAAAAACGAGTTTAAAATGACTCCAACACATACAGTTAGGAACATCCGACTTCAACTGTCTATATCCTAGCTTCACTTTGGCGGGCAAAAATTAAATGTCAAAAGTCAAAAGAACAGACAACGGCTCTTCTGTTTCCCCACACTCGCCACTCTTTCTTACTTCAAATCACATTACACTGGGAATCTTTCAGTTCAACTCGTCAAGTTTTATATTTACTGCTACCCCAGTTATCACTCCTTTCATCTGCACAGTTATCACTCCTTTCACTTGTCTTGCCCCCATTTTGTTTTACTCTGAGCGCCTTCTCCCTTTGACCAGCAGAAACATTGACAATTATCACGACCCATTCTGGTTACCTTCACCGATTCCACAGTACCCAACTTATTTTTAAATCAATTTTAAATCCAAGACCCCCACCGAGAAACCACAAATGGCTCAGGCAAGTGTCCACTTTTTCCATAAACTGTCAGACTACTACTAAACTACTGTCAGACTCCTCTTTATCCTGACCCTCGGTGCAAGACACGGTCTCCGAGAGCTTCACCACACCTACCACCTCCGATACTTTCTCATTCACTTCCATTTCTCCTCCTGTCTTCAGCTCCCTCTGCTTACACCTTCTTCCCTTCTTTAACAAACCATCTCCCTTTTTTCCACCATTTCTTACCTGACTCGAGCTCACCCTCTTTTTTCCACCATTTCTTACCTGACTCGAGCTTACCTCCTCACCCTCTCTTTTTTCCACCATTTCTTACCTGACTCGAGCTCACCCTCTTTTTTCCACCATTTCTTACCTGACTCGAGCTCACCCTCTCTTTTTTCCACCATTTCTTACCTGACTCGAGCTCACCCTCTCTTTTTTCCACCATTTCTTACCTGACTCGAGCTCACCCTCTCTTTTATCCACCATTTCTTACCTGACTCGAGCTCACCTCCTCACCCTCTCTTTTTTCCACCATTTCTTACCTGACTCGAGCTCACCCTCTCTTTTTTCCACCATTTCTTACCTGACTCGAGCTCACCCTCTTTTTTCCACCATTTCTTACCTGACTCGAGCTCACCTCCTCACCCTCTCTTTTTTCCAAGTACTCGTCTCCTCATCATAATACTGCGCTATTCCTCACCACCATCTTGTTTCCGCAATCTCCAGGGACTCCATTTCTGTTCCCCCGAGTCCGAGCCTCTCGTCTCTCATTGATTAACGACAGGCACTTCATTGATCAAACCCTACTGTTGACCAATCGCCGACGAGGGGGCTTCGGCTACCGACTTCGGCTTGCCTCGAGGGGGAAATTGTGTGTGTCCCCCCCCAAACAGCCTAAACCCAAACGGTCTATGTCCAAAACCAAACAAACGTCACAATGTAGTCATAATATACAGTGCTTTCGGAAAGAATTCAGACCCCTTGACTTTTTCCACATTTTGTTACGTTACAGCCTTATTCTATAATGGATTAACTAAATAAAAATCCTCATCAATCTACAGACAATACCCCATAATGACAAAGTGAAAACAGGTTTTTAGAAATGACATATTTACATAAGTATTCAGACCCTTTGCTATGAGACTTGAAATTGAGCTCGGGTGCATCCTGTTTCCATTGATCATCCTTGAGATGTTTCTACAACTTGATTGGAGTCAACCTGTGGTAAATTCAATTGATTGGTTAGGATTTGGCAAGGCACGCGTTTGTCTATATAAGGTCCCACAGTTGACAGTGCATGTCAGAGCTAAAACAAAGCATGACGTCGACGCAATTGTCAGTAGAGCTCCGAGACAGGATTGTGTTGAGGCACAGATCTGGGGAAGGATACCAAAGAATTTCTGCTACGTTGAAGGTCTCCATCATTCTTAAATGGGAGAAGTTTGGAACCATCAACTCTTCCTAGAGCTGGCCGCCAGGCCAAACTGAGCAATTGGAGAAGGACCTTGGTCAGGGAGGTGACAAAGAACCCAATGGCCACTCTGACAGAGAACACCTACTCATTCAAGGGTTCTTTATTTTTACTATTTTCTACATGTAGAATAATAAGGAAGACATCAAAACTATGACATAACACATGGAATCATGTAGTAACCAAAAGTGTTAAACAAATCAAATTATATTTGAGATTCTTCAAATGGCGACCCTTTTGTCTTGACAGCTTTGCACACGTCAGTGACAAGGCGAGTCTGGGATGCTGTCCTTCTAGGCAGAGTTGCAAAGAAAAAGCCATATCTCAGACTGGCCAATAAAAATAAGGGATTAAGATGGGCAAAAGAACACTGAACAGAGGAACTCTGCCTAGTAGGCCAGCGTTACGGCGCACTCCAATAATTTGTTGACTTGGCAATACGTCTGATTTGTTCCGTCCATAGACCAAACGTCTCTGTACACTGGAGCACTGCACTCTGTGTTGCATAGTCAAATGGTTTGAGGCAGGGCGACATGATGGACACCCCTGGCTGTCTAACCAGGTTCTGATGCATTTCTTCTGTCTACATTGAGAAGGCAAGTTTTGTATATTTACATGGCCCATTTTTTTTATTGCACACTCATATGACCCAATCACAACTTATTTTCTGATCTGCTTTTTGCTCCCTGTGTCATTCAAATCTTGTTACTTTACTCGGAGGTTGAATCACTTTTCCTATTATTTAGATTGTCTTCCAGGCATATTGTTAGTGGCTTGGTAGCTCTGCCTTTAACGATCTGTGTATCCTGTAGCTAGCGTCATCGGTGTTATCTGGTAACATATTCTTAGCGTCCTCTTATGCCAGGTAAGGTTGGCACAGATTTTGTAGAAACGTAAAGTGTATTAGCACGTGGGGCGGGGGGGCTGACTGGATGCTTTCCCCAATGGCCGTAACTCTAGAGGGGAGTCATGCTATGCTTGCTGAGAGCCTCATAAATAGAAACGCTGTTTATAAACCTGTCACCTCATGTCCCATGTCACTAACTAGGCTCTGTATCGAAGTTTAACTCCTACACCCGTCTCCACTATGGTCCCCATATGTTCCCTGAGGCGCAATGAGCTAAGTTAGTCACCAAGTAATGTTATAGCCAGTGAGTGTGGTTGGTTGGTCAGAGCTTGATTGAATTGTTTTTATCACATTGTAACTGAAGTGAGGTTGCATAAAACAAACTGTTACTCTAACACCAACTCGTTCATTGGCGTCAACAGTCAATTACAAACAGGTATCAAGAGTCTGAAAATATAGCCTTTTTGTATAAGTCTAGGCCAGAGCTGTGTATGCAAATATATGGCTCTGGTCGAGGCCTGGTTGGATCATTTAATTTAGCCTCGTTAGTAGGTTAATTGAGGAGTGGCGAACTTGACTCCTCTCTCCAAGTTCAACTCTGTGCTTGCTCGCTCTCTTTATCGCCATTATCCAGCGCACTCCGACTCCTTTTGACACCATGGAGCCGTTTTTAGCCTCCCGGGGTTATAAAAAGGCCTGAGTCATGTTAATTGGCTGGCAGTCACTACAGAGTGGCTACTGTACATCTAAGTGTCTCACCCTCACCAGTCTGAAACATGCCACTTGAGTGCCTAATGGATTGGATCCGATTTGTGGAAATGCAGGTGTCAGGAATGGATTTGTTGTAGGCAGAGTGCTAATGGCCCTAGTCTCGAGCAGTTAGGGCCCTGATTGGTGTATTTATGGACATTGGCTTCGACATTAAAGAAGAATGTCTTCCCGTGAAGTTCTGCGCTACATTTTGTGCACAGTTGTGACCCGATGACTGACAGGCTAATCACGGTGCTGTGAACTGTTTTGCAACCCGGAGTGTAGTTGAGACCGCTCTCCTCGCGCGTATGTTGTTCCCTTGTCGGTTTCCAAGGGGTTTGACGTGGGGCCTGTGTGGTTAAGCATGAGGGGGGGGAGCAGGTGTTGTTTATTCAAGGCGGGTGATTGTCCCTTTTTATAACACTGCTCAACATCCCTATGAGAGACCCAGCTGAAACAACAGCTTCTGTAGACCGGCACTGTCATAACGGCTAATCGTATTACTTTTCAGCAGATACCTTCCTTTGCAAGTCAATAACCATAAATGGCCTTTTTACTTTTTCTATCTGGAGTCTGGGATGCTACCGCAGTGCAAGATTATAATCCCCTGTGGCCAAACAGCCTTTGGCTAGGTCTCTCCCAATTTCAGACTTCTATCTCCCGCTTCAGAGCTTATAGTTGTATCAAAAGGGGGGGGGGGATTACATTTTCATCTCAACACAAAAAATAGTTAAACCCCTGGTAGCACTCATCGTAAGCCTTAACAAAAGGAGGGGAGAGACACATGTCTGCAGCGTTTTACAACCAATTTTATCAGAGAATAGCAGGATAAGGTAGTCTGGCAGAACTGTTCCACTGCTTTCCTCCTGCCTTGCATTTCATTTCCACCTTCTATACAGCAACTGAATCCCAGTCCGCTCTAGGGCGAACTGAGTTTCTCTACTGCTCTGGCAGACTTTCTCCTCAGAATTGCAGTGTACTGTGAGTGCTGCCAGTCTGGTACATTGTCACGAAACTGCCTAGGGACAGCCTCTTACCACAGAAGTGGTGTGTCATAGAAAGGCCAGTTGGAACACTCAAGATGTTCCTGAATGATCTCTGTCAAGTCATTAGCTGCTGCTGCTGTTCATGTAGCCTGGTTAAACCAGACTAAATGGGACGCTTGTCATTGTTTCACTTCACAATAGTGTGCAGTGTTCAGTCTGGTTTAACCAAAACCACCATGCTTGACGATTGGTATGAGGTTCTTACTGTGGAATGCAGTGTTTTTTTGTTTTTTTGCCAGACATAATGGGAACCATGTCGTCCAAAAAGTTTCTTTGACTCATCTGTCTATAGAACATTCTTCCAGGAGTCTATACGATAATCCAGGTGCCCCTAGGCACTTTTCGGCAGACTTGAATCCATTTTTTTGGATGACATGAAAAACCGAACACTGAATTCCACAGTAAGAATGACAGTCAAACATTGTGGTGGTAATAAGGATGTGCATTTAACATTTTGACTGTTTGAGTACTCGCATTCATTTTTTTTTTTTGCCCATACCCAAAAGGGAGAAACATTTTTATCATTTAGAACATGAGGCCTGTGCTGGGAAAAATTGTGTGCGTTTATCCAGACCGAACTTGTATATCTCACGCAACTTGCAACAATTTCAAAGATTTTACTGAGTTACAGTTAATATAAGGAAATCAGTCAATTTTTAAATACATGCATTAGGCCCTAATCTATGGATTTCACATGACTGGGAATACAGATATGCATCTGTTGGTCACAGATACCTTTTAAAAAAAAAGTTGGGGCATGGATCAGAGAAACGCTGCTTCATGCAGCACAAAACATCTCTTTCGCATAGAGTTGATCAGGCAATTGATAGTGATCTATGGAATGTTGTTCCACTCTTCAATGGTTGCGGGAACTGGAGCATTCTGTCTTACATGATCCAGAGCATCCCAAACATGCTCAATGGGTGACATGTCTGAGTATGCAGGCCATAGAAGAACTGGACAGCTTCCAGGAATTGTGTACAGATCCTTGTGACATGGGGCCATACATTAACATGCTTAAACATGAGGTGACGGTGGCGGTTGAATGACACAACTCCACCACGGGGCACTCTGTTGACAACGTTGACATCAGCATGTATGGCGTTGTGCGGGTTTGCTATCTGCCCGGTACAGTTGAAACCGGGATTCATCCGTGAAGAGCACACTTCTCCACTGTGCCAGTGGTGATCTAAGGTGAGCTTTTTCCCACTGAAGTCGGTTACGACGCTGAACTGTAGTCCGGTCAAGACCGTTTGTGCAGAAATTCTTCAGTTGTGCAAACCCACAGTTTCCTCAGCTGTCTGGATGGCTAGTCTTTGACCATCCCGCAGGATGTGGAGCTCCTGGGCTGGTGTGGTCTGTGGTTGTGAGGCCGGTTGGATGTACTGTCAAATTCTCTAAAATGACGTTGGAGACACTTTCTCTGCAATAAACAAACATTACATTCTCTGGCAACCGCTCTGGTGAACATTCCTGCAGTCAGCATCCCAATTGCACGCTCCCTCAACTTGAGACATCTGTGGCATTGTTGTTTCAACTGCACATCTTAGAGTGGCACTGTGGTCCCCAGCACAAGGTGCACCTGTGTAATGACCATGCTGTTTAATCAACTCCTTGATATGCCACACCTGAAGGTGGATGGATTTTCTTGGCAAAGGAGAAATGCTCACTAACAGGGATGTAAAAATAATTGTGCACAACTTTGCGAGAAATGAACTGTGCATATGAAGAAAAAGTCTGTGCTCTTTCAGCTCTGTGTTTATTTTGAACAAGCAAGAGATCGCAACAATGCCAAATTTATAACTATTACAGATAACAAATCATAATTGCTAAATTGCCCCATGTACAGTATATTCAGTGAATTAAAAAAAGCAAGTGCCATTTTAAGATTAATTTATTGAAACCTTATGATGGAACATGATCTTCAAAAAGGCAGTAACCTCACCCGTTGCGCTTTCTTGTGGAAGCCTATGTCTGTGCAATGGCATAGTTTTGTTAATTTAGCAGACGAGCCCTTCACAGTCAAGACACACCTATTTTATAGAAAACATAACAGAATATTTTTTACAAATGAAAAAAGTTGCCAGTGCGACGTGATGCACAACTCGTACCTGGAACAGTTATTCTCAAGGATAATTTTGAGACGTGGCTCAGTTTGGCAAGTGTGGCAAGACCATGTTTTTCAGGGTTACAAACCAAAAACGTTTTATTTTCGTTTTTATTTTTTAAATGGATGAACAATCCCACATTGAACACTGCATGTTGATGAATTACAGCCACGACATCTGGTGGGTAGGCATATGCTTCTGATGAAAATACACTTAGTTTAAAAAAATAATAATCTTGCATATGTTCCGTGTGGAACCGGTCTGCACTAGCAGTTTGCAAAGTAGCTTAAGAGGAAAAATAGACTTGTGTGGAGGGAGTGGTAGGAATGCAATTGAGTGAACGAGACACTGAGGGGAAAGGGAATTTTGGGAGAAGAACGGTTTGGCGCTCAGCTTGGTTGTGCCCGGCAAATGTACAAATGGGAGAATAGAGTCAAAGCAAATGAACATCGTCTTCAAGACAATTTCACTTGCCCGTTCAGAGCCACAAAGCACAGTCCACCAAATAGTTTTACAGTTTTATAAAAAATAAATCATAAACGGCAGTAGAAACGATAGCAACGCTGTCTCCCTGGTTCAGTAAATCTGAGGGATGGGGCTGGAGAGGACCCTCTCAAATTCATAGACCGAGCTATGGATGCAAGGACTGACCATCCATGACATCAAAATAAGTTTTAGCCATGTTTTGAGGCTATAAAGTGTTTGTTTACAAACATGGAGTGAAACCAAGCTTATATTTTGGGCTCTGTTTGTGTACGACAGTTGAACTAAGCTTGAGTTATTTGAAAGTTATGTACCCATAGATTATTGAAGAACATACATTTTTTGGCTTAGAAATTAAAGTTATGTAGCAACTGATTGCTAATTTTTTAAATATAAAAAGGAAGTTTTGATGTCGGTTTTGAGTACTCTCACTCATGACCATCTAGGTGGTAGTGTGACGGTTTGGGGATGCTTTCCTGCCTTAGGATCTGGATGACTTGCCATCATTGCAATAAGCACTGAAACTGGAAACACTTATCTCCCTCACTAGCTTTAAGCACCAACTGTCAGAGCAGCTCACAGATTACTGCACCTGTACATAGCCCACCTATATTTTAGCCCAAACAACTACCTCTTTCCCTACTGTATTTTATTTATTTATTTTGCTCCTTTGCACCCCATTATTTTTATTTCTACTTTGCACATTCTTCCATTGCAAATCTACCATTCCAGTGTTTTACTTGCTATATTGTATTTACTTTGCCACCATGGCCTTTTTTTGCCTTTACCTCCCTTATTTCACGTCATTTGCTCACATCGTATATAGACTTGTTTATACTGTATTATTGACTGTATGTTTGTTTTGCTCCATGTGTAACTCTGTGTCGTTGTATGTGTCGAACTGCTTTGCTTTATCTTGGCCTGGTCGCAATTGTAAATGAGAACTTGTTCTCAACTTGCCTACCTGGTTAAATAAAGGTGAAATAAATAAAATTGACGGATCCCTGAATTCTGCTCTGTATGCAGATCATTCTAATAAGAATGTCGGGTCATCCATTTGTGAGCTGAAGTCCAGCCGAGTATTGCAGCAAGACAATGATCCAAAACACACAAGCAAGTTTACGTCAGAATGGCTGAAAAGCAACAATAAAAAATAAACAATTAAAATTGGAATGGCCTAGTCAAAGTCCAGACCTAAACTCAGATGTTGTGGCAGGACTTGAAACAAGCAGTTAATTGCTTGAAAATCCACAAGTGTTGTTGAGTTAAAGAATTTCTTTATGGCACAGTGGGCCAATGGAATTGTCTGTCGATCTCCGAGACAGGATTGTGTCTGCACAGATCTGAGGAAGGGTGCGAAGAACAGTTTCCTCCATTCTTAAATGGAAGAAGTATGGAACCACCAAGACTCTTCCTGGAGCTGGCTGCCCAGTCAAACTGAGCAATTGGACGTGAAGGGCCTTGGTCAGGGAGGTGACCAAGAGCTCCTCTGTGGAGATGGGAGAACCTTTTAAGAAGGACAACCATCTCTGCAGCACTCCACCAATCAGGCCTTTATGGAAGAGTGGCCAGACGGAAACCATTCCTCTGTAAAAAGGACAGCCCGCTTGAAGTTTGCCAAAAGGCACCTAAAGACTCTGACCATGAGAAACAAGATTCTCTGGTCTGAAACCAAGATTGAACTTTTTGGCCTGAATACCAAGCGTCACATCTGGAGGAAACCTGGCACAGTCCCTACGGTGAAGCATGGTGGCAGCATTGTGCTGGGGGGGGGTTCTTTCAGCTGCAGGGACTGGGAGGCTAGTCAGGATTGAAGGAAAGATGAACAGAGCAAAGTACAGAGATCCTTGATGAAATCCTGCTGTAGAGCACTCAGGACCTCAGACTGGGGAGAAGGTTCACCTTCCAATAGGACAACCCACCCTAAGCGCACAGCCAAGACAACACAGGAGTGGCTTCGGGACAAGTCTGAATGTCTGAGTGGCCCAGCCAGACCCCGGACTTAAACCCGATCGAACATCTCTGGAGAGACCTGAAAATGGCAATGCAATGACGCTCCCCATTAAACCTGACAGAGCTTCAGAGGATCTTCAGAGAAGAATGAGAGGAACTCTCCAAATACAGGTGTGCCAAACTGATATCATCATACCCAAAAAGACTCCAGGCTGTAAACGATGCCAAAGGTGCTCTAAAGTACTGAGTAAAGATTCTGAGTACCTATGTAAATGTCACATTTTAGTTCTATAAATTATCAAGTTTTTAAAAACCTGTTTTTTGCTTTGTCATTATGGGGTATTGTGTGTAGCTTGCACACGTAAAAAATGTGTATATATATATATTTCCGAATCAGGCTTTAGCATAACAAAATGTGGAAAAAGTCAAGGGGTCTGAATACTTTCCGAAGGCCTACACATACAGTGCATAAGGTTGACTAAGTGTCAGGATATATGATAGAACCCTGCTTTGCATCTATGCGCACTACTCTCGAGCTCTTAATGGTTGCTAGGCAGCGTAGGTTTAAAAATACATCCTAGGATAGTAACTATCTTCAACTTGGCTACTACATGCACTGTGTTCTTAACCACAACTGGATGGATCCATAAAGAATGACTGTGACTAAATATCACCGAATGACAAATTATGATAAAGTAGGCTAATGCAATTGAAGGCATCATTGTTGCTTGCTGAAACTTGTTATAATACATTTGACGTAATAGCTTCCCCGCGCGTGTGGTCAACTTTCAGCACCTTTTTTGCGCTGCTTTGAGGCAAGCGTGTAGAAAAATCGATTTATAACCAAATGGAGACGGGTTAGGCTACAATTAGGCTGTGGAAGTGTTCGACGAGGCGAGTGCTGCGCATGATCGTCTCGTTGGCTCATTTGTTAGCACTGATCATAACTTGCTGGCAAAAATGTTCTGATAGTAGGCTTTGCCTGGGCCTACAACACGTTTGGTGAGTGAAGAGAAATGATCCACTACTCCTGACACGCTTGGGTGACTTGTCTTACTCAATCAGTGTGATTTTTGATTCACTGAATCTCCAGCTGTATATCTGGTTAATTCTCTATCTGGGCAAGTAAGTGGCGTTTGTGTACATTTGCTCATCTAAATCAAGTGCGGGTCTTCGTTTTGCTCGGGCGTGTATAGCAGGGGTGTCAAATTCATTCCATGGAGGCCTAGTGTCTGCAGGTATTTTTCATTTCAGTTAAGCCCTAGACAACAAGGTGTGGGGAGTTCCTTACTAATTATTGACCTTAATTCATCAAGTACAAGGGAAGAGCAAAGACCTGCAGGCACTCGACCCTCCTTGGAATGTGTTTGACACGTGTAGTGTATCAAACTCTCAAAAGCCTGCAGGGGTTGTGTAGTATGAACACGGGACATGCATGCTTTTGAAAATAGACATGGCTATTTTCAATCGGTATCATGAAGATGCTGTCAATGTAAGACCCCACGCCGTCTCTCTAACAAAGCGGCGTGAGGGCAAGACTAACTTTTTTAAATTTATTATTATTATTATTATTTATTTTAAAAAATCTCACATTTTATATGACGGCGGTTCCACACGTTGCCTGAAACGCAAGTTGTGTGGGAAAATGTTTATTTTGTATTTTCTGTTATTTCATATGGCCTACTAGAAAATTATACTGTATGTGTGTTGACTGATCAGGATAGGCTAAATGTGTCTTCTGTTTTTATGAACAAAACAACTATTGAGTTCATGTGTATGGCACAGCCATGTACCCTACCCTATAAGCTGCACAGACCAAAAATGCATCTCAATATGCCATTCGATTCTTTCAAAAAAAAATACATTTTTATTAGTCTTATAATGTTTCTTAGGACCTGCCTAAAACAAATGTAATAACGGATTTCATTGTGATGTATATACAATGGATTTATTCAAATAGACTGATGTACTGCCACTCCTAAACTTGCCGCCATGGGCAGGGGAGATCTAAAAGGCTTATCCCGGTAAGGTGGTTAAATGGCTTGGGGATAGAAGCTGTTCAGGAGCCTGGTACCGCTTGCCGTGCGGATTAGAGAGAACAGACTATGGCTTTTCCGGGCCTTCCTTTCAAACCGTCCAATGTAGAGGGCCTGGATTGCAGGGAGCTTGGCCCCAGTGATGTACTGGGCTGTGCGCACCACCCTCGGTAGCGCCATGCGATTTGAGTGCAGTACTGTTGCCATACCAAGCAGCCAATCAAGATGCTCTCAATGGTGCAACTTTTTAAGGAATCGTGGACCTATGCCAAAACTTTTCAACTTCCTGAGGGGGACGAGGTGCTGTCGCGCCTTCACGACTGAGTGTACCTTTTTTTTTTTTTTTTTTTTTTTAAAGTCCTCTAGTGATTTGGAAACAGAGGAACCTATAGCTCACAACCCGCTCCACTGCAGCCCCATGGACGGGGGCGTACTTGCCCCCCGTTTCCTGTAGTCCACAATTGGCTCCTTCGGCTGACTTTGAGGGAGAGATTGTTGTCCCGGCACTGACCTCCCCTGTAGGCTGTCTCATCAACTACAGGAAGTGTTTGGTTACAGACGTTGGAGCTGAAGGTGGCACAACCAGTTGAGTGTAAGGGACAATTTACTTTTCGCACAGGCATTGGGTGTTGCATGACCTCTTAATGTTGATAAATAATTAGGTTAATGTTCACTCTGGTTCCATTTATCTAATAATAGGTTTTGGTTTAAGATCTGATAACAGTCAGTGTTAAAAAAAAAAAACATTTTATTTATATATATATATATTATAAATGGAGAATCAGAAAGGGTGCAAATATTTTTCCATGGCACTGTACAGCTGCATTGTTATAGAAGGAAAAAAACAACATTTATGAGGTTTTTTTAAACCTATTTGGACAGCGGACGCTAGTGTGGTTTCCCACATGATCAGTTTTCCTTACCATCTCTTAAGCGGTGGTGGCCATGGAAAAAATCTCTGCTGTTATTGAGAAGATATTCCACTGCTTAGTCAATGACGAGTCCTGCCAAGAGATCCAGTCAAATCAATTGTCCACTCCACAGAGCAGCCATCAAGGCATTGAATTATTAGTCTCTATGGCCTGCCGTCTGTGTAAATTGCTCTATATTCTTGTGTAACTGCCAGTTTTTTTGGGGGGGGGGTTTGATGTGATGGAAGCCTTTTTTTTTTTAACTGACAAGGTAAGCTCATACTGTCAACTATGATTTGTACCCTTAGAAGTGTCTGTTAAGCTTGCAGTGATACAGTAGCCTGGTACCATACTTCATGTACTGCATGCTATGGTACTTCCTGTTTTTTTGAGGATCGCTTAAATTAAAACTAGCACTTAAGAACTGATTAAATCCTTATCCGCTACGCTAACCATCTGAGGGACTAGTGTTGGTCCACAGCCTAACCAGTGGTTAAGAATCACAATGAACTTGTTTATCATTCTCAATTATTATTTCTTCTTCTTTATACTAGGCACTGGCAAGCTATGGTCCCTCTTGAGACAAGTGCTGGCAGCAAGAGGTCTTTTTTTTTGTTCTTCCTTGGTGGGCTGCTTACTGTATGTAGACTAGAGCTGACTAAATTAGCAGAACCATGTCAGGGATGTGATCTGCAGCATCCCACGGACCGGAGGTTGAGAAACACTGAACTAGATTGATGACTTAGGCCTAACACAAAGAACAGACTGCTAGTGATGCTCATCTTAAGGTCTCAATCTTCTCTAACAGATTTTAAGGCCAGCTAGGTTGAACGATCTCCATTGTGAATACCCGTAATGATACTGTAAGTTGGCCGGGGAATTGCCAGGGACCTCACAATACGATATTGTCACGATACAGTTGACGTCGGAAGTTTACATACTTAGGTTGGCGTCATTAAAACACCTTTTTTTTTTTTTTTTTTTTACCACTCCACAAATGTCTTGTTAACAAACTATAGTTTTAGCAAGTATGTTAGGACATTACTTTGTGCTTGACACAAGTACATTTTTACAACATTTCTTTACAGATAAATTATTTAAATTAAGCTTCTGATAAGCTAATTGACATAATTTGAGTCAATTGGAGGTGTACCTGTGGATGCATTTCAAGGCCTACCTTCAAACTCAGTGTCTCTTTGCTTGACATCATGGGAAAATCAAAAGAAATCAGTCAAGACTTCAAAATAATTGTCAACCTCCATGTCTGGTTCATCCTTGGGAGCAATTTCCAAACGCCTGAAGGTGCCACGTTCATCTTTACAAACAATAGTACCCAAGTATAAACACCATGGGACCACGCAGCTGTCATACCATTCAGGAAGGAGACCTCTTCTGTCTCCTAGAGATGCACTTTTTCACTAAAATACATTCAACTCAATCCCAGAACAGAGAAGGTCCTTGTAAAGATGCTGGAGGAAACGGGTACAAAAGTATCTATATCCACAGTAAAACAAGTCCTATATCGTCATACCCTGAAAGGCAGCTCAGCAAAGAAGAAGCCACTGCTCCAAAACCGCCATTAAACAAGCCAGACTATGGTTTGCAACTGCACATCATACTTTTTGGAGAAATGTCCTCTGGTCTGATGAAACAAAAATAGAACTTTGGCCATAATACCACCGTTAGGTTTGAAGGAAAAAGGGGAGGCTTGCAAGCCGTAGAACACCATCCCAACTGTGAAGCGTGGTAGTGGCAGTATCATGTTGTGGGGGTGCTCACAAAATAGATGGCATCATGAGGAGGGAAAATGATGTGGATATATTGAAGCAACATCTCAAGACATCAGTCAGGAAGTTAAAGCTTGGTCGCAAATGGGTCTTCCAAATGGACCATGACCCCAAGCTACTTCCAAAGTTGTGGCAAAATGGCTTAAGGACAACAGCGTCAAGGTATTGGGGTGGATATCACAAAGCCCTGACCTCAATCCTATAGGAAATTTGTGGGCAGAACTGAAAAAGCATGTGCGAGCAAGAAGGCCTGAACCTGCAAGCTCTGTCAGGAGGAATGAGTGAAAATTCACCCAACTTATTGTAGGAAGCTTGTGGAAGGCTACCCAAAACATTTCACCCAAGTGAAACAATTTTAAAGGCAATACACTGTTTGGTAGCATGTAAACTTCTGACCCACTGGGAATGTGATGAAAGAAATAAAAGCTTAAATAATTCTCTTTTTTTCCTGACATTTCACATTCTTAAAATGTTGCTGATCCTAACTGACCTAAGACGGGTAATTTTTACTATGATTAAATGTATTTGGCCAAGGTGTATGTGAACTTCTGACTTCAACTGTACGTAGGTGCGGTACAATATGTATTGCAAATCTATTTTTTATTTTTTTAACATGAAGGCATGTTGATATTGCGATTCGATGTTCTATACATGTATTGCTCACTGCATGTCTGCAGCAGAGGGACGAGAGCCATGAGAAAATGAGCTTTGAACATTCACGGAAATAAAAGTGCTGACAACAGCTTGTCTTACCATTTTTAAAAAGATGAAAAAGACTGGAATTTTGCGATACCGCCAAAAATAATATTGCGACATGCAACCGTAACCATTTTTTTTGTTTTGTTTTACCCCGTCATAAGGCTAGAATCATATCATCACAAGACCTTTTTTTCCCCAAACAACAACTGCCTGAAAAGGGGTTGCCTTCTGCCCTTCTCTAACTGAAAAGGGCATGGTTTTGTCTGCCATTGTTTTGTCTCGCTTTACTGACAGTAGAGGCTTGTGTGAACTCCCATGAGGAAAATAGGCCGCTTAACAAGATACCTTTCCACCAAGAAATAGACTACTTCCACATACCAGATTTGTATTGGCATGTGGAAATGGGGCATCTGAGCGCTTGGTTACGTGGTTGCCACCTCAACTCTGACACCAGAGAAATATCTGCACTTGCTTGGGCTCGGCTGTACAAGCCAGCCGATTTTTGTAGTTTCTCGTTTACTGCCTTGACTCTCTCAGATGTCTAGACCTCCACTGCCAGGCTCGACGTGAATGAGAGCTTTCATGGGCCATCAAAGCTGCAGTTGTCTCCAAGCCAGGAAAATCCCCCCCAGCTACGGTAATCTGGCCTAAAAAGAGCACTTACAATTTAATTGCTTTAACTCATTCACTTACTGTCATTTCTTCACAAACGCTGCAAGATTCTGATGTTTATATTGGTCTGTGTTTTGTCATGCATTTGTTTGAAACGGGAGTTCTCTACAGTCATTGAAGCATTTAGTTGATCAGGCGCCTGTAAATTTCTAGTTGTTTTGTAAAGTTAGCACACGGGTCCCTCATACAATATATCTTGACATTTCATGAATAATGTCTATGCAGGTCTTTAATAGAAACTGAGCGTATCTCTCATCTTGCGCCTCCTCAACGAATCACACACTTTTATTCACTCCTGGCTGTATATGTAGTACGGGTAAACAAATAATGCATGTGCGGCGTGAGCGAGAATTTGTGTCACACTCCTAATTATCCACCAGGAAACACAGGGTAAAGGGGGGGGGGGGGATTTTTTTTACAGCTGCAACCTAGATCGCCTCCTTGTCATACTCTATTGATTTTGCAATCCAGCGCTATTGAAGCAGAACAATACAAGGCATCTACCTCTCAGGCTGGCGATAGCCAATCTCAATTACCCCTTTGCCTAGACTTTGGCTCGGGGGGCTAACAAGGATGAATAGCCGCGGAGTATGATGGATGTATGAGCTGCCAGGAGAAACACTAATCGCCCCTGTTTTTTTAATATATGACAAACTGTCATATTTGCGGATTTCCCGCCGAGTATGACTGATTTGAACATTTGAATTAAGCGTGAAATTGTAGTAAATAGCCTATTGCGATCTCGGCCGGTGTTTTAGAATGTGTTCAGAATAATAGGTATCGGTTTAGTGTTTTTGAGACTGTGTTGCCGCCATAGGTCATTAATTAGCTGGAATTATATGGAGACGAGGGGGAACCAACGGAAATGGGAACTGAATGGAAGCGCACTGTGTGGCCAGAGTGATTATTCTTTTAAGAGCGGGCCTTTTTGTCCAGTAATTAAATTATCTCAGAGTCGACCATTAGCTAAAGTGTCTGGCGCCCTCTGCTCCGATACAGTGGGTTTCTACCCGAAGCTTGTTCAACACTGTGGACTACAACAAGGCTGTAACTCATGCTTTGTTGTTGGTACTGAACACCATACCCTTTTGGTTTGAGGCCTGTTTTTTAAGTTCAGCTCATTATGCTTTAGTGCTAGGGAGAGCTGATCTTGATTCAGTTGTTAGAGGGTGAGTCGTCTCCAATATTAGGACATGTCATGGGAATAGGCTCAGGCCTGTGGTAGGTAACTAGATTTAGATTTAGCCCACTGACCATTTTTATTCAGAGCGGCGGGTGAGCCAAACATAATTTGAAAAATGTGCACACTGCAAATTGATCACAACTAATCCCAAAAATAAATAGTTTATTTTCAATCATTTCATGCTTTTGATTACATTGTGACACGATCACATACAGTGCCGTCAGAGTGTTTGCACCCCTTGGCTTTTGCCACATTTTTGTTGTGTTACAGCGTGATTAAAATGAGGTTGCCACTGGCCTACACACAATACCCATAATGTCAAAGTGTAATTATGTTTTTACAATTTTTCTTCAATTATACTGAACAAGAAAGTAAACGCAACATGTGAAGTGTTGGTTTCAAGAGCTGAAATAGAAGATCCCAGAAATGTACCACACGCACAAATCTTATTTCTCTTATTTTGTGCACAAATTTGTTTTATATCCCTGTTATTCTCCTTTGCCAAGATAATCCATCCCCCTGACTGGTGTGGCATATCAAGAAGCTGATTAAACAGCATGAGCGTTACACAGGTGCAACTTGTGCTGGGCACAATAAAAAGCCACTACAAGAATGTGTGGTTTTGTCACAACACAATGCCACAGATGTTTTGAGGGAGCGTGCAGTTGGCATGCTGACTGCAAGAATGCCCACCAGAGTTGTTGCCAGAGAATTTAATGTTAGTTTATTGTAGAGAAATTGTCTCCAATGTCGTTTTTAGAGAATTTGGCAGTACGTCCAACCAGCCTCACAACCGCAGACCACGTGTAACCATGCCAGCCCAGGACCTCCACATACGGCTTCTTCACCTGCGGGATCATGAGACCAGCCACCCGGAATGACAGCTGATGAAACTGAAGAGTGTTTGTCTGTAATAAAGCCCTTTTGTTTGGAAAAACTCATTCTGATTGGCTGGGCCTGGCTCCCCAATGGGTGGGCTTATGACCAGTCATGTAAATCCATAGATTAGGGCCTAATGACTTTATTTCAATTGACTGATTTCCTTTTTATATGAACTGTAACTGTCAGTAAAATCATTGAAATGGTTGCTTTTTGTACAGTATAATTAGAAATGAACACCGTAGTATCTTCAGTCAAATATCCAACCCCTTTGTTATGGTAAGCCTAAATAAGTTTGGGAGTAAAAATGTGTCATAAGTTGCATGGACTCACTCAATATGCAATAATAATGATTTTTAACAAAAAATGTAATAACAACCTCTGTACCCCACACATACATATCCCTCAGTTGAGCAGTACATTTCAAACAGATTCAACCACAAAGAACAGGGAGTTTTTCCAATGCCTCACAAAGAAGGGCACCTATTGGTAAAAAGTGTGACATTGACTATCCCTTTTAGCATGGTGGAGTTAATAATGACACTTTGGATGGTGTATCAATACACCCAGTCACTACAAAGATAGGAAGGATGACTAACTTCACTGCCAGAGAGGAAGGATACCACTCCGGGATTTCACCACGAGGCCAATGGTGACTTTACATCCTCAGTTTTCTGTAACGGTTGGATCAACCACATTGTAGTTACTCCATAAAACGAACACAGTTGTTGAGAAAGCAAAAAGAAGGCAGCCTGTACAGAATTTAAAAAAATACCCAAACATGCATCCTGTTTGCAATGAGGTACTAGAGTAAAACCGTAAGAAATGAGCTTCATGACCTGAATACAAAGCATCATGTTTGGAGCAAATCCAACACATCACTGAGTACTACTCTTGTATTTTCAAGCGTGGTGGTGGCTGCGTCATGTTATGGGTATGCTTGTCATCGACAAGAACTTGGGAGTTTTTCAGGATACAAAAATAAACAGAATGGAGCTAAGCACAGGCAAAATCCTAGAGAGAAACCGGGTTCAGTCTGCTTTCCAATAGCCACTGGGAGATGAATTCAGCAGGACAATAACCTAAAACACAAGGCCAAATATGCACTGGAGTTGCTTACAAGACAAGACAACATTGATTGTTCCTCAGTCGCCTAGTTACATTTTTGACTTAAATCGTCTTGAAAATATATGGTAAGGCTTGAAAATGGCTGTCTAGCAAGGATCAACAACCAACTTCACAGCACTTAAATTGACACATTATAATGTGCAAATATTGTACAATCCAGGTGTGCAAAGCTCTTCGAGACTTACCCAGAAAGACAGCTGTAATTGCTACCAAAGGTGATTCTAACATGAATTGACTGGTGGGAATACTTATATATTTCTGCATTTTCAATCAATTTGCAAAAATGTCTAAACCATGTTTTCACGTTGTCATTATGGGGTATTGTGTATAGGTGGGTGAGGAAATCAAATACATTTTGAATCTAGGCTGTAACACACTGTGGAATAAATCAAGGGGTATGAATACTTTCTGAAGGCACTGTCATTTTATTTTTCGGGGGGGATTGAATTCCTGATAATTCCTGTGCGTTTAACCCCCCCCCCCCCCCCCCCCAAAAAAAAAAAATTATTAAATAAATTGACAACTTTGGAGGTCCCAAAAATGTCACACTGGATGGTTTTGGCCCGCGGGCTGCTTTTTGTTGACCCCTGTTCTAGGCCAAGAGATCTGGGTTCAAATCCGCATACATAGCATCTCCGAGTGAGAGTGCTGATCTAGGATCAGCTACCCAACTGTCCATATAATCACACATTTTGATCCACAAGGCTAAACTGATCTTAGATCAGCACTCCTATTGTGGATACGGGCCCTGATTTATGAAATTGTAACGGTCCGATAACAGTTCTTTTATGGCTATGTGCTTTAGGTGGGGGGTGTGTGTGTCACTTAGCTATTTTGGGTGTTACTCATGACCATATTTATCGATGGTCATGATGACAGACGACCATAGACAGCCACCTGTCACAGCCCAGTATCGTGGCTAGCACCAGTTGTTAGCGCGGTTGGTTAGCGCTAGCTTTGATCAGTGGGATATAAGCAGATGCCTGGGAAGGGGGTGTGTGTATGTGGGAATGGCAGGGGGGGAAGCAGAGTGATCACAGATTACATCTTAATTTCCCCTCTACCAGGTGCCAGCGTGTCTACATGGATAGGCATGACCTGGGCTCGACTTGGCTCTGGGTTCCCACGAGTATTAGGTGCTGGAGTGTTTTTGTGTTCCAGCACTGATCTGAGCCATTGTCACCACCAGTCTATCTGAGACTGATTTGACACAGAAGCCTATTTTGGTTTTAGTCACACAATTGTTTTTATAGTAGGTGCTGAAGTCTCTTTTTAAAGGGATAGTTTACCTAAATAGAAATTGTGCTATGGACCCGTAGAGTTAAAAAAAAATATTTAAAAAATGTATATATATTTTGCTACTGGTCATTTCCTTGTGAAATGACCCATGGGCACCAATGTGACGTTTTATAGGAGCATATACAATTGGGTGTTGAATTAAATCGAAGCGTCTACATTTTTGAGGAATTAAGGCGCATATACATGTCCTACAAATTAGGAAATAAGGAAAGGCTTTGATTTATTTTCAAAGAAAACATCTACCAGAAAGTCTTAAACTGTATTAGAAATACATCAATACACAATGTTGAAGTTAAGACCACTGCCCACGTCTTTTAGATATTTTCTCATTTCATTCCCTCATTAGGGAGGATAATGAAAGGTAGACCCCATCTATTAGTTAGTGTTTTAACTTATATTCATTTTGAATTAAGTGATTAACACTTGAAATTCTGTTACCAAATTGGTAACAGAATTTCAGAAAAATCTGTAACGGAATTTCTGCAATTAAATATGATACAATGGGAAATCGTAGTCACAAACCACAGTTGGGTCACCTGCTACGGTCTTCCCTTCCACTGACATACTGTTATGCTCAGCTCATGGCTGTTTTCTTTCTGTTGTCTGGTGGTCTCCTCACCCACTGAGCACAAGACTTCTGTGGACGTTGACATTGTATCATTCTACCCTGGCCTTGATTTCAACGTCCACAGACATCTGGACCGGTCTTCATTTGGCCTAAACGTAGACGTCAATGATTGGTTCAGATGTTGCACACGTTTGGACAGCACAGTAGAGTAAAGAAAGGTAGAGTATAGTTCAATAGAGTAAAGTACACAGAGCACACTAGAGTTGAGTACACTATACTGCCCTACCAAGCAAAAAGGCAGTAACTGCTCATAGCATGGAACTGAGAAAAATGGCTTTTCATATACCTTGGTTTCACAGTAACTTTATGCAGTTACTGCTAACATGACCCCCATTTTCTCAAAAACACAAAAAAATAGAGGCAGGATATCTGTCCACATGATTAAGCATGTATTTAAGGTTGCAAAAAGGACTTGTTCATTTTCGACCAAATGAGCAGTTACTGCCTTTTTTGCTTGGCCGGCAGTATAATGTACTGAATTATACTCTGCTTGACTGTACTGTACAGTTTTGTGCTATATTGTACTCTACCGAGTTCTACTTTGATGTTCAAACTTGTGAAACATAGACATACGTCTATGATTGGGTAGCAAGGAGCCTAGCAGTTAGAGCGTTGGGCCAGTAACTGAAAGGTTGCTGGTTTGAATCCCAGAGCCGACAAGGCTCTGTTGATGTGCCCTTGAGCAAGGCACTTAACCCTAATTGCTCCTGTAAGTCGCTCTAGATAAGAGCATCTGCTAAATGAATAAAAAATATTTGTTTAGATTTGATCTGATGCGGACCAACCGAATTTGGCCTTGTTTGTTGATGGAGCTCATTTTAAAATAGCAAGTGTGTGTAATAATACCCAAATATGCAAAGGAGGATTTTTGCATATTTCTACTTTTTTTTGTGTGTAGCAAATTTAGGACACATCACCCTGAAGAGAATGACATTCATATCCAGAATTATGCATTTCTGTGTAGTACAGATCAGGGCCCGAAGATGAAATTCAATTAAAACAATTATTCTACCGCGTGTAAATTCACTTCACTTACTGTGGTTCAATAACCAAAATTATATATTTATTTTTTTAAACTCAAGGTGTCACGTCATACCCAACACACCATTCTTTCTGCAGACATCTGTGAATCTTTCATTTTGAGCAGATATTTTTTTGGCATACATTTTTAAGTGAAAAAATAGTCTATAATATGGTGGACTAACCCTTTAACTCCTCTTCTTCTGGGCAGAGCGGGCCATCGCCAGGCACGAGGTGCACGAGATCGAGGAGAGGCACACGCAGGAAGGCCTGCGGGAGCGGGAGGCCCCCTCGGCGGCCGACAGTGAGGACGTGGTGGTAATCTACAACCGCGTGCCCAAGACGGCCAGCACCTCCTTCACCAACATCGCCTACGACCTGTGTGGCAAGAACCGTTACCACGTGCTGCACATCAACACCACCAAGAACAACCCGGTCATGTCCATGCAGGACCAGGTGAGAGGGTGAGGCCAGAAGGGTCAAGGGTTTAACATCCCTCTATATGTAGCTGATTGGAGGAAAATATTACATACAGTGGATGCTGATGGAGGGAGAGCTCAGAGGATGAGCTCTTTGTAATGGCTGGAATGAATATAAAGGCTCCACACACATGGTTTCTTCCATGATCCATTCCAACCGTTGCAATGAGGCCATACGCTGAATTTTTTTATTTTTTTAAAGTGACACCAGCTGCCACTCGTCGCCCACTGTTTACATGCTGCCAGAATTGGAATGTAGCAATGTTTTGACCTCTGTGGAAGGGTGAGAGAGGTATAGAGTGACTCTATACCTCTCTCTCTCTTCCAGAGGTCAAAACATTGCTACATTATAATTCTGGCAGCATGTAAACAGTGGGCGACGAGTGGCAGCTGGTGTCACTTTAAAAATCGGCAAGAGTGAATGCGAGGGGAGAGTGGAAGCGAGGGAGGGAGAGATTGAGGAGGGGATAGGCACATAGGCACATGTCATGTATTAATTGCCCTTGTCCACCTGCTCAGGTGCGGTTTGTGAAGAACGTGACAGAGTGGGGGGAGATGAAGCCGGCGTTCTACCACGGCCACGTCTCCTTCCTGGACTTTACAAAGTGAGAACCCCTCACTACAGCACACATCCTACCAGATAGACTTTTGCTGCAGTCTCCCCCTTGTGGCCTTATAGAATACCACATCACTATTGCGCAACATTCAGACTGTCACAGATAAGAGTTGCGGTCTATCGAAGGGATGCGGCTTTAAATCATATGAAAAGGGCTGTCGTAATGGCCAGTTGAAGGCAACACTGTCCTATTGAACAGGGCCTAGATTTTGCAACTTGTGACGTGTTCATAGGTCATCTTAGACATGCAATTTCTAGCATCTCTATGCTCGACGGAAGTCCTTATACATGACAACACCATCTCCTATTGAACAGGCCTGCGATATTAAGACATTGTCTGTTCATAGGTCATCTTAGACAATATATGTGTAATATTCGGATCGGGTTGGACGTCACAATACAATTGTATTCTTACACTCGCTCTCTGTTTTGACGCAGGTTTGGAGTAAAGAAGAAGCCCGTCTACATCAATGTGATCCGCGACCCCATCGAGCGCCTGGTGTCCTACTACTACTTCCTGCGTTTTGGGGATGACTACCGGCCCGGCCTGCGGCGCCGGAAACAGGGGGATAAGAAGGTCAGTCCCACAGTGCATCTTTGCGTGCGCGGGAGAACAGTGAAATAACAACGATAACAAAGGTACTGGGGTGGACAGGAAGGACTGTTTCCACCTAATGCGGATTCCGTCTTTACGGTTCCACTTAGAATTATTTTATTTATTAGCAGTAATATATATACAATGTATTTGAACCGTAAAACACGCTTCCATAGGTAATGCCACATTACATTTTTCGTTGATGTGATTCAGACCTTTGATGAGTGCGTGTCGGCGGGTGGCTCCGACTGCGCCCCGGAAAAGCTGTGGCTGCAGATCCCCTTTTTCTGTGGTCACTACTCCGAATGCTGGTATGTACCCCTCCTTACGTAACATCCATACCCTGCATTCTTAACCCATAACACACTTCTTAATGGGCTGGGATATGGACAGTTGAACCTCCTTAACATCCATTTAAACATCCATTTAACATCCTTTAACATCCATTTAAACCTCCATTATACCTGCCAGGGTGGCCTAGTGGTTAGAGCGTTGGACTATTAACCGGAAGGTTGTGAGTTCAAACCCCCGAGCTGACAAGGTACAAATCTATCGTTCTGCCCCTGAACAGGCAGTTAACCCACTGTTCCTAGGCTGTCATTGAAAATAAGAATTTGTTCTTAACTGACTTGCCTAAATAGTTAAATAAAGGTTAGATAAATAAATACATGCTTTTCCTCTCTTGTGATCTATCATTTACTCCCCTCTCTTTCTGCCCCATGTCGAGAATGCGAGACTAGCCCATTTGCTTGATTGTAAATGCAGTTTATTGATGTTTTTGTATTTGTTTTCCCATAATTGTGCTGTGTACTGCAATTCAGCTCGGAGCTGCCAATGTATCCAACGTGAAATCATCCTATACGTACATCTGAACATCTCAGGTACAGCCGGTGTTAAGGGCCGTCTAAATATATTTTATAGACAGTCAATCGGTCTTTTCCCCCCATAGGAACGTGGGCAGCCACTGGGCCTTGGAGCAGGCCAAGTATAACCTGGTCAATGAGTACCTGCTGGTGGGGGTGACTGAGGAGCTGGAGGACTTTGTTATGATGCTGGAGGCGGCGCTGCCACGCTTCTTCAGGGGCGCCACTGAGCTCTACAAAACGGGTACGCTACCAATGCCTACTTCCTACTGAGAGGACGTTTTAGAATAGGACTTTATTCAGGACTATTTATCACAAAGGTGAGATTGATTTAAGTATTTTTTTCCAGCTTATTTTAGTGTCAGCCATGTAGAATGACGACTTACTTGCTTTTGAATGTGTTCTACAGTAGATGTACAGTTTGTCACAGGAGAGGTGATTTTAAGTGTGTAAACACAACCACATTTTCACTTGTTGCTGCTCTGTGCGAGACCAATTCTCACTTTTTTTTCACAGCTCTAACAGCTCATTATATTGGACAATTTCTACATACCATCTTTAACTAAAAAACTATATGTCCCTTACCCAACAGGGAAGAAATCCCACCTGAGGAAGACAAGTGAAAAGAAGCCGCCCACCAAGGAATCCAGCGCCAAGCTGCAGCAGTCCGCCATCTGGAAGATGGAAAACGAGTTCTACGAGTTTGCCCTGGAGCAGTTCCAGTTTGTCCGGGCTCACGCCGTCCGGGAGAAGGACGGGGAACTCTACCTGCTGGCCCAGAACTTCTTCTACGAGAAGATCTACCCCAAAAACTAACTAGCGCACATGAAAGATGGACCATTCCTCTAGGCTTCATGCCGTAGTCACACACACTGGGGAGAGGACAGAGGAGAGGAGGAAAACCGAAGATCATCAGTGGATCTGTGGAACTGTCTGTGTTAGACGTTGTTAGCAGTTTCTGAATGTCGCCCGCTTCACTGACTCCTCCGCCTCCATAGTAGCCGACAGAACCAGGAAGCTGCCTCTTCCTGGTGCGAGATTGCCAATAGGGCATGTTCCCACCAGCATCTAAGTTCCAGGACTACCTTTCTCCTTCCAGGTGAAAGTTCACAGGAGTGATTTGCTTGACAGACACATGGCAGGAGATGAGTCTACTTGGCAGCTGGCCATGTCCTTTTACTTCTGGTCACATGATTTGTATTTTCCGTCCAGAGGGCAGGTTTTTATTGGCTTGTTCTGTTTGTTTGCATTTTATTTGTATTTTCATTCTACTTTACTGTCATCGTCTATGGGAACGTTGTCGTCCCACTTTTTTTGTGTTCAAATAATGTAACCGTCTAAAATTAAAAGTCGACTACAATGTTATCTTGGAGTTTATCTATATGAATTGAAGACGTTTTTACAAAATCTAAATTCTGTGGCCTCCATAGACTTGGGTGACTGATACACCCTGTTCACGACTGTGGTACTACTATTCAGTGTTTTATACTGTACTTATTTACTTGTTTTCAGACTCTTTGACCCAGTTGGATTATTGCTAGGTGGAATGTGAAGTGTTTACACATGATGTAATTAAACTATGGAAGAAGACAATTCAGCTGCTGTACATATTACTAATTTCAATATATCTAGCTCAAACGGTTATTTTATTTTAAGAGGACTTCAGATTTGGTTAATGAGCGAGCCATTTGTACATTTTTCTCTCAGCTTTTGTTATTTTCTCTAGATTGGCAAGAGACCATTTCATTTGAGTGCTTTTATTGTCAATATATCATATGTTTGCTATCATTGGGCCACTATTGAACCCAAAGTGCCCCCAAATCCATTGTTTTACTGCTGTAAACTCATTGACTTGGTGCATTTCTCCAAACCAAGGGTGACGTTGACCATTTTTTTATATATGATGGATTTTTTTTATTTTATCCCAGATTATTATCATTTCTTTATATTCCCCTTAGGATCATAAATTGCAATCCATTTTAATGTATTTTTCTATGGTTATCATGTAAGACTAACTTTACCTAACCCATGCGGGCACTGCTAACTGCTGGTGCTGCTAATGCCAGTTCCTGTTCTATCTATTGATGGCCTACTAACACAGACACTGATCAGATCATCTCTGTAACTCAGCCCAGCCACAGTGACTGCAGTGCCGGAGCACTAGAACAGCCCTTAATTAATCAAGCCCGAGCCCAGACTTCGAGACAGCAGAAATACAAAAAATAAAAGTTTGTTTTTTCCCACAGGAGATTCAACCTCTCTTTTATAATCCACTGAGGTAAATTGTGATGTTGGGATGGTAGGCAGGCAGTGAACTAAACATGGCTTGTGTTCTCATGTTATTTAAAGGGGCACTTCACCATGTGACATCATCAGGAGTCATTCTCTGTCATCTTTTTGTAGAAACATCCTGATTTCACAGACACTGGTGTGGTGAATAAGAACTCTGGATAAAAGCATCTGCTAAATGGCATACAGTTGAAGTGTGAAGTTTACAGGCACTTAGGTTGGAGTCATTAAAACTAGTTTACAGGCACTTAGGTTGGAGTCATTAAAACTAGTTTACATACACTTAGGTTGGAGTCATTAAAACTAGTTTACATACACTTAGGTTGGAGTCATTAAAACTAGTTTACATACACTTAGGTTGGAGTCATTAACTTGTTTTTCAACCACTCCACAAATGTCTTGTTAACAAACTATAGTTTTGGCAAGTCAGTTCGGTCATCTACTTTGTGCATATATATATATTATATATCCCATTTAGCAGACGCTTTTGTCCAAAGCGACTTACAAGTCGGCTGGGGCCACTACTTTTACATATGGGTGGTCCTAGCGGGAAACGAACCCACGACGCTTGGCGTTGCAAGCGCCATGCTCTACCGACTGAGCCACACAGGACACAAGAAACTTTCCAACAATTGTTTACAGATTATTTCACTTATAATTCACTGTATCACAATTCCCGTGGGTCAGAAGTTTACATACACTAACTTGACTGTGCCTTTAAACAGCTTGGAAAATTTCTGAAAATGGTCATGGCTTTAGAAGCTTCTGGCTAATTGACATCATCTGAGTCAATTGGAGGTGTACCTGTGGATGTATTTCAAGGCCCACCTTCAAACTCAGTGCCTCTTTGCTTGACATCATTTGAAAATCAAAAGAAATCAGCCAAGATGTTAAAAAAGAAATTGAGACCTCCACAAGTCTGGTTCATCCTTGGGAGAAATTTCCAAACGCCTGAAGGTACATATAAAAGCCAGATTATGGTTTGCAACAGCACATGGGGACAAAGATCATACTTTTTTGGAGAAATGTCCTCTGGTCTGATGAAACAGAAATAGAACTGTTTGCCCATAATGACCATCATTATGTTTGGAAGAAAAAGGGGGAGGCTTGCAAGCTGTAGAACACCATCCCAACCATGAAGCACAGGGGTGGCAGCATCATATTGTGGGGGTGCTTTGCTGCAGGAGGGACTGGTGCACTTCACAAAATAGATGGCATCATGAGGCAGGAAAATGATGTGGATATATTGAAGCAACATCTTAAGACATCAGTCAGGAAGTTAAAGCTTGGTTGCAAATGGTTCTTCCAAATGGACAATGACCCCAAGCATGACCCCAAAGTTGTGGCAAAATGGCTTAAGGACAACAAAGTCAAGGTATTGGAGTGGCCATCACAAAGCCCTGACCTCAATCCTATAGAAAATGTGTGGGCAGAACTGAAAAAGCATGTGTGAGCAAGGAGTCCAACCAACCTGACTCAGTTACACCAGCTCTGTCAGGAGGAATGGGACAAAATTCACCCAACTTATTGTGGCATGCTTGTGGAAGGCTACCCAAAACGTTTGACCCAAGTTAAACAATTTAACGGCAATGCTACGAAATACTAATTGAGTGTATGTAAACTTCTGACCCACTGGGAATTTGATGAAAGAAATAAAAGCTGAAATAAATAATTCTCTACTATTATTCTGACATTTCACAGTCTTAAAATAAAATGGTGATCCTAACTGACCTAAGACAGGGAATTTTGAAAAGTCAAGTCAGGAATTTTGTAAAACTGAGTTTAAATGTATTTGGCTAAGGTGTATGTAATCTTCCGACTTCAACTGTATATACTGTATAATGAATGTGAGGTTCAAGTGGTGAAGTGCCCCTTTAAGGTCTATGTTATACAGAGGCTACTCCTCTAGTTTTGGTCACTCAGCCTATTTTCCCTTCCTCCCTAACCAACCCAAATCACTGCAAAGACAGGCTCTCTCTCTCTCTCTCTCTCTCTCTCTCTCTCTCTCTCTCTCTCTCTCTCTGTGTAGTATCTGTTGGAATGTTAACCTCACCATGATTTTGTTATCATTTTGTCATTCCCATGTTTTTGTTGTCGTCTAAAAAAGAAAATGAATTGCCCATTACTGCATGCTTTTTATGTAATTATTTGTTAGTACATTGATCGACACTGAAAATGTTGGCTGCTGTTCTCTCTGTACTATAGAGGGAGCTCATTGGCTAATTTGTGTCTTCACCCGCCTGGAGTGGAGACATCTATGGGTGACATTATCCAGTCCATGGTGATGTGTGTGTGTGTCATGGAAACAGCCAATTAAAAGACATGGATCAGGCTAGGTGATACCTCTTCCTGAAAAAGCAGATTGAGACCAAATGACATAAGGGGTTTCCAAACTGAGGAAAATAATGGCAACAAGTACACATCAACTTCTCTGTTTGAAGAAAAAGGTAAGTCACAGTCCCAGGGCTGCCTGGTGCGCACTGTTGAATCGGTGTCTCACCAAGCTTTACCCAGCCAGGCCTAGGTAATCTCATGCTCGTCATCAGTTACTGAACCAATCTCCTATTAATCCCGTCATTAGATAGCCAGCCTACAACAACTTCCTGGACGTGTCACTGTGACCCTATAAAAAGGGTTTCCCTCTGTCCAAGCCCTCCCAGACTGATCTGAGACCTACTTCATGAGATTGGATCTCTTCATCTGTAAGATGACCAAACTGATCCAGGACCCGTAATGAAGGCTATATAGTGTAACAACTTTCTTATGCACTGGTGACGGTACAGAAGCAGGAAACCAACGGTGTTGGGGAAGCTACTCTTAAAATATAGTTTACCGAGCTACCAATTACGTTACACTGGAAGAAGTTAAGCTACACTAACTGCTACCCTTAATAAGAAATATATAGTTTACGCAAATAAAGTTACTTTGAAAAAGTAGTTCACTACATCCAAACTACTTTGTGAAAAATGAAATCTGAAATCTCACAGACTACAAATTGCAAGACAGATCAGTCTGGGGTCAAATGTTAACAGTGTGTAATTTAGCCTGTTAAACACAAAAACAATGTTTCAAGTGAGAATTACAGAGGTGTGATGCCGGAAATAAATCATTATTGCCTAACTCACCCATATTTTATTTTACTTAAGCAAAAAAAGTTGCCTAATCTGTAGTTCCAGTAGTTAGCTACACCGCTTCATGGCAAAACAAGTAATTAACTACTGAAAACACTACCAAGATTTGATGTAGTTAAATTACTCAAAATATATGTAAACTCAGCAAGAAAAGTAACATCCCATCACTGTCAACTGCGTTTATTTTCACCAAACTTAACATGTGTAAATATTTGTATGAACATAACAAGATTCAACAACTGAGACATAAACTGAACAAGTTCCTCAGACATGTGACTAACAGAAATGGAATAATATGTCCCTGAACAAAGGGGGGGATCAAAATCAGAATTAACAGTCGGTATCTGGTGTGGCCACCAGCTGCGTTAAGTACTGCAGTGCATCTCCTCATGGAGTGCACCAGATTTGCCAGTTCTTGCTGTGAGATGTTACCCCACTCTCCCTCCAAAGCACCTGCAATTTCCCTGACATTTCTGGGGGGAAATGCCCTCACCCGCCGATCCAACGTGCTCAATGGGATTGAGATGCGGGCTCTTCGCTGTCCATGGCAGAACACTGACATTCCTGTCTTGCAGAAAATCACACACAGAATGTGCAGTATAGCTGGTGGCATTGTCATGCTGGAGGGTCATGTCAGGATGAGCCTGCAGGAAGGGTACCATATGAGGGAGGAGGATGTTTTCCCTGTAAAGCACAGCGTTGAGTTTGCCTGCAATGACAACAAGCTCAGTCCGATGATGCTGTGACACACCGCCCCAGACCATGACGGACCCTCCACCTCCAAATCGATCCCACTCTAGAGTACAGGCCTCGGTGTAACGCTCATTCCTTCGGCGATAAACGTGAATCTGACCATCACCCCTGGTGAGACAAAACCACGAATCGTTAGTGAAGAGCACATTTTGCCAGTCCTGTCTGGTCCAGCGACGGTGGGTTTGTGCCCCATAGGCAACGTTGTTGCCGGTGATGTCTGGTGAGGACTTGCCTTACAACAGGTCTACAAGCCCTCAGTCCAGCCTCTCTCAGCCTATTGCGGACAGTCTGAGCACTGATTGAGGGACTGTGCGTACCTGGTGTAACTCGGGCAGTTGTTGTTGCCATCCTCTACCTGTCCCACAAGTGTGATGTTCGGATGTACCGATCCTGTGCAGGTGTTGTTACACGTGGTCTGCCACTGCGAGGATGATCAGCTGTCCATCCTGTCTCCATGTAACACTGTCTTAGGCGTCTCACAGTACAGACATTGCAATGTATTGCCCTGGCCACATCTGCAGTCCTCTTGCCTCGTTGCAGCATGCCTAAGGCACATTCACGCAGATGAGCAGGGACCCTGGGCATCTTTCTTGTGATGTTTTTCAGAGTCAGTAGAAAGGCCTCTTTAGTGTCCTAAGTTTTCATAACTGTTACCTTAATTGCCCACCGTCTGTAAGTTGTTAGTGTCTTAACGACCATTCACATTTTCATGTTCATTCATTGTTTATGGTTCATTGAACAAGCATGGGAAACAGTGTTTAAACTCTTTACAATGAAGATCTGTGAAGTTATTTGGATTTTTAGGAATTATCTTTGAAAGACAGGGTCCTGAAAAAGGGACGTTTCTTTTTTTGCTGAGTTTAGTTACTACCCAACACTTGAAACCAACCTATTACCACACCAAACCAATGAACTACTGTAGTATTGTTGGATTGAAACGATCACATTTCAGGATATCAGAAGCTTAGGGCTGTGTTCAGAAAGGTTTATTTTGGGTAATGGGCACACACTATGGAACACTCTCCCACATTCCATTGACGTCTAAGCATGATGTCTCACCTAAGTGATAGGTAGAGTTCAGCACCGCCTTACATAATACACTAGGGCCAGACCAACATCCCAGTGTCTCACAGGTTGTGACGGATATTATTGAACAGGGCGCACATGTCCAGAACTTAACACACAGACATCTATTGTATAATGGACATGACTTGATTCTTTATCTTGTTGGGGCCTGCCTGCACATGGACAGCGTGGTGCCATTGGTATCAAGTGCAGTCAGTTGACAGCTATTTTAGATTGGCGGCAGCAACTGGACAGATTTGGTTACAATCATGATAGTTATTCTCTGCAACTACTACTACTGTACTATTACAATGTATTACGGCAGTGATTCCCAAACTGCATGGGATCGGTGGGTGGGGGGTGGGGGGGGTCTCCACCCCCACAAAAAAATAGATATCCATTTTTTTAAAGGAACTCATTCCGGCTTTATACTTACTCGTAAAAGCTGTAATAGTAGAATGCATAAGGTGCAATTTCGAAATTGGGTAGAGCATCATCAGTTAATCTTGTTATGTTGGTTATTGTTGACCTTAGAGAGCTATTTATAACTTGTCAGAAATATTCAGATCAGCTAACGCTTTCATGTAGTTTTTTTTTAGCCCATAGATATTGTTGTCATTTTTTTTGTCACTCAAATATCACATGAATACACATTAGACATGGCAAAATGTATAGGATTGCAAGAACATTTTATTTAAAACTGCTACATTTTCTTTGGGCCCCATGACAAAATGTGTAGAATTGCAGGAAATAAACTTTAAACCTGCAAAATGATCTCCACCAACAAGAGGGGTGTGAACAGCTTGTATCACGAACAGTGCTTGTGCCAATAGAAATAGGGGGGCTATGAGTTAAAAAGTTTGGGAACCCCTGTAGGCTATCACTACACTACTGCTGCTTTTTATATTTGGTATCCTATAATAAATTAGGACGATGATGTCATTGAAGTTTCCTTCACTATTTTCAGCTACTATATCATAGTATAACCTCCTGTTCATAATCTTAATCGTTTTAACCTAGTGCTAGAATTGTCAAACTATTCCGTAAAAAAAAAATGTGGGGTTCGTGTGTGTGTGAAATGTATGATCACGTGAGAGAGTGTGACTATAATCTGGCCGCGAGAGTGGGCTATGGGTTGAGTGAGTGCATAGCTCCTATGGGCGGACGCTGATGTATTTCCACACAAACCACCGCTGCTCTCTCCCAAAGCAGTGGGACAGATTTATGGTGCTGCTTCACTTATGTGGACTATAGAACAACTTTTCGTGCCTTGGCCTAAGCGAAAAAAGACACAAGGATTCAAAGAAAGGCATGGAAAGTCAAGTATTTCCAAGATGACCGATGGTTTGGTCACCGAATAAGTTATTTTTGTCGCACAAGAGGGAAACTCAAAACAAGGCTGTTTTTGGAGTTCCACCTCCCCTCTCTCCGTAGAGTTTGATTCAAAAGTCGAAAGCCAAGATGGCCGCCGATTCCGTGCAGGTAGGAAAAGTTGACAACTGTTACAATAAACGTGTAAAGTTGTAATGCGCGTTTTCCAATTTAGTAGACTAACTTTATTCTATCGAACATTCGCAGTAGGTTCAAATCTAGAGTTTTATACATTTCTGAGGGATTTATCCACCCTTTCCCGAAGGACCGGGAATTATGGATTGAGGCCTGGAAAACAATTAGAAGGGGAAAAAAATCCAGTTTTGCATTATTGTGCACTTGAGCACGCAACATCTGAACTACTGAATTCATCTGCTGTAGATTATTGAAATGTCCTAAAATAAATGTAAAATATATTATGATAGTAAAATGTTGTTTTCTACATTTTGGTAAACAAAATTGTTTAGAACGAATTGGAAGAACATTTTCCATTTCATATCCCATTTTAAACCGAGACGGTAAAAGTAATGTTCCATTTTAAACTCCTTTGTAAACAGTGACACACTTAAGTCAAGTGGGCGCGTGGTAAAGCCCAAAGGTGTCTATTAAAATAAACATGTTTTACTAGGTTGGAGCCTAGATTTAACGTAGTTGAAAATAATGTTTCAAGTATAGGCATGCAAATCCTAAATGTTAGCTAAGCATTCCCTTAAACATGATTGAATTTGTAGCTAATCATACAATGCAACAGTTAGAAACCTCACAGGTGGCTGACTGAAAATCATTTAGAAAGTTGCATGTTTCAATCTATTTGTCGCCTCTGAACTGTAACAAATTAGTCAGAAGAAAGGTTGTGGTCACCACTGCTGTCACTGGGGTGACGTCACCCGTCATCTGCCAATTTGTATCGAAAAATAATAATACTTGTCCATCAAACAACAATGTAGCCTTGAACAATAATGATGTTATCTGACCATGCAATTTAGTAGCTTTGTATGGTACCAAACATAACTTAACTCTCTCCTAAACATTTACATTTGAGGACATTAACCTGTGAAAATGTTGCCTTTGTTTGCGGTTTCTATAATTAGATTGAAGCTGGTACACTGTTTGGAACCTTATTTGTACCCGCCCAGCAGCACCCATGAATGCAGACTGATCTTTGCAGACATGATTTCACAAGACTCGTATTCTTAAATGGGTGACGTCTGAGATTGTTTGGACAGTGAGTGGAAGGCTCTTGTGTTTGTCAAGTTAATTATGATGCTATCGGCCACTAAACAAAATAGTCTATTCGGAAAGTATTCAGACCCCTTGACTTTTTCCACATTTTGTTGTTACAGCCTTGTTTAAAAAAAAAATAAATATATATATATATATATATCATGGAAAATAAATAATCAATCTACACAAAATACCCCATAATGACAAAGCAATTTATTTTATCCTTGAAATGTTTCTACAACTTGATTGGAGTCTACCTGTGGTAAATTCAATTGATTGGGCATGATTTGGAAGGCACACCTGTCTATATAGGGTCCCATAGTTGACAGTGCATGTCAGAGCAGAAACCAATCCATGAGGTCAAAGGAATTGTTCATAGAGCTCTGAGACAGGATTGTGTCGAGGCACAGATCTGGGGAGGGGTACCCCCCCCCCCCAAAAAAAATTGCAGCATTGAATGTCCCCAAGAACATAGTGGCCTCCCATCATTCTTAAATGGAAGAACTTTGAAACCACCAAGACTCTTCCTAGAGCTGGCTGCCCAGCCAAACTTAGCAATCGGCAGAGAAGGGCCTTAGTCAGGCAGGTGACCAGGAACCCAATTGTCACTCTGACTGAGCTCCAGAGTTCCTCTGTGGAGATGCTTGTCCTTCTGAAGTATCTCCCTTCTCTGCAGAATTCCAAGAATCAGGCCTTTATGGTAGAGTGTGATCTGATCAGTGTCTGTGTTAGTAGGCCATCAATAGAAGAACGGGAACTGGCATAGCAGCACCAGCAGTTAGCAGTGCACGCATGGGTTAGGTAAAGTTAGTCTTACATGATAACCATAGAAAAATACATTAAAATGGATTGCAATTTATGATCCTAAGGGGAATATAAAGAAATGAAAATAATCAGGGATTTAAAAAATTATCTGTCATGAATAAAAAATGTTCAACGTCACCCTTGGTTTCGAGAAATGCAACAAGTTAATGAGTTACAGCAGCAAAACAATGGATTTGGGGGCACTTTGGGTTCAATAGTGGCCCAATGATAGCAAACATATGAAATTGACAATAAAGGCACTCAAATGATATGGTCTCTCGCCAATCCAGAGAAAATAACAAAAGCTGAGAGAAAAATGTACAAATGGCTCATTAACACTCTACCAAAAGGCACCTAAAGGACTCTCAGATCATGAGAAACAAACTTCTCTGGTCTGATGAAACCAAGATTGAACTCTGGCCTGAATGCCAAGTATGACATTTGGAGGAAACCTGGCGCCTACCTACGGTGAAGCATGGTGGCAGCATCGTGCTGTGGGGATGTTTTTCAGCGACAGGTACTGGGAGACTAGTCAGGATCAATGCGAAGATGAACGGAACAATGTACAGAGAGATCCTTGATGAAAACCTGCTCCAGAGCGTTCAGGACCTCAGACCGGGACGAAGATTCACCTTCCAACAGGACAACAACCCTAAGCACACAGCCAAGACAAAACAGGAGTGGCTTCGGGACAAGTCCTTGAGTGGCCCGGCCAGGGCCCGGACTTGAACCCGATCGAAGAGACCTGAAAATAGCTGTGCTGCAATGCTCCCAATCCAACCTGACAGAGCTTGAGGATCTATGGGAGAAATTCCCCAAATACAGGTGTGCCAAGCTTGTAGCGTCATAGCCTCGAATCTTCTTGGATGTAATCACTGCCAAAGGTTCTTCAATAAAGTACTGAGTAAAGGGTCTGAATACTTATGTGAATGTGATATTTCTTTTTTTTTTATTTTATGTTTTTTTATACATTTACAAAAATTTCTAAAACAGTTTTTGCTTTGTCATTATGGGTTATTGTATGTATATTGATGAGGGGGAACCCCCCATTTAATCAATTAATCAATAAGGCTGTAACGTAACAAAATGTGGAAAGAGTCAAGGGGTCTGAATACTTTCCGAATGCACTGTAACTAGTGCATGTGTAGGAGTGACGAAGTTGTGTTATTGCCAATAAACTATGGCCCACAACCTCTTGCTCATCAGTAGTTTGTGTCTTGTCGTACTCCTGCCAAGAGAGACAGGCAAACCACTGTTCCCAGGTATCACTTCAGAATTTGGCTTGTGATGTAAAAGCAACACATCCAGTTAGACATGTACCGGAACCTTGATGACAAGTACGTATTTTTTTAACCTCCTGCTTTGGGCTTAATGTGTCAGTGTGTAGTTCATATGTGGTGCGGCAGGGTAGCCTAGTGGTTAGAGCGTTGGACTAGTAACCGAAAGGTTGCAAGTTCGAATCCCCGAGCTGACAAGGTACAAAGCTGTCGTTCTGCCCCTGAACAGGCAGTTAACCCACTGTTCCTAGGCCGTCATTGAAAATAAGAATTTGTTCTTAACTGGCTTGCCGAGTAAAATAAAGGTAAAATTAAATTAAATATGTATAGAGTCAATAAGCAGAATTGCGGTCTTACCTCAATTCGCCATGAATTCCCTAGTTGGAAAGCAGCTGTTTTCTAGAAGCTGTGCGGTGCCATTTTCCCAAAATGTTCCCCCACTTGGGCCAGCCCCCATGCAATTAGAGTTTCAGCCAATGAGCTTCAGCCCCTCGCCACTTGAGTGACCGCTAGCAAGATGCGCACACAGCAGAGAGAGCAATGACGTGGTGTGCATATCTGCACATACAGTACCAGTCAAAAGTTTGGACACACCTACTCATTCAAGGGTTTTTCTTATTTTTTAAAACTATTTTCTACATTGTAGAATAATAGTGAAGACATCAAAACTATGGAATCATGGGAGTAACCAAAAAAGTGTGAAACAAATCAAAATATACTTTAGATTCTTCAAAGTAGCCAGCTTTTTCCTTGATGACAGGTTTGCACATTCTTGGCAGTCTCTCAACCAGCTTCATAGTGGCCTCAAAGCTCATTACTAAGCTCTGGGACTAAACACCTCCCTCTGCAACTGGATCCTGGATTTTCTGACGGGCCGCCCCCAGGTGGTAAGGGTAGGTAACAGCACATCTGCCACGCTGATCCTCAACACGGGGCCCCTCAGGGGTGCGTGCTCAGTCCCGTCCTGTACTCCCTGTTCACTCATGACTGCACGGCCAGGCACGACTCCAACACCATCATTAAGTTTGCAGATGACACAACATTGGTATGCCTGATCACCGACAACGACGAGACAGTCGATAGGGAGGAGGTCAGAGACCTGGCCATGTGGTGCCAGGACAACATCCTCTTCCCTCACCATGATCAAGACAAATGAGATGATTGTGGACTACATAAAAAGGAGGATCGAGCAAGCCCCCATTCTCATCGACGGGGCTGTAGTGGAGCAGGTTGAGAGCTTCAAGTTCCTTGGTGTCCACATCACCAACAAAATAACATGGTCCAAGCACACCAAGACAGTCGTGAAGAGGGCACGTCAACACCTATTCTCTCTCAGGAGACTGAAAATATTTGGTATTGGTCCTCAGATCCTCAAAAGGTTCTACAGCCGCACCATCGAGAGCATCCTGATTGGTTGAATCACTGCCTGGTGTGGCAACTGCAAGGCCAAAGGACCGCAAGCCACAACAGAGGGTAGTGTGTACGGCCGAGTACATAACTGGGGCCAAGCTTCCTGCCATCCAGGCTTCTTAACAGGTTCTACCCCCAAGCCTTAAGACTCCTGAACATCTAATCAAATTACTTTCCAGACTATTAGTCCCCCCTTTACACTGCTGCTACTCTGTTATTATCTATGCATAGTCATTTTAATAACTGTACCTACATGTACATATTACCCCGACTAACCAGTAACCCCCACACATTGACTGTGTACTGGTACCCCTGTATACAGTTGAAGTCTGAAATTTACACACACTTAGGTTGGAGTCATTAAAACTCATTTTTCAACCACTCCACAAATGTCTTGTTAACAAACTCTAGTTTTGGCAAGTCAGTTAGGACATCTACTTTGTGCATGATACAAGTAATTTTTCCAACAATTGTTTACAGACAGATTATTTCACTTAAAATTTACTGTATCACAATTCCAGTGGGTCAGAAGTTTAAAAAAACACTAAGTTGACAGTGCCTTTAAACAGCTTAGAAATTTCCACAAAATTATGTCATGGCTTTAGAAGCTTCTGATAGGCTAATTGACATCATTTGAGTCAATTGGAGGTGTACCTTCAAACTCAGTGCCTCTTTGCTTGACATCATGGGAAAATCCAAAGAAATCATCCAAGACCTCAGAAAATAAATTGTAGACCTCCACAAGTCTGGTTCATCATTTGGAGCAATTTCCAAATGCCTGAATGTACCACATTCATCTATACAAACAAACAGTATAAACACCATGGGACCAGGCAGCCGTCATACCGCTCAGGAAGGAGACACGTTCTCTCTCCTAGAGATGAACGTACTTTGGTGTGAAATGTACAAATCAATCCCAGAACAACAGCAGAGGACCTTGTGAAGATTCTGGAGGAAATGGGTACGAAAGTATCTATATCGACAGTAAAACGAGTCCTATATCGACATAACCTGCAAGGCCGCTCAGCAAGGAAGAAGCCACTGCTCCAAAACCACCATAAACAAGCCAGACTACGGTTTGCAACTGCACACGGGGACAAAGATCGTACTTTGAGGAGAAATGTCCTCTGGTCTGATGAAACAAAAATAAGACTGTTAGGCCATAATGACATTCGTTATGTTTGGAGGAAAAAGGGGGAGGCTTGTAAGCCGAAGAACACCATCCCAACAATGAAGCACGGGGGTGGCGGCATCATGTTGTGGGGTGCTTTGCTGCCGGAGGGACTGGTGCACTTCACAAAATAGATGGCATCATGAGAAGGAAAATTATGTGGATGTATACATCTCAAGACATCAGTCAGGAAGTTAAAGCTTGGTTGCAAATGGGTCTTCCAAATGGACAATGACCCCAAGCATACTTCCAAAGTTTTGGCAAAATGGCTTAAGGACAACAAAGTCAAGGTATTGGAGTGGCCATCACAAAGCCCTGATCTCAATCCTATAGAAAATGTGTGCGAGCAAAGAGTCCTACAAACCTGACTCAGGTACACGAGCTCTGTCAGGAGGAATGGGTGAACATTCACCCAACTTATTGTTCGAAGCTTGTGGAAGGCTACCTGAAACATTTGAACCAAGTTAACTTCTGACCCACTGGGAATGTGATGAAAGAAATAAAAGCTGAAATAAATAATTCTCTACTATTATTCTGACATTTCACGTTCTTAAAATAAAGTGGTGATCCTATCTGACCGAAGACAGGGAATTTTTACCAGGATTAAGTGTCAGGAATTGTGGAAAACTGAGTTTAAATGTATTTGGCTACGTTGTATGTAAACTTCCGACTTCAACTGTATGTCCTACTATTGTTATTTTACTGCTGCTCTTTACTTATTTGTTACTTTTATTTCTTTGAAAGTTTTTTTTCTCCCTTAACTGCATTGTTGGTTATGGGCTTGTAAGTAAGCATTTCACTGTAAAGTCTACACATTTTGTATTCGACGCATGTGACAAATACAATTTGATTTGATTTCAATTAACAGTCCATCATTACTTTAAGACATGAAGGTCAGTCAATGCAGTGGCAAAAACCATCAAGCGCTATGATGAAACTGACTCTCAGGATCGGCGCAGGAAAGGAAGACCCAGAGTTACCTGCAGACGATAAGTTCGTTAGAGTTAGATTTCAGCCCAAATAAATGCTTAAAGTAACAGACATTTATTTTTTATATTTTTTATTTCACCTTTATTTAACCAGGTAGGCTAGTTGAGAACAAGTTCTCATTTGCAACTGCGACCTGGCCAAGATAAAGCATAGCAGTGTGAACAGGCAACACAGAGTTACACATGAAGTAAACAATTAACAAGTCAATAACACAGTAGAAAAAAAAGAATAAAAAGGGGAGTCTATATACAATGTGTGCAAAAGGCATGAGGTTGGCGAATAATTACAATTTTGCAGATTAACACTGGAGTGATAAATGATCAGATGGTCATGTACAGGTAGAGATACTGGTGTGCAAAAGAGCAGAAAAGTAAATAAACAAAAACAGTATGGGGATGAGGTAGGTGAAAATGGGTGGGCTATTTACCAATAGACTATGTACAGCTGCAGCGATCGGTTAGCTGCTCAGATAGCAGATGTTTGAAGTTGGTGAGGGAGATAAAAGTCTCCAACTTCAGGGATTTTTGCAATTCGTTCCAGTCACAGGCAGCAGAGTATTGGAACGAAAGGCGGCCAAATGAGGTGTTGGCTTTAGGGAGGATCAGTGAGATACACCTGCTGGAGCGCGTGCTACGGATGGGTGTTGCCATCGTGGCCAGTGAACTGAGATAAGGCGGAGCTTTACCTAGCATGGACTTGTAGATGACCTGGAGCCAGTGGGTCTGGCGACGAATATGTAGCGAGGGCCAGCCGACTAGAGCATACAAGTCGCAGTGGTGGGTGGTATAAGGTGCTTTAGTGACAAAACGGATGGCACTGTGATAAACTGCATCCAGTTTGCTGAGTAGAGTGTTGGAAGCAATTTTGTAGATGACGTCACCGAAGTCGAGGATCGGTAGGATAGTCAGTTTTACTAGGGTAAGTTTGGCAGCGTGAGTGAAGGAGGCTTTGTTGCGGAATAGAAAGCCGACTCTTGATTTGATTTTCGATTGGAGATGTTTGATATGAGTCTGGAAGGAGAGTTTACAGTCTAGCCAGACACCTAGGTACTTATAGATGTCCACATATTCAAGGTCGGAACCATCCAGGGTGGTGATGCTAGTTGGGCATGCGGGTGCAGGCAGCGATCGGTTGAAAAGCATGCATTTGGTTTTACTAGCGTTTAAGAGCAGTTGGAGGCCACGGAAGGAGTGTTGTATGGCATTGAAGCTCAATTGGAGGTTAGATAGCACAGTGTCCAAGGACGGGCCGGAAGTATATAGAATGGTGTCGTCTGCGTAGAGGTGGATCAGGGAATCGCCCGCAGCAAGAGCAACATCATTGATATATACAGTGAAAAGAGTCGGCCCGAGAATTGAACCCTGTGGCACCCCCATAGAGACTGCCAGAGGACCGGACAGCATGCCCTCCGATTTGACACACTGAACTCTGTCTGCAAAGTAATTGGTGAACCAGGCAAGGCAGTCATCCGAAAAACCGAGGCTACTGAGTCTGCCGATAAGAATATCTCAACGTCAACTCTTCAGAGGAGACTGTGTGAATCAGGCCTTCATGGTCAAATTGCTGCAAAGCAACCATTACTAAAGGACACCAATAAGAAGAGGAGACTTGCTTGGGCAATGGACATTAGACTGGGGGAGATCTGTCCTTTTGTCTGATGAGTCCAACTTTTTGGGATTTTTGGTTCCAACCGCCGTGCCTTTGTGAGACGCAGAGTAGGTGAGCGGATGACCTCCGCATGTGTGGTTCCCACCGTGAAGCATGGAGGAGGAGGTGTGGGGGTGCTTTGCTGGTGACACTGTCAGTGATTTATTTAGAATTCAAGGCACACTTAACCAGCATGGCTTCCACAGCATTCTGCAGTGATGCACAGTCCCACTAAGTGAGAACGAGATGGGATGACTATTTGTTTTTCATCAGGGCAATGACCTAGCACACTTCCAGGCTGTGTAAGGACTATTTGACCAAGAAGGAGAGGGATGGAGGGCTGCATCAGATGACCTGGCCTCCACAATCAACCGACCTCAACCCAATTTGAGATGGTTTGGGATGAGTTGGACCGCAGAGGGAAGGAAATGCAGCCAACAAGTGCTCAGCATATGTGGGAACACCTTCAAGACTGTTGGAAAAGCATTCCATGTGAAGCTGGTTGAGAGAAAGCCAAGCATGTGAAAAGCTGTCAAGCCAAAAGTGTGACTTCTTTGAAGAATGAAAAATATATTTGGGTTTGTTTAACACTTTTTGTGGTTGGGTTATTTCATAGTTTTGATTACTTCACTATTATTCTACAATTTAGAAAATAGTCCAAATTAAGAAAAACCCTTTAATGGGTAGGTGTATCCTAACTTTTAACTGGTACTGTGATGACATATACATTTATCGGGGACCGCTTTTGGCTACTTTCAGAACTACTGGCTAAAAATTAATATACAAAAGTACTGGAGAATCTCTCTAAACTGACCAGGGTTGTAAATACACCTGTCATCGATGTATTTGTGATGGACCGTAATTTACAAGCACTGCAGTCTTTTAAATGCTTTAGTCTGGCCTGGAGGTGAAGTTGTTGACCTGATGTAGCCTATGTGCCATTTCTGTTTTAAAGGCAGCTTCCAAACCAAATGTGTTGAAGCTGGTTTCGGGTAATAATTTGTGTAAAGGTTGAATGGTGTTCATGGTTAGTCAGGATTTTAAAAAATATATATAAATATAAACAGGTACCATAATCCCAATAGTCTTGGTTTCTAAAGTCAGACTTGGCATAGATGAATGTCTGCCTGACCAACTTTTCCATTGTCCCTCAAATTTAATTGAGCTTTTGTTGGCATTTGAGCTGAAGACTATTTAGCCTGCTTATAGTGGAAATTCATACTTTTTATGTTAGCTTTGGTTTCACTGCATGTTCTAAGGTGACATTATTTTAGGTGCATGAGAAATAGACTAATCTAACATATTAAGGAATAAGGACACAATCGTTTATCATTTGCGATGATTAAAACTCCTATGCAAGCCTGTCCAATTTCAGTGTTCTCCTCGGTCAGTTAGATTTTCTATTTTGTTGCTTAGAGGGAAGAATAAGGCTGGTCTGTGTCTTTGTATTGTGTTCAGGGGTAGCCTAGTCAAACAGAGTTACGGAAAAACCAATTGGGTTGAGCTGTCTTTTCACCTCTTCCAGGAGTTGAGTTGTTTACCTATGAGTCATACAAGGAGGCGGAGCCTGTCTCCCTCTGGACTGGAATGTACTATAGGCCTAGGCATTGCATATTTCCTCTGTAAAGCACCTTTATGGGAGGAGAGGGTGGCGTTAAAGATAGAGAAGTTTTAGCCACTAGCCAGCCAAAACAGGGAACTACCGTGCACTCTGTCAAACACACACTAAACCTGTTTTTTTTTTATTCTAACTGGGTCAATCAGAGCATATCAATTAGGCAAAATAAATGTTGGCTAATTTGACACAAATACAATAGCTCTACGTTATTCCATTGGCTCTTGGTTGAAACACGGTGCTTGCTTGCACCACCAAAGTAGTGGATTAGATTATTTCATTAGCCATATACTGAACAATTAACAGTACTGAAAGCTGCAGACAGCGTTGGGGAAACGACCTTGGCAAAAAATGACGTTACGAGCTCTTTCCCAGGCTCCCAATCTTAACCTTACAAGAAGCCATTTACATGTAGCTGTACACAACTGCAAAGCCACCTCCTACTCCCTCACACGTCGCTCCATGGGGGAGGCCATTGGACCGCTGGCTTTTTTTTTTTTTACCAATGTTTATTTTAAGACTCAACTCTCTCCCCGGAGTGAGATTAGGTCCCATTCTCGTCTCCTGTGACCTCACAGAGCGCGAGGCTAAGCAGGATTTTGTTCCCTCAGACGGTTTGTGTGTGTGTGTCTGTCTGTCTGTCTGTGAGAGTGGGAAGGGTTGGACAGAGAGAGTATGCGTCCAGCTGACTTTTGCTTTTGAGTCACCCAGACATGTTGCTGTTGTAGAGGATAACTGTTTTAGATAAGAGAGAACTTTACTTATGTTATTGTGATGAGAGGAAGAACAAAGCAGAACTTCAAAACATGCATGGGCGGTCTTCTGTTGCAGATGTAATGGAGACAAGGTTGATGGAAATTGATGATGTGATGGTAAGGAACATAGATTTGTGTCGGAATAGTCAAATATAGGGATGGGCATTTGAAATGATTTCAGTATTCAAATAATATTTTTGGGAATATCCAGATAGTTGAAAGATATTTGTTTTTTTAAAGAAGTTTTATTTTTGTACAACCAAATCTTTCCTTTTTAATTTAAATGGCATGTTATAGAAGATTCCAGACACCTTTTTTGTGATTTCACATTTTAGAGAAACTTACAGCAAACAACTTCCTCATCCTTGTTTTGTAGTATGGGGGCCCCAACATTTTTCTTTAGCAAAGGCTCCAAAAACACCCTAACACATCCTTTTGGAAATGGTAAAGCTCTCAGTATAGTGATGCAAGTCTTTAGCTGTTGTATATATGAAATTATGTCATTCCGAACTGCAACGTTATATTCCATTTTGTTGCGACGAGCTAGCTAAAGTAGCAATGCTAATTGAGGCTATTTTCCTGCGCTCCCCTTCCAGTGTCTACAACAGCTCCATTCATATGAAACAACAGCTTAATTCCATAATTTTAATTACATTTTGCTAGTGTTGCACGGTATACCACCATGTATACTTATGATACCAACATTTTAGAATACCGTAGTACCGTTTCATAGGATACTACTGACTTTCAGCCCTACCAATATAAAGGACCTGCTGGCTTCTATTATAAAATGAGTGGGCCAAAATCCCTGCTGCAGTGTGTGCAAACCTCGTCAAGAACTACAGGAAACGTATGATCTCTGTAATTGCAAACAAAGGGTTCTGTACCAAATATTAAGTTCTGCTTTTCTGTTGTATCAAATACTTATGTCATGCAATAAAATGCAAATTAATTACTTAAAAATCATACAATGTGATTTTCTGGATTTTTGTTTTAGATTCCGTCTCTCACAGTTGAAGTGTACCTATGATAAAAATGACAGACCTCTACATGCTTTGTAAGTAGGAAAACCTGCAAAATTGGCAGTGTATCAAATACTTGTTCCTCCCACTGTAGGTCTAAAATATACTGAACAAACATATAAAGTGTAAAGTGTTGGTTCTATTTTTCATGAGCTGAAATAAAAGATCCCAGAAATTTACCATACGCACAAAAAGTGTATTTCTCTAAAATTTTGAGCACAAATTTGCGTACATCCCGGTTACTGAACATTTCTCCTTTGCCAAGATAATCCATCCACCTGACAGGTGTGGGTTATCATTAAGCTGATTAAACAGCATGATCATTACACAGGTGCACCTTTTGCTGGGGACAATAAAAAGTACTAATGAGTATTTATGTCTGAAATAAAGTCCTTTTGTGGGGAAAAACTCATTCTGATTGGCTGGGCATGGCTCCCCAGTGGGTGGACCTGGCTCCCAATTGGGTGGGTCTATGTTGCTGGAGGGACCTCCTGACTCCATATACAGTGCATTCGGAAAGTATTCAGACTCCCTGGCTTTTTCCAAATTTTGTTACGTTACAGCCTTATTCTAAAATGGATTAAATAAAACATTTTCCTCATCAATCGGTCTATATAAGGACCCAAAGTTGACAGTGCATGTCAGAGCAAAAACCAAGCCATGAGTTTGAAGAAATTGTCCGTAGAGCTCCGAGACATGATTATATCGAGGCACAGATGTGTGGAAGGGTACTAAAAACATTTCTGCAACATTGAAGGTCCCCAAGAACGCAGTTGCCTCCATCATTCTTAAATGGAAGAAGCTTGGAACCACCAAGACTCTTCCTAGATCTAGCCGCCCGGCCAAACTGAGCAATCAGGGGAGAAGAACACGATGGTCACTCTGACAGAGCTCCAGAGTTCCTCTGGAGATGGGAGAACCTTCCAGAAGGACAACTATCTCTGCAGAACCCCACCAATCAGGCCTTTATGGTAGAGTGGATATACAGAAGCCACTTCTCAGTGAAAGGCACATGACAGTCGCTTGGGGTTTGCCAAAAGGCACCTAAAGGAGAGGAAGCTCTTTGGCCTGAAGGCCAAGCGTCAAGTCTGGAGGAAACCTGGCACCATCCCTATGGTGAAGCATGGTGGTGGCAGCACCATGCTGTGGGGATGGTTTTCAGCAGCAAGAACTGGGAGACTAGTCAGGCTTGAGGGAAAGATGAACGGAGCAAAGTATTGAGAGATCTTTGATGAAAACCTGCTCAGGACATTTGCCCAAAGCATAAAGTCAAGACAACGCAGGAATGGCTTCGGGACAAGCCTCTGAATGTCTTTGAGTGGCCCAGCCAGAGCCCAGACTTGAACCTGATCGAACATCTCTGGAGAGACCTGAAATAACTGTGCAGTGACTCTCACCATCCAACCTGACAGTGCTTGAGAGGATCTACAGAAAAGAATGGGAGAAATTCTCCAAATAATGGTGTGCCAAGCTTGTGGCGTCATATCCAAGAATACTCAAGGCTGTAATCGCTGTCATAGGTGCTTCAACAAAGTATTGAGTAAAGGGTCTGAATACTCATGTAAATGTGATATCTGTTTTTTTATTTGTTATAAATTTTCAGCAAATTTTGAAAACCCTGTTTTTGCTTTGTCGTTATGGGGTATTTTGTGTAGGTTGATGGGGGAGGAAATCAATTTAATCCATTTAGAATAAGGCTGTGACATAACAAAATGTGGAAAAAGTGAAGGGGTCTGAATACTTTCCGAATGCACTTGTAGGTTGACCTTTCATTGTAATTCCATTCAAGAAGACTCACAGAGCTCTAATCCTTCCCCAGTTAAGACTGTCCGTAATGATGCAGGTCAAGGCCCATACTAATGCCCAATTCCAAAACAACTCCAAGCTACTAACCCCGAGTCACTTATGTAGATCTGAAAGGATTGGGTAGGTATGGGGCCAGATGTTTTTCCACAGCCTTTAATTTGGGCTCACAATAGCCTAATTTCTCTAGTCGGATCATGTGGTCAAGAAAAAGTCCTGGCCAGCAATGGTGAGCATTTCACCTAGCCTGTCTGGTCACAGAGCTATGACAGTATTGCAATGTAATCATCCTATCCAGTCCTTTCATATCATCACGTGTGATTAAGTGGCAAAGGTTGCCCAATGACCTGTGTTCTATCTTTTAGTTCTTGTTAAAATATAATAGATCCTAGCCATTGACTCAGCTGACCAAAAAAACTGTCAGAGGTTTGGTGGGAGTGAGACTGCTCCTAACCACAGATCTAGGGTCAGATTACCCTACCGAAAGGCCAAGGTGAGATGAAAAAATATCTGACCCCTTATCAGTGGTTAGGGGCTTACAGCCTAACCACTACTTCAAGACGAAGTTCGGCTTCAGGTGGTACTAACCAGAAATGTAGTCTTGATCTCTTGAGAACAGTCGAGAGACTACATAAATGCAGTCTCAGTCTAGGGCTCCGGTCTTGACTCCGTCTATACTACTATTCTCCTTCCAGTGCATCCATTCTAACCCCCACCTCTCTTCTCTGTTGTCCCCCAGGGTGATGCCAGAGGCCAGCTGGTGTCGGAGCGGCTGGGTCTGGGCCACAACCTGGACCTGTCGGACACCATGGTGCAGCAGAAGCTGGACGAGATCAAGGAGCAGATCCGCCGCGAGATCCGCAAAGAGCTGAAAATCAAGGAGGGCGCGGAGAACTTGCGCAAGGTCACCACAGACAAGAAGAGCCTGGCCTACGTGGACAACATGCTGAAGAAGTCCAACAAGAAGGTGGAGGAGCTCCACCAGGAGCTCCAGGAGCTCAATGCCCACATCGTGGTCAAGGACCCCGATGAACTGCTAGGTATGGCTCTTGTTCACTGGGCATGGGAGGAATTAAGGAACTCTGGAAGCTTTTCCAGGATGATCAGAAATCCCCGTTAGAGTTGAAGGATTTCCTCCCTGCTTATTTTCTCCAGATTCCAGGAATCCTTCAACAGAAAAACCTGAGAATTTTGAATGTGAAACTTATTCTTTTGATATGAGATGTATGCACTGATTTAAATGCCCCCTCTTCCCTCCACAGTCCTGTTTCAGTTCACATTGTGGTTAATGACCCTAACAAACTGCTAGGGACTGTATGGTCCACTGATTCATGGTGAGAAGTGAATTGAGTGGAATGCAGTACCCAATTGTACTTTTAGTTTAGGGCTGGGCGGTATACTGTATTTTGCTACAGTGTATAGAGGTATTTCAATGTTTGGTTTGTTAAATGTGACACGCTACTCCGCCGTGTGTAGCGTCCGTTTTTATAGTTTACTCCGCTATTTGAGTTGTCTATATCCTCTCGCTCTCTCTCTCTCTCCACGAGGCTTTCCACACAGACCAAGCCCCGCGCCAATCAATCAAGGAGCTCAGTTAGTGTTGCTCGACCAGGAGACCGCTTGTTCAGCCTGCATGGTCAATGCAGTACATGCAACATTACATCTGATCCCCGATAAAATAAAAAACATTGAATAAAAAAGGTCAATCGTTTTTAGCCGTTAATGCTAATCGCTTGTTAGTGGGCTAGCACTCTAATATATGTCAGAGAATCGCAGCTAGTTAATAAAGCCTGATGCTTGTGATAGTGGAGGCCTAAATCTGCATGTTTTCTGGGTCTCCTAGGAAGCGGTGCCCAACACTTTGGTTCTTAATAGCACCTCCCTGGCTTTTTCATTTGGTGTCATGTCAAACAACACTGTATTCAAAGTGGCCGTTATTATATTCTAACTATAGAATTATAACAATCATTATATTTCCATGATCCCTACAGTTCACCCAATTGTTTTGCTCTAAATCGCAAGTCAAATTGCAATTGCAATATTTGGTTAAAAATAAGGCCTCAATTTATTTTTGGGGCCCATATTGTGCAGCCCTACGTGGAAGTGTGAAAATGATCTCAAATGAGTGCAGAAATTGAAAATGCTGGGAGGGGATGTGGGTTGAAGTTTGATTGAAAAGTATAAAACAATCAGAATGCCCCGTTTGAAAACACTTAGAATGTACTGAATGTGTTGCCACCCGAGGCTCATGCACTACTTCTAAAGCAAATTTAGCATAACATAATACCAGCATAACGTGTAATCAAATAAATATAGTGATATGATATTTTGGCAGTATCACCCAGCCCTACTTCAGCTGTGGTATTTCTTGGTACAAGGACACTCAATACGTGATACAGCACATAATTACTCATTTGACAGCACCAACACAAGTCCACACAATGCATGACAAATGCACAGAATGCACAAATAGGACCTACACACAATGAATGCACTCTATTGTGGTGAGTCATCTTCTAGGAGCTGACACTGATACATCCCAAATTCCTTATTGTGTTATTGCCTCATTAGTTACTTTCGAGGCTGTTGGGACCTGCTGCTGTGAATGTTTGTTTTTTACCATGTTACTGGAACTGGGGATTATTGTGTTGTTACAGTGGATGGGCAGGGAATAGTTTCTCAAATTGATAACGGGTAAAGAGAGAAGGAATGGGTTTCTCTGCTGCTATTGCATATTCTACTAGACATTCAAAATGGGGGGGGGTTCTCTATGTAATATTAGTCTTAAGTGGGAACAAATTTAGCCTGACTCATTGAACCTTTATCTGATGAGAAAGGGCTTTTGTTAGCTGACTCATGGCCAGTGGAATGTCACAAGGCGTCTTGGAACTAGGAACTGACCTCAGGTCATCTCCTCAGCAGCCAAGTTCTGGTTAACGTCTGCTCTCCCTTCACTCCCAACATAACCAACAGAATTATAAAACCATTAAACAGGTCTTGGGTCAGATGTCACTGTATACATTACATAACCAAAAGTATGTGGACACCTGCTCGTTGTTACATCTCCATTCATAATCATGGTCATTAATATGGAGTTGGTCCCCCCTTCTATAACAGCCTCCACTCTTCTGGGAATGCTTTCCGCTAGATGTTGGTACATTGCTGCAGGGACCTGCTTCCATTCAGCCTCAAGGGCATTATTGAGGCCAGGCACTGATGTTGGGCGATTAGGCCTGGCTCGCAGTTGGCGTTCCAATTCATCCCTACGGTGTTCGATGGGGTTGAGGTCAGGGCTCTGCAGACCAGTCAAGTTCTTCCACACCGATCTCGACAAACCATTTCTGTATGGACCTCGCTTTGTGCACGGGGGCATTGTCATGTTGAAACAGCAAAGGACCTTCCACAAAGTTGGAAGCACAGAATCGTCTAGAATGTTATTTTATTCTGTAGCGTTAAGGTTTCCCTTCACTAGAACTAAGGGGCCTACCCCGAACCATGAAAAACATTATTCCTCCTCCACCAAACTTTACATTTGCACTATGCATTGGGGCAGGTAGGGCTCCCCTGCCATCCGCCAAACCCAGATTTGTCCGTCAGACTGCCAGATAGTGAAGCGTGATTCATCACTCAAGAGAACGTGTTTCCACTGCTCCAGAGTCCAATGGTGAGGAGCTTTACACCACTCCAGCTGACGCTTGGCATTGCGCATGGTGATCTTAGGCTTGTGTGCGGCTGCTCAGCCATGGAAACCCATTAATTGAAGCTTTTCATGAAGCTCCCGACAAACAGTTCTTGTGCTGACTTTGCTTCCAGAGGCAGTTTGGAACTCGATAGTGAGTGTTGTAACTGAGGACAGATCATTTTTACGCGCTACGCGCTTCAGCACTCGGCGGTCCCATTCTGTGAGCTTGTGTGGCCTACCACTTCGTGGTTGAGCCATTGTTGCTCCTAGACGTTCCCACTTCACAATACCAGCACTTACAGTTGACCGTGGCAAATCTAGCAGGGCAGAAATTTGACGAACTGATTGGTTGGAAAGGCACCAATGACGGTGCCACGTTGCAAGTCACTGTGCTCTTCAGTAAGGCCATTCTACTGTCAATCTTTGTCTATGGAGATTGCATGGCTGTGTGCTCAATTTTATACACCTGTCAGCAAAAGGTGTGGCTGAAATAGCCGAATCCACTAATTTGAAGGGGTGTCCACATACGTTTGTGTATATATAGTGTATGTCGAGGGCTCCCCTATCTGTGGCTGGCATTTGTCTTGGGGAGTGTTCCCCTGTCAGCACTCCAGGAGTGACATCACCCTGCTTGCTATTCAGTGACTCAGCACTTGTCGGCCGGCCCAGCGTGGGCTGTGGAGAGGAGGAGGCCGTTGACTGGTCCTGACCCTCGACCAAACCCCTCTCCTCTGGAGGGAAGCCCTGGTACACAGTCACACGCGTGGATACACACTCAGATGCACACGAGATGCGCGCACACACAGATGATCAAATGTCAGCCTGGACTGCTTTAGTGACTGCAATACACACACTGATGATCAAATGTCAGTCTGGACTGCTTTAGTGACTGCAATACACACACTGATGATCAAATGTCAGTTGGGACTGCAATGGTGACTGCAATACATTCTATACACACACACACACACACACACACACACACATGGCTGAGTATCCACCATCTATATTTGCATCTGCTGACATTCCGTCTATCTGATGTTGAACACTGTTCAGTCATATTGTCTGAGGAACCTTGCGGACCCGTAATCATTCCCATTAGCATCAGACTTTATGACTGGTGTTGCCTAGAGCAACTTGACGTACTCTTCTTTCATCTCCCCTATTTAAAGCAACCACAGAGATTCGCTGCCAGCTTAATGGATGATTAAATGAATCATTAGGCTGTGTTTGAATGAATCTGTGACACCTGAGGTGTTTTAAAGACTCTGCAGAGACCCCAATGTTTGGCAGGATGCACTTCTCATTACGGTGCTGTGTGATAATTGAATGCTAACTGGTTAGTGCTGTTGATTGGGTATAGGCCTAGAGCTTGTCAGCTGTGGTGCCATTTCAATGTAGCGTCGCAGGGGGGGGTGTGATGCTATGGGGTCAAGTCAATTCCACTTTCTAAGCTTTTGTTTGGACCTGTTATTGCTCATTTTTAATTTTACCAGAAATATGAAATTTAGCCCTCAAACTGTCACGATCCAACAGTAAGAGCCAGGAAAAGCCAGTCAGGCAGGTTTTTTCCCACGTGTGTGATGAAGCGAGTGTTCCCTCGGCTCTCTTCGGGGTATAGAGGAGGTGTTCCGCTCGGCAGCCATTCGAGCCCAGGCACGAAAAATCAGTGATCTCATGCCTCAGCACCGCAGCTTGACTGAAATTATACACTTTGGTTTTTGTGAGTGAGTGGGTTGCACAGCTGGAGACCCAACAGCTCCTTGGCCAGGAGGAGAGTATGGAGCTCCTGGGTGGTGTTAATTTGAGTTCACCGTAGCAAAACACTGACAAAAAACACGGAGGGACGACCTAAAGTCGTCCAGCACGAAACGCTTCATTTTCCGTAGCAATTTTCTTCTGTTTTGTGCCTGATGAACAAGACCCCGACTTTAACTGCTCTCACAACTGTGGCGAAACACCATGAACGACATTGGGGGCATTGAGCAAAAAGGGCCTCTCAGTCATACCATAAACAGGCATCTCGTATTTGCATTTACAGTACCTTCACATGTAGTTTTCAGCAAGTTCATGCTTGTTTTACTCCGGAGACTGCCACGGCGGGTTCCCCTAACTTCTGTAGTTCAAAACAAATCCCAATGCTTTAAGGCATTTTGTCACTTCCTCATATTAGGGGTGGGCAACTCCAGTCGTTGGGGGCCGAAGTGGTGTCACTTTTTCCCCCCCATCCTTAGAAAACGCAGCTGATTAAACTAATTGATTTCATTTTTAGTTGATTATTGGAGTCCTGTTTGTTAGCTGGGGCAAAAGTGACACCAATCAGGCCCATCACCTGAAAGTGTAAAAACAAGAATTCATCTCCAATAGTTTTCATACCGACATGCCTTCTGTTTTTATACAAATTGAAATCCCTAGCTTGAAAGCAACTGTTTTTCCTGGAAGCTGTGCAGTGCAATTTTCAATGAGCTTCACCCCCTCACCATTTGAGTGACAGCCAGCCAGATTCACACACAGCAGAGCGAGTGTTGTAACTTTAATGTGTTTGAATTAATGTTTAAGTTTATTCTTTGAACTGTATCTAAAGATATTTCTTTAGATTTATTTGCATATGTAATTGTATTGGGTTGTGTTGAATTACGCTTTTTGACTGCAAGTCCCAGAATGCCTTGCGAGAGGAATGAGTGATAACGCGCCAATTATGTGCAGGTGTTTAGTGATTGTAGCTGACTTTCCGACAGCACCTTACCTGCATTGTTCTGTACCAAAACAATTGTTGTTAAATGTAACGTGAACCAGTATTCTTACTAAAAGAAGCTTTCGTATCAAACCCGACGTCCCGAGTCATTACTTTGAAGTTAGTTAATCTAAAAGCGAGAGAGAGAGGGCAATGATGTGGTGCACATACAGTACCTGCGCATAGTGTCATGACTGACCACGAATCCAAATAGGTCAGATCAGGTTTGCAATTAATAACTTAAATCAAACCCCCTCTCACCTGTAGAGGGGGAAGGAAAGAACTAGTAGGGATTAACAACTCATGTCCTGTTGTAAATCAAGGGAGAAGATCCAGGCCTGCGCTCTCCAAATTCACCAAATGAATGTGCTTTGTCTCAACAGACCTTTTTCCCGCTGAAACTCTTAACACGTTCAAAAGCAAATACTGGAACAATATTTCTAACATAGAATATATATATATATATCCCATTTAGCAGACGCTTTTGTCCAAAGCGACTTACAAGTCGGCTGGGGCCACTACTTTTACATATGGGTGGTCCCAGCGGGAATCGAACCCACGACGCTTGGCGTTGCAAGCGCCATGCTCTACCGACTGAGCCACACAGGACACAGAACGTGGGGTCAGAGTCGGTCTATAGCACTAATGTAATTTTGTTTATTTTGTGACGTCATAAAATATGTTATTAAGTAAATATTGTAACTTGGAAAGGATACCCACTGCATATATTTTACGATGCGTTGTGCATGCAAAATGAAAAATTATGAGTGTTTTAGTTAAGAGAGGGATGTGATTTGAGAAGTTATAAGAGATAGTTGTTATCCATGACTTTGCACAGTGAGTAATCTCCGCCCCTGAGTGTGGTCAGGGAGCGTGCCAGCCTGCCGGAACCACCACTCTCGAGCAAACTGTAGAAATGATGGGTTAAGAAAAAAACCCACATTGGACCAGAAAAGCGTGAAGCTGCGCGTTTAAAATGGTTTGAACTTTAAATCTCAACACGAGGAGGAGACGATAAACTCAACTCACTGGTACGGCTGATTTAGCTATCTTCTAAATCAAATTTAAGTAAGACCATCCTGTTACTCTGCTCAAACCATTGTATTACGCTACTCTCATCAACCCATTAGGAAACCATCGATATGGCTGTCTAGCCTATCTTCAAAGAAGCATCTTCAAGAGCGAATGGAAGGAAAATCAACTCTGTTCAGGATTACACGACAAGACACCGGATACCGGATGAGAAAGGACAACAGTAGAAGAGTTGTTAGAACCATTTCAGATCCTTACAAGCGTGCCAGCCCCCTTTCCAAGGCTGCACCGGCCACCGAGAGATCCCTGGCGAACAAAAGAATTTCACGTAAATACATTCATAATATCTTGCTCAAAGCGGGTGGTGGTTCGTGTGCAAAGTATATGGTTATTGTAGGTGAAAGTAGTTTCTGAATGTGGCAATGTTAAGTGTCTAGTGTCCCTCTCTCTCCCTCTCCATCTCTTCTAACCTCTTGAAGCTAGGGGGCACTATTTTTATGTTTCAAAAATAACGTTCCCAAAATAAACAGCCTATTTCTCAGGACCAGATGCTAGAATATGCATATAATTGACAGATTAGGATAGAAAATACTCTAAAGTTTCCAAAACTGTCAAAATATTGTCTGTGAGTATATAACTGATATTGCAGGCGAAATCCTGAGAAAATTCAAACCAGGAAGTGCCTTCTATGTTCCCTAGCCTCCCATTGCTCCATTTAAAGGGATATCAACCAGATTCCTTTCCCTATCGCTTCCTCAAGGTGTCAACAGTCTTCAGACATAGTTTCGGGCTTTTATTTTGAAAAATGAGCGAGAACAATAACATTGCGTCAAGTGGTCACATGAGTTTTGCTCGCGCAACAGAGTTTGATAGGTATTGCTTTTCCCTCTCCTACTGTGAAAGACATTTGCAGTTGATATATTATCGATTATATATTTTAAAAACAACCTGATTGATTATAAAAAACGTTTGACATGTTTCTGTGGACATTACGGATATTATTTGTCTGCGTTGTCGTGACCGCTCTTTTCTGTGGATTTCTGAACATAATGCGCCAAACAAACGGAGGTATTTTGGATATAAAAATTATCTTTATGGAATAAAAGGAGCATTTGTTGTGTAACTGGGAGTCTCGTGAGTAAAAACATCCGAAGATCATCAAAGGTAAACGATTAATTTGATTGCTTTTCTGATTCTCGTGACCAAGCTACCTGATGATAAGTGTACTTAATGTTTTTTCATGCGATCGATAAACTTACACAACCGCTTCGATTGCTTTCGCTGTAAAGCATAATTTCAAAATCTGAGACGACAGGTGGATTAACAAAGGCTAAGCTGTGTTTTGCAATATTGCACTTGTGATTTCATGAATATGAATATTTTTTGTAATATTATTTGACTGAGGCGCTATGCTATTCAGCGGTTGCTGATGACAATTATCCAGCTTAAAGATGGGTAGTATATTACGTCTCCAGTCAATAACCGGTGCAGTGTGTATGTTTATCCTGTGTACCCATTTAATTAGCTAGTAAATAAATAATTAAACAAATTTGTGTAGTATTTGTGTAGTAATCCATAAGTAAGGCTCAGGTTTTTGCAGATGCAAGGTTACGACTGTTCAGAATGATGATATGAAAAGAGGTTGTGATTAATAAGTTGACAGTTTATAGATGTGATAGGTAAAGACCTTTAGAGTTTAATTTGGGAGTTGGTAGCTCTTTAAACAACTGCTCTCGTGGTGCACCACATTCCTAATTAGTTAATTGTTACATGATTAATTTAATAGGGTAACAACTAAGTTAACAACGAGTTCATTAGAAAAATAACAGACTTCAGATTAATGTTAAAGTCAAGTCTCATCAAGTCAAGTCTCGTGACCACTACTTTCAGAATTACTGGCTAAAAGTAGTGATCACCGATATGGCATTTTTGGCCGCTACCAATATCCAATATTTTCCTTGTCAAAAAACCCGATACCGATAACTGATATTAAACATTTTAGTAGCCTTTTAAGCATTCTAGTACAGTTAAATAGTTAGACCGCTGCGTCTGTGTGTGTTAAGGCACTCCATCTCAGTGCAAGAGGCGTCACTACCGTCCCTGGTTCAAATCCAGGCTGTATCACATCCGGCCGTGATTGGGAGTCCCATAGGGCAGTGCACAATTGGCCCAACGTCGTCCGGGTTTGGCCGTGGTAGGCCATCATTGTAAATTAGAATTTGTTCTAAACAGACTTGCCTAGTTAAATAAAGGTTACACACACACCACACTGACCAAAAAGTTATTTTTTTGGCATTTAAGTATGTCCCCATTACCAGTAAAACATAATCAAAACCTATTTCTTTCAGTTATTTGCTGTGCTGTTTTGTTGTTCATTTGTTCAGTCGTTTCATTCTCAACCATGATTTCTATGAAACTCCGTTTGGGTCTTTGCCACTATTTGACGTGTCAAATAAGCTTGTTGACCAATCAGGACCTGAATATGACTGCACATCCCATAATACATTAATGCGTTAATACATTTTTTACATAGTGTAATCAATGTGTAATAACTATCACTTGTATTTCATATGTCACAACGATTCATCGATACGTATGCTATGATGCTGGTAAGTTGTCTCGCGCACCTACAGTGCTGGTCATTAAAAAAAGCTAGATAGCTCATGGATGCAATCACTGTTCTTCCCCAAAAACATAGTAAAACGACAGAATCCATTTCAGTAGCTATCGTTAGCTAGCTAACTATATAGCTCGGTGTCATCATCTACTTTGCGGTTAGCCTTCAAAATAAAAGTATGTAATTGACAGTGATGCAAATGAATACAAATAGTAGAATTATGACATAATTGAATAGATCATACTAAATGAGGTTGGAATGTTGTCATATAAAATCGACAAAAGATAATAATTTGACAAATCTGTTGAAATCACACTGGATGTGTTATACTTTAGAATTGCATTGGGGGCATACTTATTTCACTGTACAGCATTACCCCATGTCATTGATACGCAATCCATAGGTATCGGTCTACTCCGTGACACCCAGAGAACATTTGCATCATAGCTCTTATTGTGGGACTCTGAAACAATTGAGCCACATTTATTGTCAACCTATGTGTATTGAACACTATTCCCGAGGGAAAACAATACTGCGTGGATGTCTTGGAGTCTGATAACTCTGAGGAGGACGTTGGGGAAAATATATTGGGTATTGAGTAGACTGTTATCCCATTTCATTGATCCCCAATCCTTAGGTAAAGCTGTACAGTGCAATATGAATGTCAATACCAACAATCGGCTAACTGGGGAGGTAATGCCTGTAATTTTCATCATAGGTACACTTCAACCATAACAGACAAAATGAGAAAAACGTTGCTGTTGCTGGTATTTTGGCCCATTCCTCCATGCAGATCTCCTCTAGAGCAGTGATGTTTTGGGGCTGTTGCTGGGCAACACGGACTTTCAACTCCCTCCCAATGATTTTCTATGGGGTTGAGATCTGGAGACTGGCTAGGCAACTCCAGGACCTTGAAATACTTCTTACGAAGCCACTCCTTCGTTGCCCGGGCGGTGTGTTTGGGATCATTGTCATGCTGAAAGACCCAGCCACATTTCATCTCCAATGCCCTTGCTGATGGAAGGAGGTTTTCACTCAAAATCTCACGGATCAGTCATCCTGGTCCATTTGTAGAAAAACAGCCCCAAAGCATGATCTTTCTACCCCCATGCTTCACAGTAGGTATGGTGTTCTTTGGATGCAACTCAGCATTCTTTGTCCTCCAAACACGACAAGTTGAGTTTTTACCAAAAAGTTCTATTTTGGTTTCATCTGACCGTATGACATTCTCCCAATCTTCTTCTGGATCATCTAAATGCTCTCTAGCAAACTTCAGACGGGCCTGGACATGTACTGGCTTAAGCAGGGGGACACGTCTGGCACTGCAGGATTTGAGTCCCTGGAGGCGTAGTGTGTTACTGATGGTAGGCTTTGTTACTTTGGTCCCAGCTCTCTGCAGGTCATTCACTAGGTCCCCCCGTGTGGTTCTGGGATTTTTGCTCACCGTTCTTGTGATCATTTTGACCCCACTGGGTGAGATCTTGCGTGGAGCCCCAGAGCGAGGGAGATTATCAGTGGGTCTTGTATGTCTTCCATTTCCTAATAATTGCTCCCACAGTTGATTTCTTCAAACCAAGCTGCTTACCTATTGCAGATTCAGTCTTCCCAGCCTGGTGCAAGTCAACAATTTTGTTTCTGGTGTCCTTTGACAGCTCTTTCATCTTGGCCATAGTGGAGTTTGGAGTGTGACTGTTTGAGGTTGTGGACAGGTGTCTTTTATACTGATAACAAGTTCCAACAGGTGCCATTAATACAGGTAACGAGTGGAGGACAGAGGAGCCTCTTAAAGAAGTGAGAGCCAGAAATCTTGCTTGTTTGTAGGTGACCAAATACTTATTTTCCACCATAATTTGCAAATAAATTCATTAAAAATCCTACAATGTGATTTTCTGGATTGTTTTTCTTCTCATTTTGTCTGTCATAGTTGAAGTATACCTATGATGAAAATTACAGGCCTCTCTCATCTTTTTAAGTGGGTGAACTTGCACAATTGGTGGCTGACTAAATACTTTTTTGCCCCACTGTACAGTGGGGAGAACAAGTATTTGATACACTGCCGATTTTGCAGGTTTTCCTACTTACAAAGCATAAAGTCTGTAATTGTTATCATAGGTACACTTCATCTATGAGAGACGGAATCTAAAACAAAAATCCAGAAAATCACATTGTATGATTTTTAAGTAATTAATTTGCATTTTATTGCATGACATAAGTATTTGATCACCTACCAACCAGTAAGAATTCCGGCTCTCACAGACCTGTTAGTTTTTCTTTAAGAAGCCCTCCTGTTCTCCACTCATTACCTGTATTAACTGCACCTGTTTGAACTCGTTACCTGTATAAAAGACTGTCCACACACTCAATCAAACAGACTCCAACCTCTCCACAATGGCCAAGACCAGAGAGCTGTGTAAGGACATCAGGGATAAAATTGTAGACCTGCACAAGGCTGGGATGGGCTACAGGACAATAAGCAAGCAGCTTGGTGAGAAGGCAACAACTGTTGGAGCAATTATTAGAAAATGGAAGAAGTTCAAGATGACGGTCAATCACCCTCGGTCTGGGGCTCCATGCAAGATCTCACCTCGTGGGGCATCACTGATCATGAGGAATGTGAGGGATCAGACCAGAACTACACGGCAGGACCTGGTCAATAACCTGAAGAGAGCTGGGACCACAGTTTAAAAGAAAACCATTAGTAACACACTACGCCGTCATGGATTACAATCCTGCAGCGCACGCAAGGTCCCCCTGCTCAAGCCAGCGCATGTCCAGGCCCGTCTGAAGCTTGCCAATGACCATCTGGATGATCCAAAGGAGGAATGGGAGAAGATCATGTGGTCTGATGAGACAAAAATAGAGCTTTTTGGTCTAAACTCAACTCGCCGTGTTTGGAGGAAGAAGAAGGATGAGTACAACCCCAAGAACACCATCCCAACCGTGAAGCATGGAGGTGGAAACATCATTCTTTGGGGATGCTTTTCTGCAAAGAGGACAGGACGACTGCACCGTATTGAGGGGAGGATGGATGGGGCCATGTATCGCGAGATCTTGGCCAACAACCTCCTTCCCTCAGTAAGAGTACTGAAGATGGGTCATGGCTGGGTCTTCCAGCATGACATCGACCCGAAACACACAGCCAGGGCAACTAAGGAGTGGCTCCGTAAGAATCATCTCAAGGTCCTGGAGTGGCCTAGCCAGTCTTCAGACCTGAACCCAATAGAAAATCTTTGGAGGGAGCTTAAAGTCTGTATTGCCCAGCGACAGCCCCGAAACCTGAAGGATCTGGAGAAGGTCTGTATGGAGGAGTGGGCCAAAATCCCTGCTGCAGTGTGTGCAGACCTGGTCAAGAACTCTCACAGTTGAAGTGTACCTATGATAAAAAAAATTACAGACCTCTACATGCTTTGTAAGTAAGAAACACTGCCGATTTTGCAGGTTATCAAATACTTGTTGTCCCCACTGTAGGTATGCACTTTGACATTGGTTTTTCACATCGGCATTAAATGAGCCATCGGGCCAATACCGATGTTGGCATTTTTAGCTAATATCGTCTGATTCCAATATGTTCCCCGATATGTCGTGCGTCCCTTGCTAAAAGTATCAGAGAATCACTTTTTAAAGTTTTAATCGCCCAGCTTCAAATCTTCCCTTCTGATCTTCTACCTTGTTTTTAGAGTGCCCTTTGACCCCGGACACACCGGCCAGCGAGATAAGGATGTGCACCAGCAGCAGCCGCCTGGCCGCCCTGAAGAAGCAGAACGACATTGAGCTAAAGGTCAAGCAGGGGGCGGAGAACATGATCCAGATGTACTCCAATGGCTCCTCTAAGGTACGCCCTCTAACCTTTTTGACTTTCACAAAGCCATTTTAAGTAGTGAACTCAGGGGACATGTTCATTTGGGCTTTCAACTTTCCTTTTTTAAATGAGTGTCTTATTTGTCAAGTGCAGGTAGTCCCTCCCTGCAGTCTCTTGTTCACTTGACCATTCTTGTAAATAATCAGGTAGGGTTTTTCCAAAGCTTAAGAGACCACAAAAGCCATTATTCAAAATATTTGATCTCAGTTGCCACCATTCTAAATATGCAGGAATGCAAACTCGTCACTTTTCAGCGACGTTAGCCATTTTGATCCCAAAATAGGCCATTGTGTAGATCTGTAAACAAACTTTTGGGTGTGGAGGTCTGACGAAGAGTGTATCCCCCATTGAGCTATAAAAGAGAGGCGCGAACAGATTGTTTCCCTGGGTAATCACTACTTCCTCTCTTGAAATGAATGACTGAGCACAGAATGCGTCCTACAAATAGAATATCAGAGTTCAGAGTGGAATGTCAGATACAGTGCCTTTAGAATGTATTCACAACACTTGACTTTTTACATATTTTGTTATGTTACAAAGTGGGATTTAATAGTCATTTCTTTGTCAACAATGTACACCAAATACTCTGTCAAAGTGGAAGAAATTATATATTTTTTGTATTAATGGAAAATATAACACTATCTTGATATTCAACCCCCCCTGAGTCAATACATGTTAGAATCACCTTTGGCAGCGATTACAGCTGCGAGTCTTCCTGGGCAAGACTCTCAGAACTTTGCACACCTGCATTGTACAATATTTGCCCAATTCTCCCCAAACTGTCAATTTCTGTCAAGTTGATTGTTGATCATTGCTAGACATTCTTTTTCAAATCTTGCCATAGATTTTCAAGCCAATTTTAGTCAAAACTGTAACTCGGCCACTCAGGAATGTGTTTTAGGTTATTCTCTTGCTGAAAGGTGAATTCGTCTCCCAGTGTCTGTTGGGATGCAGACTGCCCGTGCTTAGCTCTATATGGTTTATTTTTAACCTAAAAAAAACAACATAACATGATGCAGCCACCAACAATCTTTAAAAATATAAAGAGTGGTGACGTGTTGTGTTTGCCCCAAACATAATGCTTTGTATACACTCTCTCTCTCATATATTTATTTATGTAGCCAACCCTTATGCTGAGGTAGACTACCTAGTTAGTTACCACCAACCCTGCACAAACCCGTGGCTAACTCTGCTGCTCTACTTTGACTTTCTAGTTGTTCTGACCTCTCTACCTCATTCACTGCTGCCCAAACCTTCTTTTTTTTTTGCCACTGTTTCGGGAGTAGTTCAGAATATCCAGACTCTGACTGAGTGACAAGCGTTTTGCTGAGTGATGACAGTGACATCTAACCGGTGCTGTAGGGGTGAGAAAAGGGGTCAAGGGACGTGAGCGGTCCACTGCGTTGGGATATCTCGACCAGTCACAACAGGCACTACGTCACTCTTGGGGCTTCTTGCAGTGCCTACTGCCTAGCTCAGTATATAGATTTATTTATTTTTTATCATTAAAATGTCAGTATATATTTTTATACTGCAAAGCGCAAGTGGTGTGTGGTTATGGAAAATCATATTAGATCTGGAAACCCAGGTCTAATGATGCCACTGGGCCTGCGGGCCACCCCCTTTTGTGGGCCCGCCGATCAATTTCCCTCCAAAACATTGTATAAAAAAATAAGTACTCAGTCCGAGTCTCAACTTACAGTTGAGAGATTTAGAGTAGTACAATACACAATGCAGCAGCAGTTTCTCTGGTTATGCGTCACTGACAGTCGCTGACAGTCACTCAGTTGGCCCATGTCGGCTAAAACATTTTTGATCGCTAAGTTAGTCAAGCCAGCTATCTAACCTATGTCAGAATTACAGGAAATGAGTTATACAATTGCAAAATCCTCTCTCCGCCACATGGAAAAATGTGTAGAATTGCAGCAAACTTGCTTTAAAACAGCAACATTTTCTCTATGTCCATGGCAAAATGTGTAGAATTGCAGGAAATTAACTTTAAACACCTTACTTTCAATTAGAGCCCTCAAAAAGTATGTGTGGGTATGGATGAGGGTACACAGACCCGCGAGCCACTGTGGCACCTCATGATGATTTGAGATGTTTTTGTTGTGGCCCTCACCCCCATCAAAGTTCCCCATTCCTAAAGTTTAGATTTTTGGCGACCCCGGTGCTAAAATCAGCCATAGCTGACCCTGTGTGAGCTAACCGCTGTATAATAAGGTGTGGAATGTTGGCGACCCCCGGTCAGTGGTCCCCTGCCAGAGCGCTTGTAGAGATTGGCACCATCCTGTGGGAAATAGCAGTGCCTGATGTCAGCCAGGAAATGCCTGTCAGACGGAAGCCTTTCCTGCCCGCTACACCAGCATAGCATGCGCCGCCGCCAGAGGAATTCTGGGTGGAGTTGACTAGTTTACTCCACGGACCAGTGTGTGCATGCTTCGAAGGTCACTGATAACACAATGACATTCTACTATAATCTGTAGTGAATAACTTTTTCCATCCGCACAGTGAAAAATGTTGCTTCAATTAAAGTTGTGATTTGAAGAGAAATGGGCTACTTTTGTAGATGTGGAATTTAGGTCAAGTGTGTTATTCATGTTTTCCAATAAAGCTGTTAGTTACACTATATGCTAGATGCGGACAGTTAGCCAGTATGCTAGATGTGGACAGTGAGCCTATATGCTAGATGCGGACAGTTAGCCAGTATGCTAGATGTGGACAGTTAGCCAGTATGCTAGATGTGGACAGTTAGCCAGTATGCTAGATGCGGACAGTTAGCCAGTATGCTAGATGCGGACAGTTAGCCAGTATGCTAGATGCGGACAGTTAGCCAGTATGCTAGATGCGGACAGTTAGCCAGTATGCTAGATGCGGACAGTTAGCCAGTATGCTAGATGCGGACAGTTAGCCAGTATGCTAGATGCGGACAGTTAGCCAGTATGCTAGATGCGGACAGTTAGCCAGTATGCTAGATGCGGACAGTTAGCCAGTATGCTAGATGCGGACAGTTAGCCAGTATGCTAGATGTGGACAGTTAGCCTGTATGCTAGATGTGGACAGTTAGCCTGTATGCTAGATGTGGACAGTTAGCCTGTATGCTAGATGTGTATACCTATTAGTGATAGGGTGTGTTTTAATTTTTCTAACAGGACCGGAAATTGTTAGCGACCGCTCAACAGATGCTCCAGGACAGCAAAACAAAGATCGAGTTCATCAGGATGCAGATCCTCAAAGGCAGCCAAGCCAGCGAGTTGAGCTTTGACAACAACGACGTCATGGGTGAGAGAGAGAGAGAGAGAGACACACACACACACACACACCTGCCAGTGACTCATTGAGTCCTTGGCCTCTCCTGTCCTGTGTAATCCCCTTTGACGCATATGGACACACACACACAGTGTGTATTTGAGAACGACTACATTGCTGTCGAACTACGCAGAATTGCTGATCTACAAATGACCTTCCATCCAAAATAACTATTCATTATGTGATCAAGATGAGCGATTCTGCTGAAATTGAACGCCGAAAATGTGCTGATAGACTGAACGTCCTCTTTCTCCAGCCAAGCCCATCATCAGCCCGTTGGACCTACGGGTGGAGGAGCTGTGTCACCATGCCAGGATAGAGTCTGCCGTGGCCGAGGGTGCCAAGAATGTCATGAAGCTCCTGGGCTCTGGCAAGGTCACAGAGAAGAGGGCACACTCAGAGGTACAGACCAAAGCCATACATGAGTAAGAGTGCTGATCTAGGATTCCCCCCCCCGTCTATATAATTAAAGGCTCAACTGATCCTAGGTCAACACTCCTACCCTGGCCCCAAGAACAATTAGACCAAAAAAGGTATTCTGAAGCTATTGCTAAACTGTTAGACAACTCACTGCTCAACACTTTCAAATGGCTGGGATGAACTCAAGGATTAAAAATACCTTTTCTGTTTGTTAACGTGTTTTTCCTGGATCATGCTCTGTAAAAACAAGTATGGGAGCACCGTTTCAGAGCTTTCACCTGTTTTGTGCCTACTGAAGATTTTCCTGTTTTGACCTTGCTGTTCTCCCCAGGCCCAGGCCCGCTTCAACGAGTCCAGTCAGAAGCTGGACCTGCTCAAGTACTCCCTGGAGGAGAGGCTGAGCGAGCTGCCCAAAAACCACCCTCGCAGCAGCAGCATAGTGGAGGAGCTGTCCCTCATGGCCTCGCCCACCCTCAGCCCGCGCTCCAGCATCATCTCCACCCAGAACCAGTACAGTACCGTGGCCAAACCCGCCGCGCTCACAGGTAACGGGCCGATATCCCACAGCAGTGGTCACTATTTTCATGCTGTAAACCTCTCTGAATTTAGGGTTGAATGTTAACTTGGGACATGCGTGCTTAATTTGACGATAGTGTTAATCATGTATTAATGTCAATGGAAGATTTGTGCAAAAAACTTGAGTTGTTCACACGGAGTTCAAGTTCTAGCGTTTTACATACTGGCATCTGGATTTCAGTCTTTTAAAAAAGTATGCCGTTACCAATATATCAAGACAGCAGACCTGTCAACCTGCACGCATTTTGCGTACCATGCACGCAATTTGAGGTCAAAGCACGCTGGTATGAAAAACAACCCTAAAATAGGCTTCTAGTTGGCACATTGGTTTTGAAGTTGGCGCTGATCCTATCAGAGGACTTGACTTGACACAATCTCTAACTCTCCACTCCGGACCAACCCCTGTAGTTGTTGTCCTATCAAAGATGGTGGATAAATTAAGATAGTTCACTCAGGGTGTTTATTGTTGGGGAAAAAATATGTGCCTGTTTACTTAAGGGGGTGGCTCTCCCATAGACATTAATGCAATAGCAGCTGGGTCTGGTCAAGTTAGTTCATTCCTCATCTGTCTCTGGAACTATTTTCCTCCCTTGAGCTGGTTGGCAGCTCTCTCCGTTGATACCACTGATGTGTGAGGAAAAAGGGGTAGGGAAAGTGGAGAACACACTGTTTGCCAAATACATTTTCCAAAGTTGTATGCGACTGTCGTGCACATAACCACTATTATTTCATAGTTCGCTCCTAAGCTAATGCGTCATTACAATGAAGGTAGTTAGCTACTGCGTTGTTTAGTCAACTAAGCAAGAGCACTTTCTTGCCCGCACATCCTTTGAACGCCGCAACGGTAGTAGGCGCGAGCGCCTTGACGAGCAAGGGAACGGCGTGATGGTGAGGTAGTTCAGTGCGCATTGCTGCGTGGATGAAACCGACATGGCAGAGAGAGCTGTTCCACCAATACCATCCTTCACAGAAAGTTATGTTAGACTGTTTAAAGATTAGTAGCCTATGTTAATTAATCCACTCTTACAACCACATCAAGAGGACAGATTTATGTCAACAGTAGGCTGCTAACGATGTGATAGTAGTCAGTGATGATGACGAGGCATGTTGAATGAATGGCAGCCTAGTAGTCAGACCTAACTTGATGGATGAGGTCAGAGATGGAGCTCATATAGGCCTATTTCAGTTGTTTCATATTCCAAATAGCCTACTGTAATCTAGACTACTACATTGCATCCGGTAATTGAATTATTTAGAATTTTCTCCCCAAACACAATTTCAGCAGCCAGTTTACATTTTCACTAGACTATCCACATAAAGACACCTATTCATTAGAATAATCGTTACCTTGAAATGTAACCCCATTGATACCACCTCAATTAAATTTAGGCTCAAACACGAGACTTCTGTGTCGGCTAAATTGTTTGATATAATTTAAGGGTTGACTAACCCCCTCCGGACCTTTCCCCTACCTAACCTTAGGCCTACATCAGCACAACGTTGTTATAAAATCCTAGGCAGAGCCCTGTTTGTCCATTTTTAAACGTATTTCTAGTTAGCTACTGAAAATCAGCCAATTACCAGGTACCCGTCAGTCTAATAGTCTACCATTGCTACAGAGGCAGTCTGCTAACATCATTATCAGGTTAAATATGTGTTTGCCTATGATTTGAGCCGTGTGGGTGTTGCACGCACGCCGCCATGGGTGCCGCTGCCTCGCTGAAGTGGTACTCAGAACCATTTTTATAAATTGGTAGATCTTGGACAGTATTTCTGTAGTACTGTGCTTTGCCCATCTTCTCAAAATATCTTGTCTTCCCCAGGCACATTAGACGTCAGGCTCATGGGCTGCCAGGACCTGCTTGAGAACGTTCCAGGTCGTTCAAAAGCCGGTTCCGTGCCACTGCCTGGCTGGAGCCCCAGCGAGACCCGCTCCTCCTTCATGAGCCGGGGGAACCGCAACCGAGGCACCAGTGCACGGAACCTCTCCAAGAGTGAAGATCTCTCTTGTGAGTCTCCTAACATCAGCAGGCTCTCCTACTATCATTCACTTGACTGCAGTTTGTCGACGTAACCAACTTTAGTGGGCAAATGCTCACCTTTGATGGCCACTGGCACCTGGAGAAGCTCTGAATGGATGAATCCCGGTTTTAACTCTACCGGGTAGATGGCATGTATGGCGTTGAGTGGGTGAGCGGTTAGCTGATGTCAACGTTGTGAACAGAGTGCCCCATGGTGGCGGTGGTGTTATGGTAGGGGCAGGCATAAGCTACGGACAACGAACACAATTACACTTTATCGATGGCAATTTCAATGCAAAGAGATACCATGACGAGATCCTGAGGCCCATTGTCGTGCCACTTATCTCATGTTTCAGCATGATAATAGAGAGCCCCATACACAATTCCTGGAAGCTGAAAATGTCCCAGTTCTTCCATGGCCTGCATACTCACCAGACATGTCACCTATTGAACATGTTTGGGATGCTCTGTATCGACGTGTATGACAGCGTGTTCCTGTTCCCGCCAATATCCAGAAACTTCCCAGAGCCGTTGAAGAGGAGTGGGACAACATTCCACAGGCCACAATCAACAGCCTGATCAACTCTATATGATGTCACACTGCATGAGGCAAATAGTCACACCAGATACTGACTGGTTTGCTGATCCACGCCCCAACTTTTTTTTTAATGGTATATTTGACCAACAGATGCATATCTGTATTCCCAGTCAAGTGAAATCCATAGATTAGGGACTAATACATGTATTTAAATGGACTGATTTCCTTATATAAACTAACTCAGTAGTTTTTGAAATTGTTGTAAGTTTTTAGTCAGTGTTGTTGCTTCTGAAATGGCAAACTATTCCATATATAGTGACTATTTCTGACCAGGGCCCATTACTGACGCAGCTATATGCATACTTGACAACACAAAAAAACGCATTAGAGAAGCCTGAAACCTGTCCAGTGACAGTTTTTCCCCTGCCATCATCCCCTCGGTTTAAGAGTATGGATTGTAGCAAAACTATAAATAGACAGAGCCACAGCACTCTATGTAGTTTATCCTAAAGAAAGAACACCATGTTAATTTAATTGTAATGTCATTTGAACAATGTATGTATGAACAATACTGTAACGTGTCGATTTTTGACTGGAAATGGTATTTCATCTTTGTGTTCCTCTCCAGATGAGATCAGTGCTGTGCTGAAGTTGGACAACACAGTGGTGGGACAGACCAGCTGGAGACCTGTCAGTAACCAGTCATGGGATCAGAAGTTTACACTGGAGCTAGACAGGGTATGACACACAGACAGATGTACTTTTTCTGTTCTTTTGATGAGTGAATGATGGTATACTTTTGCCTTTTTTAAATACCCTAGTTGTGTGCGCTTTTTCACTTATTGTGCTTGCTAACTACTATGGGCAAATTTTCTTGATGGAAAAGAGCGCAGATCTGTGTGAAAAAAATATAGCAAAACCTCATCTGGCAGCGCAATTTCAATTTGGGTATTTTCAACAACAATGTATTTTACGGAGACTCCTATTTATGCATTGCTCAATTCACCTGACGAGTTAACTAATCGCCTTCTACTAATGCACATTGTTGAAGAAAGGTTTAAATTCAATCACGCTGCCACATTATAATGAGGTTGATGGTATTTGTCTGCACAGATCTATTTGCACCATGAAAATGTCACATGGGTTTTAACACTGCTTGCATATGCGCGTGCTTAACCTTGTGCGCGTTGTTTGACCTGCAGTCTCGTGAGCTGGAGATCTCGGTGTACTGGAGAGACTGGCGCTCGCTTTGTGCCGTCAAGTTCCTGCGACTTGAGGACTTCCTGGACAACCAGCGTCACGGCATGTGTCTCTACCTCGAGCCCCAGGGAACCCTGTTTGCAGAGGTAGCCCACTTTAACACTACACCAGGGTTGTGTTCAGAGCAGACTGAAACAGGGAGGGACTACCTCTGGACCTGTACAATTAAGAACTGTTCCGTCTTTGTTTTCGGTGCTAGCGGATTAAAATGTGTTCCATTGTTCGCCCTAATGAACATGACCCAGTTATCGATACCCTCCTATGATGGAGACTGTTTACTTGGTAGGCCTAACTATTGCTTTTTGTTCAGGTCACATTTTTCAACCCTGTCATTGAGAGGCGACCCAAACTGCAGAGACAAAAAAAGATATTCTCAAAGCAGCAAGGTAAATCATTGTTTTCTGAAGAAGAAAAATATATATCATAGGGCCCAAAGTAGATTACATTTTGTTTGATATTCAACAGGAAGTATTCGTTTTTATTATGTTAGTTTTTATTTCTATTAGTTTGTTCTATTTTCTTTAAAATTCTGTGTTCATTTCAGTTAGTTTTGAGACCTGATTTGCTTGTTTCTATTTAGTTAAAGTTGTACAAAAAATGTATTTATATTTTGTTTTTATGTTATTTAGTGTTAGGGACAGAGAGCATGCCTGGGAGGCTAGGAAGAATTTGTGTTGTATAGTGTTTTGGTTTTTTGGGATGTCACTTCTTCCAACTAGGGGGCAGTAATACAATGTGACGTCTTCATACTTCCGGTCAACAATCTTTTGAATGGATTGGATGATTATATCATCATTTGTGAAAACGCGGTCATTTTAAGATGTACAGTGCCTTCGGAAAGTATTCAGACCCCTTGACTTTTTCCACATTTTATTACGTTACAGCTTTCTTCTAAAATGTATTAAATTCAACAATTCCCTCAACAATCTACACACAGTAGCCCATAATGACAAAGCAAAAACAAATTTGAGAAATGTTAGCAAATGTATTCAAAATAAAAAACAGATCACTTATATACATAAGTATTCAGACCCTTTCGCCTCCCGAGTGGCGCAGCGTCGCAGTGCTAGAGGTTTCACTACAGACCCTGGTTCAATCCCAGGCTGTGTCGCAGTCGGCCGTGACCAGGAGACCCATGAGGCAGCGCACAATTGGCCCAGCGTCGTCCTGTTTAGGGGAGGGTTTGGCCAGCTGGGATGTCCTTTTCCCGTCCCGCTCTCTCGAGTGACTCCTTGTGGCGGGCTGCGTGCTGACTCGTCGCCAGTTGTATGGTGTGTCAAGAAGCAGCGTGGCTTGGCAGTGTTGTGTTTCGGAGGACGCATGGCTCTCGACCTTCACTTCTCCCGAGTCCGTACGGGAGTTGCAGCGATGGGACGAGAGTGTAATTACCAGTTGGATATCACGGAATTGGGGAGAAAAAGGGGTAAAAAATACATAAAACAAACGAGCATTCAGACCCTTTACTATGAGACTTTAAATTGAGTCACACACCTGTCTATATAAGGTCCCACATTTAACCGAGCATGTCAGGACAAAAACCAAGCCATGAGGTAAAAGGAATTGTCCGTAGATCTGGGGAAGGTTACCAAAAAACATTCTGCAGCATTGAAGACAGGAAGACAGTGGCCTCCATCAATGTTAAATGGAAGATGTTTGGAACCACCGAGACTCTTGCTAGAGCTGGCCGCCCAGCCAAACTGAGCAATCAGGGGAGAAGAGCCTTGGTCAGGGAGGTGACCAAGAACCCGATGGTCACTCTGACAGAGCTTCAGAGTTCCTCTGTGGAGATGGGAGAACCTTCCAGAAGGACAACCATCTCTGCAGCACTCCACCAATCAGGCCTTTATGGTAGAGTGGCCAGACAGAAGCCACTCCTCATTAAAAGGCACATGGCAGCCCGCTTGGAGTGTGCCAAAAGGCACCTAAAGACTCTCAGGCCATGAGAAACAAGATTCTCTGGTCTGATGAAACCAAGATTGAACTCTTTGGCCTGAATGCCAAGCGTCACGTTTGGAGGAAACCTGGCACCATCCCTACGGTGAAGCATGGTGGAGGCAGCATCATGCTGTGGGGATATTTTTCAGCTGAGACTAGTCAGGATCGAGGCAATAATGAACGGAGCAAAGTACAGAGAGATCCTTGATGAAAACCTGCTCCAGAGCAGTATTTTTTATTTTATTTTACATTTGCAAAAAATCAACAGCAAAAAAGTTTTTGCTTTGTCATAATGGGGTATTGTGTGTAGATTGGTGGGGGGGACTATGTAATCCATTTTAGAATAAAGCTGTTACGTAACAAAATGTGGAAAAAGTCAAGGGCTCTGAATACTTTCCATATGCACTGTATGTTATCACTGTATATCAAATTATTTTCTTCTGCCAAGATGCCTCTTATTAACGGCCCAAGTGCAGTCAAAAACATGATTTTCTTGTGAGTTTAAAAAAAATATATTTACACACTCTGCAATTGGAATAATCTCAATTCTTGAGAAATTGCTTATTTTTACAATTTTAATTGAAAACAATTAAGGTCCTTACCCAGAAATGATTTGATATTGAGATTAAAATGGCTGCGTTTTTTGCGCTTTTTGAAAACGATTCAAAAAGCCTACAAAAGTTCAAAAACTACAAGACTACTTCCTGGTAAATTACGCCACTATGGAAGGGTATACACAAGGGGTGCGCTCAGCAGAACGCAACGTTTTGGAACGTTCCGATAGAAATAGCCTATGTAGAACAAACCTGTCTCTTTGACATGTAGAATAAGGAATCACATCAGCTTTATTCATGGCATTTCAATCTGCAATGTTTGAGAATGTTTGGCATCTGAACGTAGCCACGGTCAGGTGACGTTGAAATGATAAATTCAATCTCAATGTGACTTGGATTTAAAAGGATTAACACGGGGACTGTTGCAAAATGTGGCGGAAGGAAGCTTTCTCTCGCCCATGTTTACACCAATGAGGTATGGGGGTTTACACCAATCCAATGCTTTTTAACTTTAATAGTACATGTAAGAAGAATCAAGTTAGCTACCCAGCAGATTTTTTTTCCCCTTGATAGCTAGTGATAGTGAAACATCACCATCTCCTGGAAGCATTTACCTGCCAGATTCATTAGCTTGAAACCCCTTTAGAATGTTTTGCCAAAGCCAAGGGGGAAAAAACATAACATAATTCATGTTTTTTATTTTTGTTCGTTTTGGAGTCGAAGGTAATAGTTTCAGTGTAGTTTTAGTTTTTCAGACCGGTTTGTTAATAATTTTATATTAGATTACTAAATCATTTTTTTCATGACTACTTTTAGTTTACTAGAATAACCTTGGCCCAAACAGAGAGAAACTTTTATATGTTTTTATGGAACACATACATCCATTTCACTCTACTCTGAGAAGTCATACAGTTGTCTTCAGTTTTCGTTGTCCACTTTGGATGGTTTAATTAGGTCTTTTACACTAAATATAGGTAATCAAATAGTGGTGAGTGGATTATCTCCATGGTCACCCGGGGTCATAAGGTTGGGGTGTTGTGAGGATTAGTGTTCCCCGTCTGGCTTTGTGACGGGTCTTGAGGTTAGTGTGTCACTTACCTGTCCTGTGTTCCCTCCTCAGGGAAGACGTTCCTGCGTGCTCCTCAGATGAACATCAACATCGCCACCTGGGGCCGCCTGGTCAGAAGGGCCATACCTACAGTCAGCACTAACTCCTACAGCCCACAGGTGCCTGAGATCGGGCCCAGCAGTCTTCCGGATTCTCCAACACCCACCAGGTATATATAGAACAGGCGTGAACGATCACACACATCGACACAAACACGCACATAGGTCCAACAGACTGTGCTTGGCAACCTGAGCCACACACACTGTCACATGCCTTCTTAAAGTCTTTAACCCACATGTAAACCGTGTGGAATGCTGACATATACAGTGCCTTGCAAAAGTATTCAGACCCCTTGGATTTCTTCAAATTTTGTTACAAAAGTGGGATTAAAATGCATTTGATTGTCTTATCTTTTTGTCTACAATCTACACAAAATACTTTGTCAAAGTGGAATATATTTATTTATTTAAATCCTATCTTAAATATAGTCGTTGCATAAGTATTCAGCTCCTTAGTTTAGGCAAGCCAAAAGTGTCTCAGGAGTAAAATGTGGCTTCAACAAATCACATAATAAGATACATGGACGCACTCTGTGTGAAATAATGGCAGTTTATTCGTGTGGCTCAGTTGGCAGAGCATGGTGTTTGCAACGCCAGGGTTGTGGGTTCGATTCCCACGGGGGACCAGTATTAACTCACCACCGTAAGTTGTTCTGGATAAGGGTGTCTGTTAATGACTACAATGTAAAAAGTATTGGATTTCAAGCAAAGATTAAACCACAAAGACCAGGGAGCTTTTTGAGAAGCCTCATAAAGAAGGGCAGTGATTGGTAGATGGGTAACAATAACAAATCTGACATTTTAATATCTCTTTAAGCAAGTTAATAATTTTGCAGTGGACTATTTATTACACCACCCAGAAACCTCAAAGATACAGTCGTCCTTCTGAACTGAGCCACAGGACAGGAAGGAAACTGCTCAGGGATGTTACCATGAGGCCATTGGTGATTTTAAAACAGATACAGAGTTAAATGCGTTGGCTGTGTATGTGTTTGTGAGTATTGCCTTAAGCATGTGTTAGTGTATATGTGTGTGTGTGTGTGTGTGTGTGTGAGAGAGTATAGGTTCTTAAATTAACCCTAAGGTTCCTTCCCAAGTTCTCTCACGTCACCCCGCTCCTCCGCTCTCTCCACTGGCTTCCAGTTGAAGCTCGCATCCGCTACAAGACCATGGTGCTTGCCTACGGAGCTGTGAGGGGAACGGCACCGCAGTACCTCCAGGCTCTGATCAGGCCCTACACCCAAACAAGGGCACTGCGTTCATCCACCTCTGGCCTGCTCGCCTCCCTACCACTGAGGAAGTACAGTTCCCGCTCAGCCCAGTCAAAACTGTTCGCTGCTCTGGCCCCCCAATGGTGGAACAAACTCCCTCACGACGCCAGGACAGCGGAGTCAATCACCACCTTCCGGAGACACCTGAAACCCCACCTCTTCAAGGAATACCTAGGATAGGATAAAGTAATCCTTCTCACCCCCCCCCCTCTTAATGATTTAGATGCACTATTGTAAAGTGGCTGTTCCACTGATGTCAGAAGGTGAATTCACCAATTTGTAAGTCGCTCTGGATAAGAGCGTCTGCTAAATGACTTAAATGTAAATGTTAAATGGCTGTGACGGAAGAAAATGTAGGATCAACAACATTGTAGTGACTCCACAATAATGATCTAAATGAGAGAGTGAAAAGAAGAATACAAAATATACACAATAAAAATATTCCAAAACATGTATTGTAAGCAATAAGCCGCTAAAATAATACTGCAACAAAAACACAGCAAAGGAATACACTTTTCGGCTTAAATGCAAAGCCTTATTTATGGGCAAACGCAACACATCACTGAGTAACTGCTATTTTCAAGCACTGGTGGGTGGCTGCATCATGGTGTGGGTATGCTTGACATTGGCAAATACTGGGGACTTTTTCGTGATGAAAAGAAACGGGATGGCGCTAAGCCCAGGCAAAAACCTTGTTCAGTCTGCTTTATTCCCGGGGCGGCAGGGTAGCCTAGTGGTTAGAGCATTGGACTAGTAACCGAAAGGTTGCAAGTTCAAATCCCAGAGCTGACAGGTACAAATCTGTCGTTCTGCCCCTGTTCCTAGGCCGTCATTGAAAATAAGAATTTGTTCTTAACTGACTTGCCCAGTTAAATAAAGGTTAAAAAATAATGATAAAAAAATCCTGAGACTGGGGGGAGAATTCACCTTTCAGCAGGACAATAACCTACAACACAAGGCCACATCTACACTGGAGATGAATTCACCTTTCAGCAGGACAATAACCTACAACACAAGGCCACATCTACACTGGAGATGAATTCACCTTTCAGCAGGACAATAACCTACAACACAAGGCCACATCTACACTGGAGATGAATTCACCTTTCAGCAGGACAATAACCTACAACACAAGGCCACATCTACACTGGAGATGAATTCACCTTTCAGCAGGACAATAACCTACAACACAAGGCCACATCTACACTGGAGATGAATTCACCTTTCAGCAGGACAATAACCTACAACACAAGGTCACATCTACACTGGAGATGAATTCACCTTTCAGCAGGACAATAACCTACAACACAAGGCCACATCTACACTGGAGATGAATTCACCTTTCAGCAGGACAATAACCTACAACACAAGGCCACATCTACACTGGAGATGAATTCACCTTTCAGCAGGACAATAACCTACAACACAAGGCCACATCTACACTGGAGATGAATTCACCTTTCAGCAGGACAATAACCTACAACACAAGGCCACATCTACACTGGAGATGAATTCACCTTTCAGCAGGACAATAACCTACAACACAAGGCCACATCTACACTGGAGATGAATTCACCTTTCAGCAGGACAATAACCTACAACACAAGGCCACATCTACACTGGAGATGAATTCACCTTTCAGCAGGACAATAACCTACAACACAAGGCCACATCTACACTGGAGATGAATTCACCTTTCAGCAGGACAATAACCTACAACACAAGGCCACATCTACACTGGAGATGAATTCACCTTTCAGCAGGACAATAACCTACAACACAAGGCCACATCTACACTGGAGATGAATTCACCTTTCAGCAGGACAATAACCTACAACACAAGGCCACATCTACACTGGAGATGAATTCACCTTTCAGCAGGACAATAACCTACAACACAAGGCCACATCTACACTGGAGATGAATTCACCTTTCAGCAGGACAATAACCTACAACACAAGGCCACATCTACACTGGAGATGAATTCACCTTTCAGCAGGACAATAACCTACAACACAAGGCCACATCTACACTGGAGATGAATTCACCTTTCAGCAGGACAATAACCTACAACACAAGGCCACATCTACACTGGAGATGAATTCACCTTTCAGCAGGACAATAACCTACAACACAAGGCCACATCTACACTGGAGATGAATTCACCTTTCAGCAGGACAATAACCTACAACACAAGGCCACATCTACACTGGAGATGAATTCACCTTTCAGCAGGACAATAACCTACAACACAAGGCCACATCTACACTGGAGATGAATTCACCTTTCAGCAGGACAATAACCTACAACACAAGGCCACATCTACACTGGAGATGAATTCACCTTTCAGCAGGACAATAACCTACAACACAAGGCCACATCTACACTGGAGATGAATTCACCTTTCAGCAGGACAATAACCTACAACACAAGGCCACATCTACACTGGAGATGAATTCACCTTTCAGCAGGACAATAACCTACAACACAAGGCCACATCTACACTGGAGATGAATTCACCTTTCAGCAGGACAATAACCTACAACACAAGGCCACATCTACACTGGAGATGAATTCACCTTTCAGCAGGACAATAACCTACAACACAAGGCCACATCTACACTGGAGATGAATTCACCTTTCAGCAGGACAATAACCTACAACACAAGGCCACATCTACACTGGAGATGAATTCACCTTTCAGCAGGACAATAACCTACAACACAAGGCCACATCTACACTGGAGATGAATTCACCTTTCAGCAGGACAATAACCTACAACACAAGGCCACATCTACACTGGAGATGAATTCACCTTTCAGCAGGACAATAACCTACAACACAAGGCCACATCTACACTGGAGATGAATTCACCTTTCAGCAGGACAATAACCTACAACACAAGGCCACATCTACACTGGAGATGAATTCACCTTTCAGCAGGACAATAACCTACAACACAAGGCCACATCTACACTGGAGATGAATTCACCTTTCAGCAGGACAATAACCTACAACACAAGGCCACATCTACACTGGAGATGAATTCACCTTTCAGCAGGACAATAACCTACAACACAAGGCCACATCTACACTGGAGATGAATTCACCTTTCAGCAGGACAATAACCTACAACACAAGGCCACATCTACACTGGAGATGAATTCACCTTTCAGCAGGACAATAACCTACAACACAAGGCCACATCTACACTGGAGATGAATTCACCTTTCAGCAGGACAATAACCTACAACACAAGGCCACATCTACACTGGAGATGAATTCACCTTTCAGCAGGACAATAACCTACAACACAAGGCCACATCTACACTGGAGATGAATTCACCTTTCAGCAGGACAATAACCTACAACACAAGGCCACATCTACACTGGAGATGAATTCACCTTTCAGCAGGACAATAACCTACAACACAAGGCCACATCTACACTGGAGATGAATTCACCTTTCAGCAGGACAATAACCTACAACACAAGGCCACATCTACACTGGAGATGAATTCACCTTTCAGCAGGACAATAACCTACAACACAAGGCCACATCTACACTGGAGATGAATTCACCTTTCAGCAGGACAATAACCTACAACACAAGGCCACATCTACACTGGAGATGAATTCACCTTTCAGCAGGACAATAACCTACAACACAAGGCCACATCTACACTGGAGATGAATTCACCTTTCAGCAGGACAATAACCTACAACACAAGGCCACATCTACACTGGAGATGAATTCACCTTTCAGCAGGACAATAACCTACAACACAAGGCCACATCTACACTGGAGATGAATTCACCTTTCAGCAGGACAATAACCTACAACACAAGGCCACATCTACACTGGAGATGAATTCACCTTTCAGCAGGACAATAACCTACAACACAAGGCCACATCTACACTGGAGATGAATTCACCTTTCAGCAGGACAATAACCTACAACACAAGGCCACATCTACACTGGAGATGAATTCACCTTTCAGCAGGACAATAACCTACAACACAAGGCCACATCTACACTGGAGATGAATTCACCTTTCAGCAGGACAATAACCTACAACACAAGGCCACATCTACACTGGAGATGAATTCACCTTTCAGCAGGACAATAACCTACAACACAAGGCCACATCTACACTGGAGATGAATTCACCTTTCAGCAGGACAATAACCTACAACACAAGGCCACATCTACACTGGAGATGAATTCACCTTTCAGCAGGACAATAACCTACAACACAAGGCCACATCTACACTGGAGATGAATTCACCTTTCAGCAGGACAATAACCTACAACACAAGGCCACATCTACACTGGAGATGAATTCACCTTTCAGCAGGACAATAACCTACAACACAAGGCCACATCTACACTGGAGATGAATTCACCTTTCAGCAGGACAATAACCTACAACACAAGGCCACATCTACACTGGAGATGAATTCACCTTTCAGCAGGACAATAACCTACAACACAAGGCCACATCTACACTGGAGATGAATTCACCTTTCAGCAGGACAATAACCTACAACACAAGGCCACATCTACACTGGAGATGAATTCACCTTTCAGCAGGACAATAACCTACAACACAAGGCCACATCTACACTGGAGATGAATTCACCTTTCAGCAGGACAATAACCTACAACACAAGGCCACATCTACACTGGAGATGAATTCACCTTTCAGCAGGACAATAACCTACAACACAAGGCCACATCTACACTGGAGATGAATTCACCTTTCAGCAGGACAATAACCTACAACACAAGGCCACATCTACACTGGAGATGAATTCACCTTTCAGCAGGACAATAACCTACAACACAAGGCCACATCTACACTGGAGATGAATTCACCTTTCAGCAGGACAATAACCTACAACACAAGGCCACATCTACACTGGAGATGAATTCACCTTTCAGCAGGACAATAACCTACAACACAAGGCCACATCTACACTGGAGATGAATTCACCTTTCAGCAGGACAATAACCTACAACACAAGGCCACATCTACACTGGAGATGAATTCACCTTTCAGCAGGACAATAACCTACAACACAAGGCCACATCTACACTGGAGATGAATTCACCTTTCAGCAGGACAATAACCTACAACACAAGGCCACATCTACACTGGAGATGAATTCACCTTTCAGCAGGACAATAACCTACAACACAAGGCCACATCTACACTGGAGATGAATTCACCTTTCAGAGATGAATTCACCTTTCAGCAGGACAATAACCTACAACACAAGGCCACATCTACACTGGAGATGAATTCACCTTTCAGCAGGACAATAACCTACAACACAAGGCCACATCTACACTGGAGATGAATTCACCTTTCAGCAGGACAATAACCTACAACACAAGGCCACATCTACACTGGAGATGAATTCACCTTTCAGCAGGACAATAACCTACAACACAAGGCCACATCTACACTGGAGATGAATTCACCTTTCAGCAGGACAATAACCTACAACACAAGGCCACATCTACACTGGAGATGAATTCACCTTTCAGCAGGACAATAACCTACAACACAAGGCCACATCTACACTGGAGATGAATTCACCTTTCAGCAGGACAATAACCTACAACACAAGGCCACATCTACACTGGAGATGAATTCACCTTTCAGCAGGACAATAACCTACAACACAAGGCCACATCTACACTGGAGATGAATTCACCTTTCAGCAGGACAATAACCTACAACACAAGGCCACATCTACACTGGAGATGAATTCACCTTTCAGCAGGACAATAACCTACAACACAAGGCCACATCTACACTGGAGATGAATTCACCTTTCAGCAGGACAATAACCTACAACACAAGGCCACATCTACACTGGAGATGAATTCACCTTTCAGCAGGACAATAACCTACAACACAAGGCCACATCTACACTGGAGATGAATTCACCTTTCAGCAGGACAATAACCTACAACACAAGGCCACATCTACACTGGAGATGAATTCACCTTTCAGCAGGACAATAACCTACAACACAAGGCCACATCTACACTGGAGATGAATTCACCTTTCAGCAGGACAATAACCTACAACACAAGGCCACATCTACACTGGAGATGAATTCACCTTTCAGCAGGACAATAACCTACAACACAAGGCCACATCTACACTGGAGATGAATTCACCTTTCAGCAGGACAATAACCTACAACACAAGGCCACATCTACACTGGAGATGAATTCACCTTTCAGCAGGACAATAACCTACAACACAAGGCCACATCTACACTGGAGATGAATTCACCTTTCAGCAGGACAATAACCTACAACACAAGGCCACATCTACACTGGAGATGAATTCACCTTTCAGCAGGACAATAACCTACAACACAAGGCCACATCTACACTGGAGATGAATTCACCTTTCAGCAGGACAATAACCTACAACACAAGGCCACATCTACACTGGAGATGAATTCACCTTTCAGCAGGACAATAACCTACAACACAAGGCCACATCTACACTGGAGATGAATTCACCTTTCAGCAGGACAATAACCTACAACACAAGGCCACATCTACACTGGAGATGAATTCACCTTTCAGCAGGACAATAACCTACAACACAAGGCCACATCTACACTGGAGATGAATTCACCTTTCAGCAGGACAATAACCTACAACACAAGGCCACATCTACACTGGAGATGAATTCACCTTTCAGCAGGACAATAACCTACAACACAAGGCCACATCTACACTGGAGATGAATTCACCTTTCAGCAGGACAATAACCTACAACACAAGGCCACATCTACACTGGAGATGAATTCACCTTTCAGCAGGACAATAACCTACAACACAAGGCCACATCTACACTGGAGATGAATTCACCTTTCAGCAGGACAATAACCTACAACACAAGGCCACATCTACACTGGAGATGAATTCACCTTTCAGCAGGACAATAACCTACAACACAAGGCCACATCTACACTGGAGATGAATTCACCTTTCAGCAGGACAATAACCTACAACACAAGGCCACATCTACACTGGAGATGAATTCACCTTTCAGCAGGACAATAACCTACAACACAAGGCCACATCTACACTGGAGATGAATTCACCTTTCAGCAGGACAATAACCTACAACACAAGGCCACATCTACACTGGAGATGAATTCACCTTTCAGCAGGACAATAACCTACAACACAAGGCCACATCTACTGGAGATGAATTCACTGGAGATGAATTCACCTTTCAGCAGGACAATAACCTACAACACAAGGCCACATCTACACTGGAGATGAATTCACCTTTCAGCAGGACAATAACCTACAACACAAGGCCACATCTACACTGGAGATGAATTCACCTTTCAGCAGGACAATAACCTACAACACAAGGCCACATCTACACTGGAGATGAATTCACCTTTCAGCAGGACAATAACCTACAACACAAGGCCACATCTACACTGGAGATGAATTCACCTTTCAGCAGGACAATAACCTACAACACAAGGCCACATCTACACTGGAGATGAATTCACCTTTCAGCAGGACAATAACCTACAACACAAGGCCACATCTACACTGGAGATGAATTCACCTTTCAGCAGGACAATAACCTACAACACAAGGCCACATCTACACTGGAGATGAATTCACCTTTCAGCAGGACAATAACCTACAACACAAGGCCACATCTACACTGGAGATGAATTCACCTTTCAGCAGGACAATAACCTACAACACAAGGCCACATCTACACTGGAGATGAATTCACCTTTCAGCAGGACAATAACCTACAACACAAGGCCACATCTACACTGGAGATGAATTCACCTTTCAGCAGGACAATAACCTACAACACAAGGCCACATCTACACTGGAGATGAATTCACCTTTCAGCAGGACAATAACCTACAACACAAGGCCACATCTACACTGGAGATGAATTCACCTTTCAGCAGGACAATAACCTACAACACAAGGCCACATCTACACTGGAGATGAATTCACCTTTCAGCAGGACAATAACCTACAACACAAGGCCACATCTACACTGGAGATGAATTCACCTTTCAGCAGGACAATAACCTACAACACAAGGCCACATCTACACTGGAGATGAATTCACCTTTCAGCAGGACAATAACCTACAACACAAGGCCACATCTACACTGGAGATGAATTCACCTTTCAGCAGGACAATAACCTACAACACAAGGCCACATCTACACTGGAGATGAATTCACCTTTCAGCAGGACAATAACCTACAACACAAGGTCACATCTACACTGGAGATGAATTCACCTTTCAGCAGGACAATAACCTACAACACAAGGTCACATCTACACTGGAGATGAATTCACCTTTCAGCAGGACAATAACCTACAACACAAGGCCACATCTACACTGGAGATGAATTCACCTTTCAGCAGGACAATAACCTACAACACAAGGTCACATCTACACTGGAGATGAATTCACCTTTCAGCAGGACAATAACCTACAACACAAGGCCACATCTACACTGGAGATGAATTCACCTTTCAGCAGGACAATAACCTACAACACAAGGCCACATCTACACTGGAGATGAATTCACCTTTCAGCAGGACAATAACCTACAACACAAGGCCACATCTACACTGGAGATGAATTCACCTTTCAGCAGGACAATAACCTACAACACAAGGCCACATCTACACTGGAGATGAATTCACCTTTCAGCAGGACAATAACCTACAACACAAGGCCACATCTACACTGGAGATGAATTCACCTTTCAGCAGGACAATAACCTACAACACAAGGCCACATCTACACTGGAGATGAATTCACCTTTCAGCAGGACAATAACCTACAACACAAGGCCACATCTACACTGGAGATGAATTCACCTTTCAGCAGGACAATAACCTACAACACAAGGCCACATCTACACTGGAGATGAATTCACCTTTCAGCAGGACAATAACCTACAACACAAGGCCACATCTACACTGGAGATGAATTCACCTTTCAGCAGGACAATAACCTACAACACAAGGTCACATCTACACTGGAGATGAATTCACCTTTCAGCAGGACAATAACCTACAACACAAGGTCACATCTACACTGGAGATGAATTCACCTTTCAGCAGGACAATAACCTACAACACAAGGCCACATCTACACTGGAGATGAATTCACCTTTCAGCAGGACAATAACCTACAACACAAGGCCACATCTACACTGGAGATGAATTCACCTTTCAGCAGGACAATAACCTACAACACAAGGTCACATCTACACTGGAGATGAATTCACCTTTCAGCAGGACAATAACCTACAACACAAGGCCACATCTACACTGGAGATGAATTCACCTTTCAGCAGGACAATAACCTACAACACAAGGCCACATCTACACTGGAGATGAATTCACCTTTCAGCAGGACAATAACCTACAACACAAGGCCACATCTACACTGGAGATGAATTCACCTTTCAGCAGGACAATAACCTACAACACAAGGCCACATCTACACTGGAGATGAATTCACCTTTCAGCAGGACAATAACCTACAACACAAGGCCACATCTACACTGGAGATGAATTCACCTTTCAGCAGGACAATAACCTACAACACAAGGCCACATCTACACTGGAGATGAATTCACCTTTCAGCAGGACAATAACCTACAACACAAGGCCACATCTACACTGGAGATGAATTCACCTTTCAGCAGGACAATAACCTACAACACAAGGCCACATCTACACTGGAGATGAATTCACCTTTCAGCAGGACAATAACCTACAACACAAGGTCACATCTACACTGGAGATGAATTCACCTTTCAGCAGGACAATAACCTACAACACAAGGCCACATCTACACTGGAGATGAATTCACCTTTCAGCAGGACAATAACCTACAACACAAGGCCACATCTACACTGGAGATGAATTCACCTTTCAGCAGGACAATAACCTACAACACAAGGTCACATCTACACTGGAGATGAATTCACCTTTCAGCAGGACAATAACCTACAACACAAGGTCACATCTACACTGGAGATGAATTCACCTTTCAGCAGGACAATAACCTACAACACAAGGTCACATCTACACTGGAGATGAATTCACCTTTCAGCAGGACAATAACCTACAACACAAGGCCACATCTACACTGGAGATGAATTCACCTTTCAGCAGGACAATAACCTACAACACAAGGCCACATCTACACTGGAGTTTCCAAGAAGACTGTGAATGTTCCTGAGTTATAGTTTTAACTTGCATCTGCCTGAAAATCTATTTTGATAGGAATTATGCACAAATATTGCACAATCCAGGTGTGCAAAGCTCTTTATAGACTTACCCAAGAAGACTCGCAGCTGTAACCAATGTTAAATGTGGATCTAACATGTATTGGCTCAGGGAGCCAAATACTTATGCAATGACTATTTAACATTTCTTCCAATTTTACATTCAAGTATTTTGTGTTATTTGTTGACAAAAATTAGAAATACATTTGAATCCCACTATGTGAAGGGGTCTGAATAATTTTGCAAGTCACTGTATTCCTCTGTAATTAAGATGTGGCACCTTCCCTTCCAGTGACATTAGTGACCCGTTGGTGACCAAGCTGGACTTTGATAAAGAGCCCACCTCGGGACCCAAGCACTACCCTTTACCCGCGGGCATCAGAGAACCACTGGCACAGGACAACAAACTGCCCGACAAGGAGGAAGTACAGGTACGGACATGGGGTTACCATGGAGATCCCCGATTTAGAGGAAGTAGTGACACATAGTCATATTTGGTAATGGTCATCCCAGTTCAAGTGAATTAAAACTTGAAACAACTGTCAATGGAAACTTGAATCGTGTTCAGTAAAATAACAATACAAATGCTAAACGGGGGATGTACTGAACCTGAACATTTTCCATTGCAAAGCGTTTTGCTACAGTTTGCCATTCTGAACACAACCCCACTGCCCCATCCTCCTAAGAATTGTGTTCTACCTATGCAGGATGCACTGGCATCGTTTGACTTCCTGAACAAGAGGAACAGCATAGCGGTGAAGTCGTTGGACCTAGACAGACGAGACAATGTAGTAGAGCCGGAGATCCAGCCTCCAGACCTGGAGCTCACAGCCATACAGAATGACACAGAGATAAGGTAGGGCTCACTTAACAACGTGCATGTTTGGGAGAACGACTAGGTTGCAGTTGGACTGCGCAGAATCACTCATCTACAAATCACCTTGCGTCCCAAATAACTAGTCCGCATGTGATCAAGATCAGCGATTCTGTGCCTCTCTTAAAACTGGTCCTCTCAAATAGGCTGAATATCTGCGACTCCAATGCTGTTTGGGGAGAAACTCAGATGCATGCATAACTTGCTTTTAATCGATTTTTGATTGGTTCCAGTCAATGTATTGGGGCAGTGTGTTTCGCCCAGCTTCCACGAGAATGATTTCCTTGGGGGCTTATTGAAAGCAATAGTTTGTATTTTTCCATGTAATATGATATCTACCTCCATTTCCAGGGAAGAAGAACAATTTCAGTTTAGTCTCAACGACTTCAAATGTGTTGCAGTCCTTGGTCGTGGTCATTTCGGAAAGGTACATAGTACACACCCAACCCATTTCTCGATCCTTTTTTTACAGCCCTTCTAGAGAAATGAGCTGTTTCTGAAGAGGGGTAAAAAACCTAGCTTTCCTAAAATGTCTCCTCTCTTCCCCCACTCCACACAGGTATTGTTAGCTGAGTATAAAAGCACGGGAGAGATGTTTGCCATCAAAGCCCTGAAGAAAGGAGACATTGTGGCTCGTGACGAGGTGGACAGGTAAGGGGCTCAACCTGAGCACTTAAACCAATTAGGCCTGATACTGATGCCTTTATAACTGTTTGCTGAGCGTAACAGGTTGACCTTTGTTCAACCCTGTTATTCGGTTCAGAGTTGACTACGGCTTTCGGGTTTTGGACATCACCTTCAAACAGCCGGAAATACTCTGACATACTCTGATTAGTAGTAATATAGTTATCAGTAGTATTTTTGTGTTCTTTTTTTGTTTTGTTTTATTTATGTATAGTCAGTTTCCTTGTGTTACATACAGAACCCTCGTGTATTTTCTAACAGCCTTCAACGAATGTCAGAAATTCAATGTGTCCTCAAATATATTCATGGAAAAATCCATCAAATGTTTCTAGAGACTGGGTTGGAAGACATTTTCTCTGATGCAAACGGACAGATTTTATTTTTAGGCCTGGTGGGGGTTAGTAACAGAAATGTACTGATGTAGTAAATTGTACATCAGCTTCAAACAGCCGGAAGTACGATATTTTTGGTTATTAAAATTATATAATGATTCTTTGCTTGTTTTGTCACCTAAACTGAAATTTAGGTGAACATTTTAGAATTTTATCAATCATGTAATGGCAGAGTGATTTCTATTTATTTGATGATTTCCACCTGGCCAATAAGATATTAGCTTAGCTTTCTGACCAAGAGTTTGGGCTGATTTATTTTGTGGTCCTCTGTAAGCTCAGTTGGTAGAGCATGGCTCTTTCAACGCCAGGATAGTGCGTTCGATTCCATGTGGCACCTATACGTAACATGTGTGCACGCATGACTGTGGGTTGCGTTAGGATAAAAGCGTCTGGTAAATGACTTAATCTATATTATGCGTTTTCATTTCAGGAATTGATTTACACAGGGGATTTGAGTAGCATTGAATTCCTTTTGTAATCTAAGAAGAGCCTTGCTCAGGTATCAGGGGCTTACGTCCTTGTTTCTCTGTCTTCCTCCCCTAGTCTGATGTGTGAGAAACGTATCTTTGAAACGGTGAACAGCGTGCGCCATCCGTTCCTGGTCAACCTCTTCGCCTGCTTTCAGACGCAGGAGCACGTGTGCTTCGTCATGGAGTACGCTGCCGGGGGAGACCTGATGATGCACATCCACGCTGACGTCTTCTCCGAGCCCAGGGCCATGTGAGTGACTCCAGGGTCCTGTTCATTTACATTTCAGTCATTTAGCAGATGCTCTTTTTCAGAGTGACTTAGGGTTCAGTGCCTTGCTCAAGGGCACATTGTCAGATTGTTTACCTCTTCTTTTTTTTTTTTTTTACCTTTTGGTTACTTGCCCGACGCTCTTAACCACTTGGCTACCTGCCACGCTGTTCATTAGGCAGACAACTTTCTGATGCAGAGCGACACAAGGAGGAGCTACCTGGATTTTGTCCAATAAGAACACTGATTTTCATTTTCCTTTTGTAAAAGTTTTTGCTACAGTGCGCCTTACTCAATATACAAATATTATGCAAAGCAACCCATAAAATCATGACTTGCAATTGTAAAATGACTTGACTTGCACTTTTTTTTGGGGGGGGGGGGGGTTTAAAGGCTTACTTTCTTTGTGAACATTGAAGTTTTGCTGCTGCACCGAGATTATCTTCAGTCGCCCCCCTCACCAATAATGCTGTTGGCTTTGAACTAGTGTCTTAAGTGCTCACCCACATATCCAGTGTCTTGTATTCTACATCATATTATAATAGTTTATATATTACAAAGTGGATTCTCTCCTGATTTGTCTGATTCTTTGCTGACACCAACTGTTTATTTTTTTCTTGTCTTTGGTAGATTTTATGCAGCTTGTGTCGTATTGGGATTACAATTTTTACATGAACATGAGATTGTGTACAGGTAAGCATATTTCCATTCACTGGGTGAATAAATGCTCTGATATAACATCGATGGTGATTCTCATGATTCTGTTTCACTTTCAGAGATCTGAAGCTTGACAATCTGCTATTGGACACTGAGGGATATGTAAAAATTGCTGACTTTGGCCTTTGCAAAGAGGGTAAGTGGGACAAACACAACCTCAAATTAATGTCACTTTTCCAACACCATTGAATGTCAAGATAAATGTATAATAACCTACATCTGACTCAGTCAAAACCTTAACTCTAACTAAGGCCTCTGCTGATCTGAACCGTATATTGGTGTCAAACGTACATGCCTGGTGGCTCCCGACTGGTGCAGCAGTCTAAGGCACTGCATCGTAGCGCTAGAGGCCTCACTACAGATCCGGGTTCAATCGGGAGACCCATGAGGCGGCGCACAATTGGCCCAGCGCTGTCCAGGTTAGGGGAGGGTTTTGCTGGCTGGGATGTCCTTGTCCCATTGTGCTCTAGCGACTCCTTGTGGCTGCCGGGCGCATGCACGCTGACTTCAGTTGCCAGTGGTACGGTGTTTCCTCCAAAACACCGTATGGGTGCGGCTGCCTTCCGGGTTAAGCGATTAGTGTGTCAAGAAGCAGTGCAGCTTGGCGGAGTCGTGTTTCGGAGGACACATGGCTCTTGACCTTCGCCTCTTCAGTGTCCGTACGGATGTCCTTGTCCCATTGTGCTCTAACGACTCCTTGTGGCTGCCGGGCGCATGCACGCTGACTTCAGTTGCCAGCGGTACGGTGTTTCCTCCAAAACACCGTACGGGTGCGGCTGCCTTCCGGGTTAAGCGATTAGTGTGTCAAGAAGCAGTGCAGCTTGGCGGAGTCGTGTTTCGGAGGACACATGGCTCTTGACCTTCGCCTCTTCAGTGTCCGTACGGGAGTTGCTGCGATGGGACAAGAATGTAACTACCAATTGGATATCCATGAAATTGGGGAGAAAAGGGAGTTTAAAAAAGTACCCCAAAAAAACTATATATATGTAAAATATATATATATATATATATATGTGTGTGTGTATATATGTATGTGTGTAAAATATATATATATATGTGTGTGTGTATATATGTATGTGTGTAAAATATATGTGTGTGTGTGTGTGTGTGTGTGTGTGTGTATAAATATATATGTGTATGTATGTATGTATATGTCTGGGTGTAAAATATGTATGTATGTATATGTCTGGGTGTAAAGTTTCTGTACTAAACATGTGTCATGGTTATATGTATTCTGGCAGGAATGGGGTTCAGGGACCGCACCAGTACGTTCTGTGGCACGCCAGAGTTCCTGGCCCCCGAGGTTCTGACGGAGACGTCGTACACGCGTGCTGTGGACTGGTGGGGTCTGGGGGTCCTCATCTTTGAGATGCTGGTTGGAGAGGTAAGTGGGTCTCACCTTCACATCTGTCACATGGATACCTACTCAGTGTTATGACTGGTCAGTACTTTGTCAGCTCAGAGAACAGAACATTTTAGAATCTTGGCATTGAATTGACAAGATTATTTTTAAAAATGTTTTTGCCTTTATCACAATTGTCATGACCTTTCTAACATTATATACATAGCTGGTCTGGTCAGTACATTCCATGTAAAAAAAAAATATATATATATATATATATATATATTATGTCATTGACTGTATGTGGGGATAAACTTTTTTTCCTGACCCAGTCTCCATTCCCTGGAGATGATGAAGAGGAGGTGTTTGACAGCATCGTCAACGATGAAGTCCGCTACCCAAGGTTCCTCTCAACGGAGGCTATCTCTGTCATGAGAAGGGTGGGTTCCGGATCCCTTCAAATTGATCCTAATGAAACACAACACCTCAAACTACTGCTATCAGAAATCGGAAAGTGTGAAATGAAAAGAAACAAAAGACCGTTGCGTCATTGAATTACAGCTTCAATGTTTATTCTACTTTCTAATGCTCTTTTTTGTTTGTAGCTTTTGAGGAGGAGTCCAGAAAGACGTCTGGGGGCAGGAGAGCGAGACGCAGAGGAAGTCAAAAAACATCTGTTCTTCAGAGTAAGTAAAGAATGTTCTACTTTCTCATATTTAATGTCTTTCAACATTATAAACACAGCCACAATTTTAGGCAATGTGGACACCACAAAATGACATATGAAGTTTCCTGTTCATGAGACTTGCCTACTCTTGGTTATTGTCGCAAACAGTTTTTCTCGTGAGGTAGATGATACAGTACAAGTCTATCCTGAGAGTTGACATAAATTCACTATTTCCTCACCCATTTTCTCTCCCGCCCCCCAGAATATGGATTGGAACGGACTACTGGCCAAGAAGGTTAAGCCTCCATTTGTCCCGACCATCCAGGACTCCAACGACGTCAGCAACTTCGATGACGAATTTACCTCAGAAGCGCCCATCCTGACCCCACCCAGAGAACCTAGGGCGCTCAGCGGGGACGAGCAGGACATGTTCTCTGACTTTGACTACATCGCAGACTGGTGTTAGCCCCCCTCTCCCCTCTTCTCCCTCCTCCAAATGTGTTGAACAAACACACACTGTGAACCAACCAACACAGCGCTGACTGACTGTAGCTCACCATTTTTAAAACACCTCTTTTCCAAACCAACGTTGCAAGACGGGAACAAACGGTGCACTGCCAATTAAAGACCCCCCCCGCTCCCACAACTGAACCCCCGAGGTTATTCTTTAACAGAGAGAGAACAACATTTTTCTTCTCTTTAGAAACTTCAAGGGGAAAAAGAGGAGTGAGGCCTCCAGCGCATGTCATGTCCATTGTCTGACCACTGAGAATGTTGTCAAGTGAACTCTGTCAAAGGAAAGGCCGGCAATATAGCCGTGATATCGAATAACATGATTGTTACGTTTTTTTTGATCATGTACAGAATAGTATTCCTCTGTATTTTTAACAAGTCATATCGCAAGCCCACTGCCATATCTAAATGACATATCTCTCTGTAAGGGTTAACACGTGTGCCATGTTGTATATCGGAATTATGAGCGCTTTGAGCATTTTATCACTGAACCGTCACTTAAGGTTTAAAGACAACAAACATCTTGACTACTACTGCCTCGTCACTTGAAACCCAAGGAAGGTCTCCTTTTTAGTTTATCCTGGTCTTTCTCTCCCCCAGCTGTTTTAAAAAATATATATATTTAAAGATGCCTTAAAATGTTCCTGTTTTTCTCCCCAAGCTTAGAGCTATGTCTAAGAATAGAGCCCAGGAACCGTTCTTTGTAAACGGATGATCGTGACACAGAAGCAGTGCGTCCAGTGTTAGTCCTCGTGGTATTACAGAAACTCTGTCCCCCGTGTACTGTGCCCATGCCAGTTTTACATGAGCGTTAATTGTACCGTTTTTTAAGGGTTTCTTGATGTAGTGCTGTATGGTTGTTGAAATACACTATCATTATTGCAGTGCAACCGTTCTAGACTACACAGCATACCACAAATCAAAGGAGACGGCACCGTTTTAAACGTGATCATTTGTAAGGAGCACACACACACTACGGAGACCTATCCTGACATGGCTCCTTCTGGTGGATTCCTAGCACCAAAAAAGCAGTGGCCATATGTATCAGCGTCTCGGAGTAAAGTGCCGATTTCGGATCAGTTTTGCCTTTAGTATTCCAAATCACTTTATATGGGACCTGATCCAGAATCAGCACTCCTACTCTGAGACCCTTGATATGTACAGCCCCCTAGATCTAATTATTGAGGGGTAGCAATGCGTTCAGCTAGCAATGTTGTACTCTTGAGGGCAGAATCGATTCCGCTAGCATTTCTTACAGAGTTTGTCAGTTCCATTCCAATCGAAGCCAAGAGTGAATTTAGTATTTCTGTTGACTTTCCATTCACTCCCCGAATTGACCGAGTTGAAATGGAATTGATCCCAACCTCGATACTGCAATCATTCTCTTAACTGAAGGAGATACAAGAGCAAGGAGATCTCGCAGCCTGCAATGATTGGACATGGTCAAATGGTGGATCTGAAGTGACTGATACAGTACAGCTGATTACCAAAACCCATCCCTCCAGTCCTGACAGTGGGACTATGGAAAACCGTGATGGGTGAAGATGCCTCTTGGTTAAAGTTAGGATTGGGTAAAGGGGACCTAATCCTAGGGGAAACTTTACTCTGGAGTGTAAACTAAGCTCAGAGCCAGTTTGTGCAGACAATATGTAAATGAATCACTACAAGGGAGGGCAGGGTATATTTTATATATATATATGTGTACACACAATTAAGCTGAACGTACTAATTTTATCAAGATACTTTTTAATTATCTATGTTTAGCGTAATAATGAAAAAAGATTGTACAGTTTTTTTTGGGGGGGGGGCTGTTTGAGCATGTTACATACATACAAACCTTTTTTTAATGGTACACCACATTGAAGTTACACAAGACTGTTGAACCTGGTGTATAGAAGCATTTTGCAGTCGTTGTTTGTCGCCATATCATTATTGCACAAATTAAACGCCGTTAGAGTGGTGTTACTTCCTTTGCATGTCGTATTCCATTGGTGACATCACTCACACAACTCTGCTGTCTTCGCTTTAAGAATCTCCTGTAGAAACTGGCCATCAACATACTATGGCAATCCACTGTCCATCCATGTCCCAGAGAGTGTGTATATATATCTTACTGAACTCAGACCATAGAAGACTCATCTGTGCCATTTTATAGTGTATGTGACAGCATAAGGCAGCGCCTTTCAGGCTACAACCCATAACCATAAGAGCTCCCACGCAGTTGACTATGTTAAAATGGCGCTGCCCATGCTTAAACAGCCTTTTGGCCACTAGAGGCCTCTACCATTCTCTATAGCCTCTTTTATACCTGGTTCTAACATGCATCCTTTGTCTTGTCCTCCATTCTGATTGTGCCCACATTTTCAGATGGGGTGTAGATGATTAAAAGACACATTTTGATCAGATTGTGATGTTCCTTGCCACGCCCAGAGGTAGTCAGTCATGCATTGTGCCTTGATATCTTACAAGTGTAGATGGTGAAAACATTGAAATAATTATTCCGTCTTCTAAAAACATTGACAGGATGCACCATCGACTTATGGCATCAATATCCCTTTAAGAAAATATTATTTTGAAAGAATAGCTGTTAAATCATTTGCATACAGGGATGAACCAGGAACTTGTCAGAGGACGAATATGAGACACATTTTAATAGGCTTCAACCATGTGAAAATATGGACACAGTGAGAATGTGGACAAGATCAGGACAACGGATACATATTAGCGCCAGGTATAAACGAGGCTTACAACTCAGCCCAAGCTGGGTCTGGCTTTTGAGAAATAGCATGGAATTATACTGAACAAAAATATAAATGCAATATCCAACAATTTCAAAGATATTGCTGAGTTACAATTCATAAGGAAATCAGTCAATTGAAATAAATTAATTAGGCCCTAATCTATGGATTTCACATGACTGGGCAGGAGTGCAGGCATGGGTCGGCCTGGGAGAGCATAGGGGAGCCAGGCCCAGCCAATCAGAATTTGTTTTTTCCCAACAAAGGGGCTTTATTAGACAGAAATACTCCTCAGCACCCTTTTATTGCCACCAGCACAAGGTGCACCTGTGTAATGATCATGCTGTTTAATCAGCTTCTTGATATGCCACCCCTGTTAGGTGGATGGAATATCTTGGCAAAATGAGAAATGCTCACTAACAGGGATATAAACATTTGTGCACAAAATTTGAGAGAAATAATGGAACATATCTGGAATTTTTTTATTTCCGCTCATGGGACCAACACGTTACATGTTGCATTTATATTTTTGTTCAGTGCATGATCCTTTGAAGTCAAGGTAAGTGGTAAACTAAAATGTGATCTGTCTTATAAGTATCTACACCTCTGGCAGAAAAGTAGTTGGCACTAATTTACCTCCATTAATCCAGGAGAAGCATTGAAAGCAAGTTCCCCTTATTAAGCTACAGTGTAACCTTCAGTCATGTTCAACTTTGCAAATACGTGATGTAATGAAAGCCAGATGACCTTTGACTCCCTTAAAATATGTTATTTTTTTAAGATGGTGTGTTGAACGCTTGCTTTATTTGCTATGCTCACAACTGTACACCAGGCAGTGGGAACGAGACTAGCTGATACTATATGAACTTGGGCTGTCCTCGAAGTCCAGAGAGGTACTGATCAATGTACTCAATGTACTGGAACTTCAGCTTAGTAATACAGAAAAGTTTATTAACACTCCAAATGGTACATAATCAGTATTAGAGTCAACACACAGAAAAAATCTCATTCTGTAAACAAAGTTTAATGTTAATCAATGCATGAGGTTTTCAACACGCTTTTCAGAAAAGCATTTGATTTACTTAATACAAAGCAATCAAGCTAACAAAATAGAACCTGCATTTCCTACAAAAGAATATGTATATAGTATGAAACCAGCCTAATATTGCAAGCACCAATTACATTTTCCCACTTGGACATATATACAGTATATATACACTCAAATGAAATACTGTAAGTACAGTTTGCAATCTCATTTTTTTTAAGTATTGGAATGTGTGTCCTGTACTTGTCTGTATTCCTGCAAAAAGTGCCTTCACAATGGCCTGAAGTCTTAAGTTTATTTTACCTTTTTAACTAGGCAAGTCAGTTAAGAACAAATTCTTATTTTCAATGACGGCCTAGGAACAGTGGGTTAACTGCCTGTTCAGGGGCAGAACGACAGATTTGTACCTTGTCAACTCGGGGGTTTGAACTTGCAACCTTCCGGTTACTAGCCCAACTCTCTAACCACTAGGCTACCCTGCCGCCCCAGGGTAGGGTTAATTAACAAGGGGGGAAAAATTGCTAATAGATTAAAAACTAGAAAAATAACCTTTTAAAGTGTCATCGGGGCGAGTAGGTCTTCACAGCTGGGGCAGTTTGTCCACAGGGGTGTCGAATTTGAAGTCCGGGGGGAAGAGGTCAGCTGCACGGGGGTAGATGAGTCGGTACGACTGTCTGATTGTGACGTCTGCCACACCGGCGATGTCTCCAATCTCTGTCCAAAAAGGAAGAGGATTTGCAGAAATGGCTACTGGTGCTTTAAGTCTTCAGACCATTGGTGATAATTGTGTTCTCAGAAATATGAGTTCCTGAACATTCAGAAACAGTTTGCGTGAGCTCTCAAGTCAGAAATACACGTGTGGACCACAAATGGCACACTGTTGTGCTGTTGTTCGTGCCTGAAATGTACTGAACCGTGTTTTAAAGTTTATAGACAAACACAAATAGTTCAGATTAAGCCCATCAAGAAGACCTTAAAAAGACAACCACCACCACTATCTCCACCATCCTCCCACCCACAACCTCACCTTTCTGGGTCTTCTTCTCAGCGGAGGCCTGGGAGGCCATGTAGATGGCGGCGGCGGCCACAGAGATGGGGCTCCTGCCGGGCACCAGGTCCTGCTCCACGGCCTTCCGGGCGATGTAGGTGGCCCCCATCTGCACCTGCTTCGGCAGGCCCAGGTTGGAGCAGAAACGGGACATGAAGTCTCCGGTGGTGATGAGGTCCACGCTGGTCTCCAGGGCCTTGAGGATCAGCTTGAAGCAGCGGCCGATCTCCTTCTTGGAGATGCGGGACACGGCGCAGATCTCTGGGGCATGGATGACAACAACGGAGTCATTAGTGAAACCTTCAGGGACGTTTTAATAAGACATGCAAGAGAGAACATTTGAAAATAAAAATCCCTGTTTCAGTCAGTTTTCCTCTGTTTGGTGCCTAATGAACACGATTCCAGGTAAATTTCATAACCGTGAAGTCTTGATTTAAGATTTGTAGCAACGGAAACAACCAGCACAAGCACTCACTCTAAGACGTTGCTTGGAACATGCTAATATGATCTTAAAACCATAGATGATATAGATGATTCGATATGTAATTCCACGCTCTAAACATCCTCTTTAGAGGAGCTCACCTTTAAACGTCCGAGGCACGCCCTCTTGTCTGCAGGCGATGTAAAGGCAGGCTGATGCGATGGCGTCGTTGGCCCGCCCCTTCAGGCTCTTCTGTTCGTACACTTGCTTAAATAAGTTATTTGTTCGGTCCTGTGGGTCAAAGATAACATTTACTCTCAGTTTGCTGTGAACAATCATATAGTTTAGTTCAGAGAAAACCTGCTAAAGAACTTGAGTTTTGGAAATAGATTAATCAGTTAGCTAGCTAGCTACTAGGTTCCACAAAAGCTAAACAAATGAAAGTAGAAGAGAGAACGGGACTCACTATGATATTCCTTGGTAGGTTGATCCGGTCGGCCATGGTGGTAATCTCTTTGAAGGCGTTAAGCATGGCACGGTCTGAACTGCTCATGGTCCGCCGGTTCTGGTACTTGGAGTTGCCGAACTCGTCAAAACTAGCCGCGCCTGTTCCCTATGGTGACAACAGAATTGTTGGAACCATTAGTGATATAGACTTACTACCTGGTAAATCTTACGTTAATTAAGTATCTTATGGAAACCTATGGAACCTGATGAAGGCCGTATCACACAAAAAAAGCAGACATTTTATTTTCATTGAATTTCTTTGTCTGGCGCCACTAAGACCACAAACGTAAAAATTGTTTTAAGCATCTTTCTCTGTAAGTGGTGACTATAGCTAGGTGGCAGGGCTTCTGTGCCAGTTGTGGCGCCAAGGAAGATGGCCAATGTGTGTACTTACCTTGCTGATCATGGTGGTCAAGTCTCCCCCGTTGAGGAGTGGGTTCTGGGCGTCGCCCACTCTAGACGGGTCTTTGGTGGCTTTCTCATTGGTGAAGGTCCTCCACTCTGAGCCGACGTCAATCACCCTGTCACCTGGGAAACCACACACATTACTGGGCTCCCGAGTGGCGCAGCAGTCTAAGTGCTAGAGGCGTCACTACAGACCCTGGTTCGATTCCAAGCTGCATCACAACCGGCCGTGATTGGGAGTCCCATAGGGCGGAGCACAATTGGCCCAGCGTCGTCCTTGTTAGGGTTTGGCCGGGGTTATGCCGTCATTGTAAATAAGAATTTGTTCTTAACCGACTTGCCTAGTTAAAAACAGGTTAAATAAATAAATAAAAATCTACATGGGGCTAAGCTCAAATATGTTTAAACCACTTCCTTTCCACATTTACCTTACTTTATCTCCTTGAGCACTTACATGAATACATAAAGGAGGTAAAAGCGATAAACAGCAAGCACCCACTGTATGGATTTCACCATCATAGCATAATAGCGTGACGTATTGTTGTCTCTACTTTCCTGCCCTTTGTGCTGTTGCCTGTGCAAAATAATGTTTGTACCATGTGTTGTGCTGCTACCGTGTTGTAGTACTACCATGTTGTGTTGCTACCATGCTGTGTTTTCATGTGCTGCTGCCATGCTATGTTGTTGTCTTAGGTCTCTCTTTGTGTAGTGTTGTGGTGTCTCTCTTGTCGTGATGTGCGTTTTGTACTATATTTTTATTTATTTTATCTACCCCTGTCCCCCCGCAGGACGCCTTTTTCCTTCTGGTAGGCCGTTTGTTCTTAACTGACTTGCCAAGTTAAATAAAATAACTTGGTGGAAGCATTTTTTTTTTTTTTTTAAGTCCTTCCTTTTGTGACAAAAAGAGAAGAGGATATTCAATATTAGGAAGGGAAGAGGTATTCAGTGACACTGGGACCAGGACCAACACTTAATAAATGTAAATAAGAATAGTAACTACAGTTGAAATCGGAAGTTTACATACACTTAGGTTGGAGTCTTTAAAACTCATTTTTCAACCACTCCACAAATTTCTATAGTTTTGGCAAGACGGTTAGGACATCTACTTTGTGCATGACAAAAGTAATTTGTCCAAAAAGTAATTTGTCCAACAATTGTTTACAGACAGATAATTTCACTTATAATTCAGAGTGTAGATTAGGATATGTTTTTATTTGATCAATTTTAGAATATGTCTGAAACGTAACAAAATGTGGCAAAAGGGAAGGGGTCTGAATACTTTCCGAATGCACCATCTGTTCGGGATAAAGAAAATGCAAAACATCACTGAATTCAAGCGATCTGTTTACAGGTCCGCAACCATTTCCAATTGTTTTTGTCTTTCAGAAACGGTCAGAAAGGATACAACAAATGTCACTTCAAAAGGAAACATTCTGCTGACACCTCCAAAGACATTTGATCATGTTCGCCATTGCTATTTCCTTTAGACACTATGTCGTCCTAATACCAAAGTATACAGCAAATAAGGGCGTTGTCACCATTGCCACCATAACAGGTAAATGATGGCCGATTTTCATGCAGAGTTATAACGCTCGTTCACGTGCGCACTGTTTTACGTCATTTTAATCATGTTTACATACTGTTTGACCTACTTCAAATGTACATACTGTATTCTCGTCAATGATCATCCTATATAATTACTGCTGTACACAACTTTTCCATTCATATCCATAATATCTATACACACACCATAATATACATACAGTTGAAGTCGGATGTTTACATCCACTTATGTTGGAGTCATTAAAACTTGTAATTTCAGCCACTCCACACATTTCTTGTTAACAAACTATAGTTTTGGCGTGTCGGTAAGGACATCTACTTTGTGCATGACACAAGTCATTTTTCCAGAAATTGTTTATAGACAGATTATTTCACTTATAATTCACTGTATCACAATTCCAGGTGGTCAGAAGTTTACATACACTAAGTTGACTGTGCCTTTAAAAAGCTTTGAAAAGTCCAGAAAATGATGTCATGGCTTTAGAAGTTTCTGATAGGCTAATTGGCATAATTTGAGCCAGTTGGAGTTGAACCTGTGGATGTATTTCAAGGCCTACCTACAAACTCAGTGCCTCTTTTCTTTACATAATGGGAAGATCAAAATAAATCAGCCAAGACCTCAGAAAAAAAAAATGGTAGACCTCCACAAGTCTGGAGGTACCACGTTCGTCTGTACAAACAATAGTACGCAAGTATAAACACCATGGGACAACGCAGCCGTCATACCGCTCAGGAAGGAGATGCGTTATGTCTCCTAGAGATGAATGTACTTTGGTGCGGAAAGTGTAAATCAATCCCAGAACAGCAAAGGACCTTGTGAAGATGCTGGAGGAAACAGGTACAAAAGTATCTATATCCACAGTAAAACAAGTCCTATATCGACATAACCTGAAAGGCCGCTCTGCAAGGAAGAAGCCACTGCTCCAAAACCCACCAGAAAAAAGCCAGACTTCGGTTTGCAACCCCACATCATACTTTTTGGAGAAATGTCCTCTGGTCTGATGAAACAAAAATAGAACTGTTTGGCAATATTGACCATCATTATGTTTGGAGGAAAAATGGGGAGGCTTGCAAGCCGATGAACACCATCCCAACTGTGAACCACGGGAGTGGTAGCATCATGTTGTGGGGGTGCTTTGCTGCAGGAGGGACTGGTGCACTTCACAAAATAGAAGGCATCACGAGGGGGGGAAATTATGTGGATATATTGAAGCAACATCTCAAGACATCAGACAGGAAGTTCAAGCTTGGTCGCAAATGGGTCTTCCAAATGGACAATGACCCCAAGCATACTTCCAAAGTTGTGGTAAAATGGCTTAAGGACAACAAAGTCAAGGTATTGGAGTGGCCATCACAACGCCCTGACCTCAATCCCATAGAAAATTTGTGGGCAGAACTGAAAAGGCGTGTGCGAGCAAGGAGGCCTACAAACCTGACTCAGTTACACCATTTCTGTCAGGTGGAATGGGACAAAATTCACCCAACTTATTGTGGGAAGCTTGAGGAAGGCAACCCGAAACGTTTAATCCAAGTTAAACAATTTAAAGGCAATGCTACCAAATACGAATTGAGTGTATGTAAACTTCTGACCCACTGAGAATATGATGAAAAAAATAAAAGTTGAAATAAATCATCACTCTCAACTATTATTCTGACATTTCACATTCTTAAAATAAAGTGGTGATCCTAACAGGGGTTTTTAATAGGATTAAATGTCAGGAATTGTGAAAAACTGAGTTTATATGTATTTGGCTAAGGTGTATGTAACTTCCGACTTCAACTGTAAGTATTCCGACCCTTTGTTATGAGACTCAGGTCCATCCTGTTTCCATAGATCATCCTTGAGATGTTTCTACAACTTGGAGTCCACCTGTGGACATGACTTGGAAAGGCACACACCGCACAGTTGACAGTGCATGTCAGAGCAAAAACCATGAGGTCGAAGGAATTGTCCGTAGAGCTCGGAGACAGGATTGTGTTGAGGCACAGATCTGGGGAAGGGTACCAAAACATTTCTGCAGAATTGAAGGTCCCACAGAACACAGTGATATCCATAATTCTTAAATGGAAGAAGTTTGGAACCACCAACACTCTTCTTAGAGCTGGCAGCCCAGCCAAACCAAGCAATCGGTGGAGAAGAGCCTTGGTCAGGGAGGTGACCAAGAACCCGATGGTCACTCTTACAGAGCTCTAGACTTCCTCTGTGGAGATGGGAGAATCTTCCAGAAGGACAACCACCTCTGCAGCACTCCACCAATCAGGCCTTTATGGTAGAGTGGCCAGACGGAAGACACTCCTCAGTAAAAGGCACAAGAATTTTCCAAAAGGCACCTAAAGGATTCTCAGACCATGAGAAACAAGATTCTCTGGTCTGATGAAACCAAGATTGAACTCGTTGGCCTGAATGCCAAGCGTCACTTCTGGAGGAAACCTGGCACCATCCCTACGGTGAAGCATGGCTGTGGCAGCGTCATGCTGCCGGGATGTTTTTCAGCGGCAGGTACTGGGAGTCTAGTCAGGATCGAGGGAAAGATGAAAGGACCAAAGTACAGAGAGATCCTTGATGAAAACCCAAGCTCCCGAGTGGTGCAGCGGTCTAAGCCACTGCATCTCAGTGCTAGAGGCGTCAGTACAGACCCTTGTTTGATCCTGGGCTGTATCACAACCGGCCATGATCGAGAATCCCATAGGGTGGTGCACAATTGGTCCAGCGTCGTCCGGATTAGGGGATGGTTTGGCAGTCATGGTAAAATAAGAATTTGTTCTTAACTGACTTGCCAAGTTAAATAAAGGTTAACGACCCTAAGCACACAGCCAAGACAACGCAGGAGTGGCTTCGGGACAAGTCTGAATGTCCTTGAGTCTCCCAGCCAAAGCCAGGAACTTGATCCTGGTCGAACATCTCTGGAGAGACCTGAAAATAGCTGTGCAGTGATGCTCCCCATCAAACCTGACAGAGTGTCAGAGAAGAATGGAAGAAACTCCCCAAATACAGGTATGCCAAGCTTATAGCGTCATACCCAAGAAGACTCTGTAGGCTGTAATCGTCATTATGGGGTATTGTGTGTAGATTGATGAGAAGGGGGGGGGGACAATTTAATCCATTTGAGAAAAAAGGCTATAACGGGGTCTGAATACTTTCCGAATGGGAGTCCCATAGGACTGTTACGTTCAAATAGAGCCCTGTAATGCAATCTGTTGCTTTAACTAGGGTGGCTTTTCCAAGGCCGTCTCAGGGAGGCGTGGACAGATTTGATTCTATTGCATCTTTGACGTGATGTTTCTATCATTTCCTGGTATTATGCACTCGAGCTATGTGACAGGTCATACATGACGTCTTTAGTCCCCCTCTGCTCCCAATTTCTTTTTTTTTACCCTTTCATGTGTGTACTTTACTGTATTTATACTTGGGATATATCTTTTCAACATGAACAATTCAAAAATCGCTGGAGGACATCTGTAAGGGCCTTGCTGCTCAAGTCACATCACAAACAACAGCACAAACACATCACTCCCCCTGAACTAGAGGTTAGGACTGTGTCTGTAGAAGTGTAGGCCCATAAGTTTCGAGTTTTAATGTCACGGGCACAAGTACAGTGAAATGTCTTTCTAAACCCAACAATCCAGCGATCAATATCAATGTAGTACTAACAAATAACACGAGGAAGAACAAAAACACACAAGAAATAAAGAAAATAAATAAGACAACAAAGTAAGCGCTATATACAAGGTCAGTTCCAATACCATATAGAACAAACAATGTGTAGGAATACTGGAGTGATAGAGGTAGATACAGTGGGGCAAAAAAGTATTTAGTCAGCCACCAATTGTGCAAGTTCTCCCACTTAAAAAGATGAGAGAGACCTGTAATTTTCATTATAGGTACACTTCAACTATGACAGACAAAATGAGGAGAAAAAAATCCAGAAAATCACATTGTAGGATTTTTAATGAATTTATTTGCAAATTATGGTGGAAAATAAGTATTTGGTCACCTACAAACAAGCAAGATTTCTGGCTCTCACAGAACAGTAACTTCTTCTTTAAGCGGCTCCTCTGTCCTCCACTCGTGACCTGTATTAATGGCACCTGTTTGAACTTGTAACAGTATGGCGTTGAAGGAGAGTTTGTTGTCCCGGCACCACACTGCCAGGTCACTGACCACCTCCCGCCACCAGTGATCAGGCCTACCACCGTCGTGTCATCAGCAAACTTGATGTCGCAGTCGTGGGTGAACAGGGGGTGTTGAGGGTCACCGTGGGGTCACCGTGGGGTCAGTGTTGCCTACCCTCACTATCTGGAGTCGGACCGTCAGGAAGTCCAGGATCCAGTTGCAGAGGGAGGTGTTCAGTCCCAGGGTCCTAAGCTTGGTGACAAGCTTCGAGGGACAATAGCGTTGAATGCTGAGCTGTAGTCAATGAACAGCATTCTCACATAGGTATTCCTCTTATTTTGGTGGGTGAGGGCAGTGTGGAATGCAATTGAGATTGCGTCGTCTATGGATATGTTCGGGCGGTATGCAAATTGGAGAGGGTCTAGGGTGTCTGGGATGATCGAGTTATTGTGTGCCATTACCAGCCTTTCAAAGCAATTCATGATTACAGATGTGCGTGCTACAGAGCGGTAGTCATTGTGGCATGAAGCCTTAGAGTTCTTGGGAACAGGAATGATGGTGGCCATCTTAAAACATGTGGGGATTACAGACTGGGACAAGGAGAGGTTGAAAATTACTGTGAATATGTCTGCCAGCTGATCTGCATATGCTCTGAGAAAGCACCCTGGAATACCATCCGGCCCCACAGCCTTGCGAGTGTTGACTTGATTAAAGACCTTACTTCGGCCTCAGAGAGTGAGATCACCCAGTCCTCTGGTTCGGTGAGGACTCTCACTCACGGTATGGTGTTGTTATTGTCGAAGCATGCATAAAATGCGTTGAGTTTGTCTAGTAGAGAGGCATCGTTGGGCAGATCACGTCTGGGTCTTCCTTTGTAATCCGTAACGGTCTGTAGCCCCTGCCACATGCGACGGAGCCTGTGTAATCTGATTCCACTTTATTCCCATATTGTCCTTTTGATCGTTTGACGACTCTACGGAGGTCGTAGGGGACTTCTTGCACTTGTTCCTGTCCTCAGCCGTAGCATCAGGGTTGTCTGCGATGGCTCTATCTGCAGTAGCCCTGTCCTTTAGTTTATCGCCAACCTCTGTGTTACTCCAGGAACTTTTGATTGGGGAAGCAGCGACCCTTCACTGTTGGGATGTCGCCAATGCATTTCCTTATTTACTTATGAAGCCAGAGACAGAGGTGGTTAGCTCATCGATGTTATAGGCGGAGTATTGAAACATATTCCAATCAGCGCTTGCAAAGCAATCCTGTAGCATAATCTCTGATTCTCATGACCATTTCTCAATGGAACGAGTCACGGGTATTGTTTGAGCTTCTGCTTGCATAAAGGAAGCAGGAGTCATGATCTGACTTGCTCGAATCACGAACGAGGGAGGGCCTTGTATGCTTGCTTGTGGGTAGAGTAACAGTGCTCTAGGACTATCGCCCCTAGTGGCAAATGAGACATGTTGATGGAAGTTGGGCATCACATGTCTTAATGACGCGGAATTAACAAGGCAGCCAGCTTCCGGATGTAAGTTTTCTTGCTTGTTTACAGCCTCGTACAGTTGGTTAAGTGCCAGCTTGTTAGATTTCATGTCCTGAGGTGGAATTTATACAACAGTCACGACAACAGCTGAAAACTCCCTAGGGAGGTAGAAGGTCGGCATTTGACAATCAGGTATTCCAAGACTTGTGAACAATGGGTCGAGACTACCACTGAGCTCGAGTCAGAACACCATTTGTTGTTGATTAAGAGGCTCATCGCTCCCCTCTCGATTTCCCTGACTCCACTGTCCTGTCCGCTCGGTTAATGGAGAGTCCATCGATTTGGATAGCCATGGGGGGTCTTGTCCGAAAGCAATGTTTTAAAAAAGCAGAAAATATTGCAGGTTCGAGGGAAAAAAGCTGAGAATATTGCAGGTTCGAGAGTCCCGTTGGTAGCAAAGCCGTGATCGGAGGTCATCCACCTTATTATCAATTGGCCAATAGAATGAAGGGAAGAGGTAGCCGGTTTTCCTTTCACCTTAATCTCGCCAGGATTTCCCCTAACATGCATCTAACACTGGCAATTTCTCTTGGGTTCCCCCTGAAAATTGGGTCAGAATTACAGAAAGAGCCCAGGGCAGATGAGTCACAGTTGAAGCCGGAATTGGGGTAAGTAACTGCTGATCCGATGTTCAAAAGTCCTTGCCGGTTATAAGAAAGCAAATTAGAGAAAATAAAGAACATAAGGCCTCTGTGTATGTTATGTTACGCTATTTACCTACTGCAAAGACCTCCTCCATACAGATAAGGCTTTGTGACAGTCTGTTGACGGGTGTGTGTGCGTGCATACGTGTATTACTGTCATTTCCCACATCCCAATGGCGACAAAGGCTATTTTAAGCTTATGGGTTAGGTTTAGGTTTACAATAAGGGTTAGGTTTAGGGCTTAAGGTTAGGGTTAGGGAACGCAGGATTTTGAATGGTAATACATTTTAGGTCCCCGCAAAGATAATAAAACATATGCTATGTGTGTGCAGCCTATCACTCACCCACTACAAGGCCACACTCGGGGCAGATCATATCCCCTGCTCTGTAGTCTTCCACCAGCATGGTGTCTGGGTGGTTGGGGCACTGCACCTTAGGAAGGGCCAGGCCTTCTCCACTGCAAGTAAAGAATAGATCCCAGAGGTCAGCCAACAAGTGACCTCTTACCTTTGACCCTGCCTAGTGAGAGATAACCCAGCACTGGGTGTAATTGTACTTATCTCCATAATGCTGGTTTACTGCCAAGGACATGGTATTAGTTTACTTAACTCTATACACTTCAGTGAACACTGCACAGTTGATAAAGCTGATTGACACTGCTCAAGGTGAGGAAGTATGTTGTTTAGTGAGGTGGCAAATTATGATAATGATATGGAAATCTTATAGGCCGTTTCAAATTGTACACAAATTGTTAAGCATGTCAGGCTGTCTTTCCTTTAATCTGAGAAATATGAGGATCATATTTACCTGTAATAATATAAAAACAAAAGGCACTTCTGAAAATGACATACAATGTAGCAAAAGCAATTCTGGCTGCCTGGTTTACAACAGTAACAGTTCACAAGCATCAACACCAGTCATTATGTTACTTGTTTATTTTTCGAATATGTATATGCATAGCAAGATAAATGGACTGGGGAATAGGCATACTAAAAGACGAATACAGAAAGCCACTGCAGCGATTGTGTCAAAATAATGTAAATGAGTTTCCAACCTAAATTATGATTCTGTGGTGATGTGGCCAAAAAACGTTGGACAATGGGACCCAAAAAATGGGCTTCCAGCGTTTCAGAAAATCATCCTCGACACCAAGTCGGTTCTACAATACCAAAACATAACATTTAGCTAACGGACTTGGTGGCAACCTTTGGCTAGTGAAAAGTGAAAACAAGATATTTTGAGACAGCCAGTGAAATAAATTGCTGGTTAAACAACCCAATCAACTTGCCGTGTCCTTGTGACAATTTTCTATTCAATGGCTGAATGACTTCTCATGATTAAATCACTGTCTAGGTGTCCGTTGACACACAGCTACTGTAAATACATTAATGTAGCTAGCAAATTGGATTTAGCCAGCTGAGCTGGCCAGACAACATCACCTTGCGAAGTTGCGACATCACCCATCCCTAAAAGCATTGCTTATTGACACTCGCGTTTGCGTCATGATTTGGAAGTTATGTTGCGCTACCTAACGTTATAACGGATGTTTACAAACAATATGATCAAGTTGACATGATATACGATCGAGACAATGTGTAAAATTGTGATTTGATAACGTTAGTGTTTTTTGTAGGCTAGCGAAGGTTAGCTAAAAGTCAGTAATGGACATTACGGCGGCTATGATGGGAAACACTTAGAAACAAGTGTCTCTCCGTGCTAATCGCCATCACCCCCATTGATCAATAACTTTCACTTTCCCATATAAAAAGACACTGATGCAAAACACAGAAAACAGCTTGGGATACATATTGTACACACCGGCTTGTTGATGCCATGTTCGCTAGCTACTTCTTTATAACGCGAACAATGGCTTCTTCTACCTTTTATATATGTATTTTTTCGGCCCACGTGGTTAAATGATGACGGAAGGGCAAAAGGCTCAAACTTAAAAAAGCGATTAAAATATGAGGAGTGGATGAAGGCTACTTTTAAAAGTATAATATACTGTCACAGCTCAATGCTTTTGACACTTCAAAATTGATCAAATTTACTCACTGAGCATAACATGGAAGTGAATAAAGATAATCAAGTGTAACCAAAAGGCAAAACCATTTAAACAAACTTGTGGATTTCTGTGTGTTTGTGTCTCTCAAACTTTATAAAGAAAAAGTCATCTTATTATTACATGCTGGGTTATTTTTGCAATGAATACTAGCCAACACCTCTTCAAGCTGGGCAGCTGGAACAAATCCCCCAGTCCTGTTTCCATCAGAGATGAATATTTCCACTTGCCAGCCACTAAAGAAAAAAAGCACTTACATGCTGGGTTATGTGTACCGTGTTGCCTACATGGGAAAACATCATTGGAAAACGTGCTCAAACAGCAATGGTAGTGACATAACCTTACTTAACCCCATTCAACAAACTGACTCAACTCTGAGCAGCCAATACAGCAGTCTCACTTTGTAAGAGCCGTAGCAGACAGGCCTGTCTATGAAGCTGTCAGAGGTGGCATTGTCTCTGTGTGCCAGCCTCTGCCCCTATCCTCGTGCTAGTCTCGGACTGTATTGCTTTGATTCTCTCTCACCGACACAACCCCTGTACTATTGACCTCAAAATCTCTGGTTGGACGACAGAGAATTTAAAGAGAACTCAAATGTTTCACAAATCATTTATGACTGTATTACAATGACTGTGGCATGCACCTTGAGCTGTTTGGATGACATTGATTAATGGATTACATTGCCATAAATAAACAAGCCTTGTCAGCAGCACATATTGTATTCAATTGCATGATGTCCAATGACATTGAAGACTAGTAGGAGGTGAATAGAATTATTCTCCTTTCACCTGTAAGACAACAGCAGATCTGCCAGATCTTACAACACCAGGACGCCTGGATATGTATTTTACTTGTCAGCTGACCACATCACATTGTTCACGTGCTTGTCGGAACTAGTGCCACGATCAACCACGTGGCATATGTTATAGCAATCTGTCAGTCGATGACACAGTCAATGACGTGGCACGCAACCCCTGGTTGATGCAAGCAACACACTAGGGACACATTAGTGACACACTAGTGATGATGTCACACTAATGGCGATACGTCATCCTGTTGAGCAATCTCATCCAACTGTGGGTAATGCTGCCAGCACTGTGTGGTGTGAGTCCCTGAGTCCCATCTGAGCACAATGGTTATTATCTCATCTGCACTGATAAACACAAACAACACTCTCAATGAGTCACACAGAACACCATACAGCTAGACAGTACATGGCAAGTGGTACCGGAGCGCCAAGTCTAGGTCCAAGAGGCTTCTTAACCGCTTCTACCCCCAAGAGATAGTCTTATCTCCCTGAGTCTTCCTGAACCTCTAATCAAATGGCTACCCAGACTATTTGCATTGCCCCCCCCCCACCACCTTTTTTACACTGCTGCTACTCTCTGTTATTATCTATGCATAGTCACTTTAATAACTCTACCTACATGTACATATTACCTCAATTACCTTGACTAACCGGTGCCACCGCACATTGACTCTGTACCGGTACCCTCTGTATATAGCCTCGCTATTGTTATCTTACTGCTGCTCTTTAATGATTTGTTACTTTTATTTCTTATTCTTATATTGTAAGTTTATTATATATATATTTTAACTGCATTGTTGGTTTGGGCTTGTAAGTAAGCATTTCACTGTAAGGTCTACATCTGCTGTATTCGGCGCATGTGACAAATACAATTTGATTTGATTTACATGTTCTTACCATTGCAGACTGCTGAGGCCAGGATGACTCATGATAATGTCCGGAATGGAGTAAATGGAATGGTATCAAAGACATAATGTGTTTTAAAACTCTTCCATTCACTCCATTCCAGCCATTTAATTGCATTCCAGACATTATTATGTGCCATCCTCCCCTCGGCAGCCTCCATTGGTTCTTACATCAGCCTACATCAACTGACTGTTCCCCACCTGAGCCACCCCAGGCTGTTGACATTCTTTATCAGCCATGATTACTGATTCAGACTGTCTCAGGCACTGTCTCAGGCAGCCTCATTCGAAGACCGTGAATATGCACAGACATATCAGTAACCCGCGAATATAAGGCTGTAGCTGTAGTCACTTGGAATTATTACTTACAATATTACAATCTGGTACACTGGGATTGGGGACATGTCGTGCTTACTAGTCATCAATTGTCATGGAAAGAGGTGTGTCTGAGATTATGTTTTCATCTGGGAAGTTCATGCAAATTCAGGAGGGACTAGGCTACTAATGAGGTAGTTATAATGTATGCACTTTCCAGACAGCACATAAAATCATTAACTGTTATGATTGCCTCAGGTGTTCCTCAAGGGCTGATGGGTGAAGGGTGTTGTTGTATGAGATTTTCTTTGGTAAGGGAAGGAGGGATCTCAAGCTTTTGAGTAATTTACTATGTGTTCAGCTCTTTGTCAACACATGACCTGGTTGCTAAGAACCTGTGGTGGGTACATCCGTACCGCTGCTGCTGTCCCTGGGGGCCGGTCCTCATTACACAACGGCTCCACCGATTCTCCATTGCTATGACCACGACCACAACCCTGTATGCAAAATGTCCTTTTGTAAGATATCCGGAGGCAAAGTCATTATTATTCATGAGTTGCAACCATTGGTTAATACATGCAACTTCTGAGCAGGGGAATGCAACCTTTAGCTTGCTTGCTGGCATGAGCAGTGAACACTCTCCATGTACTTTTAAGCGCCAGCCGTGCAGAACTTGCACAATTGGTGGCTGACTAAATAGTTTTTTGCCCCACTGTATATGCCATACCTTTTTCCTCATCCCTCTCAACCATACATTTTTTCAATTCCTCATCTTTCCAAGGGTCCAAGTTTCCAACTGGCTAATTCATCCCCCTCCTCTCCCCTATAACTATTCCCCAGGTCGTTGCTGTAAATGAGAACGTGTTCTCAGTCAACTTACCTGGTAAAATAACGGATAAATAAAAATACATTGAAAAAGGGGATTTAACAGTTTTTACAGTCATTTTCTTAACGGGTACTTTCTTATTAATAACTGGAATAAGCAATTTCATAAATGTGTCAAGTGGAACGTCTGGTTGCTCCTCATTACAAGCTACAGCTCATGTAACCCAATATTGCATGCTCTGATATTGCAAAAATTGAAATACAAGTAGTCAGCTATTGGGTTCAAGTCCGGGCTCTGACTGGGCCACTCAAGGCCATTCAGTGACTTGTTCCGAAGTCACTCCTGCGTTGTCTTGGCTGTGTGCTTAGGGTCGTTGTCCTGTTGGACGGTGAACCTTCGCCCCCGCTCTGGTTCTCCCATCTCCACAGAGGAACTCTAGAGCTCATCGGGTTCGGCCGGGCGGCCAGCATCTTGACAGTTCCAAACGTCTTCCATTTAAGACTGATGGAGGCCACTGTGTTCTTGGGGACCTTCAATGATGCAGAAATGTTTTGGTACCCTTCCCAAGATCTGTGCCTCGATACAATCCTGTCTCAGGGGTCTCTACGGACTATTCCTTCAACCTCATGGCTTGGTTTTTGCACTGACATGCACTGTCAACTGTGGGACCTTTTATAGACAGGTGTGTGCCTTTCTAAATCATGTCCAATCAATTGAAATTACCGCAGGTGGACTCCAATCAAGTTGTGGAAACGTCTCAAGAATGATCAAAGGAAACAGGATACACCTGAGTTCAATTTCAAGTCTCATAGCAATAGTTTTAAAAACCTGTTTTCGCTTTGTCATTTTGGAGTATTGTGTATAGATTGATGTGTTATGTACTTGAGTGAAGACCCAAAAGCGGTTTTAACAGAAACAGAGTTCTTTAATGAAAAAACAGGAATGGCATAGATCCTCCTCCGACGTTGTCAATGGAACAAAAGATAGTTAGTAGAGTGCAGGATGCACCTGCCAGGCAGACTCCGACAGGATAGGACTAGGTGGAAGCAAACGAGACGATAGCTTGCTTCTGGCATGAGAAACACAAACGAGAATCTGACACCGAAAGTAGCAGGAACAGAGAGAGAAATAGAGACCTAATCAGAGGGAAAAAGGGAACAGGTGGGGAAAGGGTGAATGAGCTAGTTAGAGGAGATGAGGAACAGCTGGAGAAGGAGAGAAAGAGAAGGTAACCTAATAAGACCAGCAGAGAGAGACAGAGTGAAGAGAAAGGACAGGAACAGACATAATAAGACATGACAGTACCCCCCCCCCACTCACCGAGCGCCTCCTGGCGCACTCGAGGAGGAAACCTGGCGGCAACGGAGGAAATCATCGATCAGCGAACGGTCCAGCACGTCCCGAGAGGGAACCCAACTCCTCTCCTCAGGACCGTACCCCTCCCAATCCACTAGGTACTGATGACCACGGCCCCGAGGACGCATGTCCAAAATCTTACGAACCCTGTAGATAGGTGCGCCTCGACAAGGATGGGGGGAGGGACGAGCGGGGCGCGAAGAACGGGCTTAACACAGGAGACATGGAAGACCGGGTGAACGCGACGAAGATAGCGGGAGAAGAAGTCGCACAGCGACAGGATTAATGACTTGAGAAATACGGAACGGACCAATGAACCGCGGGGTCAACTTGCGAGAAGCTGTCTTAAGGGGAAGGTTCTGAGTGGAGAGCCATACTCTCTGACCGCAACAATATCTAGGACTCTTGGTCCTACGCTTATTAGCGGCCCTCACAGTCTGCGCCCTATTACGGCAAAGTGCCGACCTGACCCCCTTCCAGGTGCGCTCGCAACGCTGGACAAAAGCCTGAGCGGAGGGGACGCAGGACTCGGCGAGCTGAGATGAGAACAGCGGAGGCTGGTACCCGAGGCTACTCTGAAAAGGAGATAGACCGGTAGCAGACGAAGGAAGCGAGTTGTGGGCGTACTCTGCCCAGGGGAGCTGTTCTGACCAAGACGCAGGGTTACGAAAAGAAAGACTGCGTAAGATGCGACCAACAGTCTGATTGGCCCGTTCGGCTTGACCGTTAGACTGGGGATGAAAGCCGGACGAGAGACTGACGGAAGCCCCAATCAAACGGCAAAACTCCCTCCAAAATTGAGACGTGAACTGCGGGCCTCTGTCCGAAACGACGTCTGACGGAAGGCCATGAATTCGGAAAACATTCTCGATAATGATCTGAGCCGTCTCCTTAGCAGAAGGGAGCTTAGCGAGAGGAATGAAATGAGCCGCCTTAGAGAATCTATCGACAACCGTAAGAATAACTGTCTTCCCCGCTGATGAAGGCAGTCCGGTGATAAAATCTAAAGCGATGTGAGACCACGGTCGAGAGGGAATGGGAAGCGGTCTGAGACGGCCGGCAGGAGGAGAGTTCCCAGATTTAGTCTGCGCGCAGACCGAACAAGCAGCGACAAATCGACGCGCGTCACGTTCCCGAGTGGGCCACCAGAAACGCTGGCGAATGGAAGCGAGCGTACCCCGAACGCCGGGGTGGCCGGCTAACTTGGCATAGTGGGCCCACTGAAGAACGGCCGGACGAGTAGGAACGGGAACGAACAGAAGGTTCCTAGGACAAGCTCGCGGCGACGGAGTGTGAGCGAGTGCTTGCTTTACCTGCCTCTCAATTCCCCAGACAGTCAACCCGACAACACGCCCCTCAGGGAGAATCCCCTCGGGGTCGGTGGAGACCTCAGAAGAACTGAAGAGACGAGATAAAGCATCAGGCTTGGTGTTTTTTGAGCCCGGATGATAAGAAATAACGAACTCGAAACGAGCGAAAAACAGAGCCCAACGAGCCTGGCGCGCATTAAGTCGTTTGGCTGAACGGATGTACTCAAGGTTCCTATGGTCAGTCCAAACGACAAAAGGAACGGTCGCCCCTCCAACCACTGTCGCCATTCGCCTAGGGCTAAGCGGATGGCGAGCAGTTCGCGATTACCAACATCATAATTACGTTCTGACGGCGATAAGCGATGAGAGAAAAACTCGCAAGGATGGACCTTGCCGTCAGAGAGGGAGCGCTGAGAAAGAATGGCTCCCACGCCCACCTCTGACGCGTCAACCTCAACAACAAACTGTCTAGAGATGTCAGGTGTAACAAGAATAGGTGCGGATGTAAAACGATTCTTGAGAAGATCAAAAGCTCCCTGGGCGGAAACGGACCACTTAAAGCACGTCTTAACAGAAGTAAGGGCTGTGAGGGGAGCTGCCACCTGACCGAAATTACGGATGAAACGACGATAGAAATTCGCGAAGCCAAGAAAGCGCTGCAGCTCGACGCGTGACTTAGGAACGGGCCAATCAATGACAGCCTGGACCTTAGCGGGATCCATCTTAATGCCCTCAGCGGAAATAACGGAACCGAGAAAAGGGACAGAGGAGGCATGAAAAGTGCACTTCTCAGCCTTCACATAAAGACAGTTCTCCAAAAGGCGCTGGAGGACGCGTCGCACGTGCTGAACATGAATCGGGAGAGACGGTGAAAAAATCAGGATATCGTCCATGTAAACGAAAACAAAAATGTTCAGCATGTCTCTCAGGACGTCGTTAACTAGTGCCTGAAAGACAGCTGGAGCGTTAACGAGGCCGAAAGGAAGAACCCGGTATTCAAAGTGCCCTAACGGAGTGTTAAACGCCGTCTTCCACTCGTCCCCCTCCCTGATGCGCACGAGATGGTAGGCGTTACGAAGGTCCAATTTGGTGAAAAACCTGGCTCCCTGCAGGATCTCGAAGGCTGAAGACATAAGAGGAAGCGGATAACGATTCTTAACTGTTATGTCATTCAGCCCTCGATAATCCACGCATGGGCGCAGGGACCCGTCCTTCTTCTGAACAAAAAAAACCCCCGCTCCGGCGGGAGAGGAGGAGGAGACTATGGTACCGGCGTCGAGCGATACAGACAAATAATCCTCGAGAGCCTTACGTTCGGGAGCCGACAGAGAGTATAATCTACCCCGGGGGAGTAGTTCCCGGAAGGAGATCAATACTACAGTCATACGACCGGTGTGGAGGGAGAGAAGTGGCCTTGGAACGACTGAACACCGTGCGCAGATCGTGATACTCCTCCGGCACCCCTGTCAAATCACCAGGCTCCTCCTGTGAAGAAGAGACAGAGGAAACAGGAGGGATAGCAGACATTAAACAGGTCACATGACAAGAAACATTCCAGGATAGGATAGTATTACTAGACCAATTAATAGAAGGGTTATGGCGAACTAGCCAGGGATGACCCAAAACAACAGGTGTAAAAGGTGAACGAAAAATTAAAAAAGAAATGGTTTCGCTATGATTACCAGAGACAGTGAGGGTTAAAGGCAGCGTCTCACGCTGAATCTCGGGGAGAGAACTACCATCTAAAGCGAACAAGGCCGTGGGATCCCTTAACTGTCTGAGAGGAATGTCATGTTCCCGAGCCCAGGTCTCGTCCATAAAACAGCCCTCCGCCCCAGAGTCTATCAAGGCACTGCAGGAAGCAGATGAACCGGTCCAGCGGAGATGGACCGGAAAGGTAGTGCAGGATCTTGAAGGAGAGACCTGAGTAGTTGCGCTCACCAGTAGCCCTCCTCTTACTGATGAGCTCTGGCTTTTACTGGGCATGAGGTGACAAAATGACCAGCGGAGCCGCAGTAGAGACAGAGGCGGTTGGTGATTCTCCGTTCCTTCTCCTTGGCCGAGATGTGGATACCCCCAGCTGCATAGGCTCAGCACCCGAGCCGGCGGAGGAGGGTGGCAGTGATGCAGCAGGTGGCTGTGATGCGGAGAGGGGGCAACGGAGAACGCGAGCTCCCTTCCACGAGCTCGGCGACGAAGATCAAACCGTCGCTCTATGCGAATAGCGAGAGCTATTAAGGAGTCCAGACTGGAAGGAACCTCCCGGGAGAGAATCTCATCCTTAACCTCGGCGAGGAGACCCTCCAGAAAACGAGCGAGCAAAGCCGGCTCGTTCCAGTCACTAGAGGCAGCGAGAGTGCGAAACTCAATAGAATAATCCGTTATGGATCGATTCCCCTGACATAGGGAAGACAGGGCCCTGGAAGCCTCCTCCCCAAAAACAGAACGGTCAAAAACCCGTATCATCTCCTCCTTAAAGTCCTGATACTGGTTAATACACTCAGCCCTCGCCTCCCAGATTGCCGTGCCCCACTCACGCGCCCGTCCGGTAAGGAGAGAAATGACGTAGGCGATGCGGGCTGTGCTCCTGGAGTAAGTGTTGGGCTGGAGAGAGAACACCACATCACACTGAGTGAGGAATGAGCGGCACTCAGTAGGCTCCCCAGAGTAACACGGCGGGTTATTGATCCTGGGCTCCGGAGACTCGGAAACCCTGGAAGTGGGCGGTGGATCGAGGTGGAGTTGGTGAACCTGTCTTGTGAGGTCGGAGACTTGGACGGCCAGGGTCTCAACGGCATGTCGAGCAGCAGACAATTCCTCCTCGTGTCTGCCTAGCATCGCTCCCTGGATCTCGACGGCGGAGTGAAAAGGGTCCGGAGCCGCTGGGTCCATTCTTGGTCAGATTCTTCTGTTATGTACTTGAGTGAAGACCCAAAAGCGGTTTTAACAGAAACAGAGTTCTTTAATGAAAAAACAGGAATGGCATAGATCCTCCTCCGACGTTGTCAATGGAACAAAAGATAGTTAGTAGAGTGCAGGATGCACCTGCCAGGCAGACTCCGACAGGATAGGACTAGGTGGAAGCAAACGAGACGATAGCTTGCTTCTGGCATGAGAAACACAAACGAGAATCTGACACCGAAAGTAGCAGGAACAGAGAGAGAAATAGAGACCTAATCAGAGGGAAAAAAGGGAACAGGTGGGGAAAGGGTGAATGAGCTAGTTAGAGGAGATGAGGAACAGCTGGAGAAGGAGAGAAAGAGAAGGTAACCTAATAAGACCAGCAGAGAGAGACAGAGTGAAGAGAAAGGACAGGAACAGACATAATAAGACATGACATGATGAGTATTTTATTTTATTTAATCCATTTTAGAATAAGGCTGTAACCTAACAAAATGTGGAAAAAGCCAAGGGGTCTGAATACTAAGCAACCTTATGATATCTTAATGCATCTTGGAAAATATAGACCTGTAAACACAGAGAGAGAGATACACTAGGCAGAATGATCAACTATGAATATTTATGATGACTGTAAAGCTTAACTTTTTTGGTAGACAGCCTTTCAAGTCAAAATGATCTCTCATTCAGTGCTGTACAGCTGTGCCTGACAAAAATACATACAGTTACACAAGTGGTCTGAGACAGTCAAAGGTTTCCCTGTGGATGTAATATGTTCAGCCTCTTGCAATTACATTAGCCCCCCACAGATTTGATTCCAAATCCATTATGGCATCCCAAATCCAACATGGTTTCCTGTATATTTAAATGAGAGACATCTTTTAGATGTGTGTACCGTACTTGTGTACTTCATTCTATTTTTGTGTAATTCAACTATGTTAGGAATCCAATAGGCCTACTATAATTACACTCAAACACCATTGTCTGGATATACAGTAGAAAAGGCAGCAGATTGCTTGGCAACACCATGCATTCCAAGTCATGAGCCTTTGAGGATCAAGGAAAGAGAACTTCACATTCTCTCCTTCACAACCAGACAACCAACCATTCCACTACTGGTGTATCCCGTGCATAATTCAGGCTAAGATAACATTCCACTTAGTAAATGGGTCTCGTTGGCATGCAAGCTGCACCTGCTGAGTGCCTGCACTCAACTGTTGTAGAAATGGAAACTGATCACCACATAGCCCTGAATACGCCGCCAGCCATACAGGAAGGATACTGCCCTTGTTCGCTGCAGCTTGCCCAGAATGACCAGTTAACTGTGCAACCTGGTAAGGCACCTGAACTACAACCACCACTGGCTACTGTGTCTCCTCGGACCTGTCAGGACACACTCATGTCTTGCTCATCTCAAAGACTTAGAATTCATCTGGCACACTTAGTTTCAGTGGGGAAGAGAGGGGAGATGTTAGAGCTGTACATACTGTATACGCTACTAGAGTGGCTGACTGTTGTATTGCAGGTTGCTTTCCTGTAACTTGGTTACTCTGCTATTCACTTGTGTCCTAAAAAAAACATGAACACACATTGAACAACTAGCTCGCTTCAGCTATTCAAACACAACAGTGGTATGGCGGTACCACTCATAGTCCTAGTTAAACCAAGAGCAATATGAAACATTTTGAAAGACAGAATAACACAATACTAAATTAACCGTGGCAATTTATATGCTGGCACGGGTGTTTGAGTGTAATTATGTTGGCCATAATGGATTCAGAATAAAAATGTATTTACACCAAAACAGTTTTTATGGGCATGAGTGTGTTACACAATAAAAAATTTAAAAAAATGCTTCTCATCTACAAAAATGCATATTTACATGTGATTTGACCTCCATCAAATGGTATGACAGCCATATTGGTCCATGCTAAAACAGGTTATATCCACGATGAGTCTTCTATCTCTTTGACAACGTGCACAAAGTCGTCCACTTTGTCAGTTAATTTGTAAATAACCTAACCATCACACCATTTCTATTCTCGCTCAAATAAGCCTCAAGTTGAAAATGAGCAATTCATTGTTTTGTCGCCCAAATTCAACGCTCTCTTTCAATGTCTGAGCCTACTTGTTGTCCTTAGTGCCAATTACAATAGCCAAAAGATGTGTAACTGTATTTTTTGTCAGGCAGGACCATACAACACTGAATAAGAGCACATTTGACTTGGAAAGCTATCAATAAATCAGCTACTAAAATGTTAAGCCTACACAATTATTAATAGTTGCTATTTTCACCTATTGAATCTCTGTGTTTACAGGTCTATATTTCCAAGAAGCATTAAGGTATCCTAATGCTGTTTGTTTGTGTATGTGGGACAGACAACTGTCTATATCAGAGCTTGCAATATCGGGTTTCATGAGTTTCTGGCCCATCTCCCCTTAAGCCGCAAATTATTCTGCACTTCTAGAGGTAAGGGGTGTATCACAATATCGATCAACTTAACCACTTTTGCAAATCCATTTTGTAAATGGGAGACATTAGAGATGTGAACAAATATGTTTGTTTTATTCTACCTTGGGTAGGGGTATCTCAAAAATGTATAGGCTTTGCCACTAGCTTATAGTGTAAAATGTCTCTTCTGTGTGTCTGCCACTATATACAGTTCTGGCATCAGATCTTTGCTGTTTGTTAATCACAATCCATCTCAGGTCACTGTAGAATTCTCTCTTTGTTATGTTATAACAGTATCCCACACATTCTGAAATTGCATCCCCCTAGTTTTATCATTGGAATGTGATACAAAACGAGGCAACAGTGTGCTTTAGGACCATGCGGACTCCTCCGAGCATCGGGTAGGCTGTTTTTATCCGACAATTCTTTTGTTTTGTTATGTCCCCCCACTTCTAAAACCAAATACAAATGTAAGAAAAAGTTTAAGGGACACAATTTTTTATATGCTGATTTTTTTGTTGTTGTTGCAATTTCTCTGTCATAATAATATATTTGAGTATGTCTGATCATTGGGCAATGGCTGCCCCTCCCCACCTACCAAGATGGGCTGGCCCAGTTTTCTGATAGGCTTAGCTAAGTTGGTGCAAAAATTCACATTCAAATTCAAACGTGCATCAGCAGAGACCAGCTCTGACTCCCACTTTTGTAACCCACTTTTTTTCTTTTTTTCCCGGGTTCTGCTGGTCCAAGAGCTATGACCTTGTCTGCGCTGAGGAATTATGCTAGGTTTAGCACCGACAGACCAGCTGCTGCTGCAGAAGACAGCCGAGGTGGGGAGAAAACAGAAAAAAAGAGACACACTGACACAGACTTAGCCTACTGCTGCCAGTTAATATTGTGGCTGTATATCGTGTGAAATAGTAGGCCAATTAACATTTAGGCCCAATTTAGGGAAGGGGGGATTCAGGGAAATGCATATGACAGGCACTAACTAGCAATAGTCTAAAAAGTTATTAGATTGGATTTTATAACACATACGTCAATAGCCATCTATTAGACATTAAAACATTTTTTTTTTTACCTTTTATTTTACTAGGCAAGTCAGTTAAGAACAAATTCTTATTTTCAATGACGGCCTAGGAACAGTGGGCTAAGTGCCTGTTCAGGGGCAGAACGACAGATTGGTACCTTGTCAACTCGGGGATACGAACTCACAACCTTTTGGTTACTAGTCCAATGCTCTAACCACTAGGCTACCCTGCTGCCCCATAAGTGCTACTGCTTTTTATCAAATACAAGTCATTATGTATTACAATGAAACACTGAATTAATGCATAATATTTGCTAAATAATCTCTGTTAAAGGTCAATTCAGGGACTGTGTAATTTAAATGTTTATTTTCTTCTGAAAATCAGTTTCTTCAGCCAGCGAGTGGGTCTTATGAGCTGTAGTAATGACTGACCCTGGTGTCAAATGACATTACATAGCCACTGCAGGTTGGGAAGCCCTGCCTATATCCTGTCTATTTAATTTGCTGAAAGGCCTGTCACGCGGCACTGTCAAACGAAGCACAACGCTGGAAATCTATCTTCATAAACTAGTCCCGGCATCATTCTATGACAAACACAGAAGGAGATAGAGAGACTCCGCCAGGGGACCAGGAACCACAAGCCTGAGAAGGGAGACATTAAAGGAAGGTAAGATAGTCACTGGGGAGCTGTAATCTATACGTCATCTTGTTGACCCTCCGGAGAACCTTGAACAGCCCCACAAACTGGGGGCTCAACTTCTTGCAGGGCAGGAAGAGTGGGAGGTTCCTGGTGGAGAGCCAGACACGATCACCAAGATGGAACAAGGGAGTCTTACTGCGGTGGCGATCCTCCTTCTGACAGTGGACGGCACACTGGAGTCTCACGTGGTCATCGCTTCACACATCTGCGCGCCTGAACCACACGTCCCAGACCACAAGGGCTATGACCCGAGAGGGAGAAATTATGGGTGCATTCAGGACCCTCTCCTGAATCGTAGAGATGGGACAGGGCATTAGCTTTGGGTCAGCGTGAAGTCAAAGGGCCCACCTTGCTTGGCACGGGTTCAGCCGCCTCGTGAGTATGACGAATGGATACTTGGCACCCTCCAGCTTGTGTCTACACTCCTCTAATGCCAACTTCACTGCCAGGAGCTTGAGACAGGACAGCCCCCACACTGAAGCGTCCACCTCCACCACAAAGGGTAGCGTCGGATCAGGGTGTTTGAGCAATGGGGCGGAGGTGAAGAGCCCCTTCAGTAGGCGGAAGGCCTTGTCAGCTGCTGGACTCTCTCCCTTGAGGAGAGAGAAGAGAGGAGAGGCGATGGAGCTGAAGTTCCTGATGACACGGTGGTAGAAGTTGGCAAACCCTAAAAACCGCTGTAACCCCTTTATGGCGGTTGGGACTGGCCATGACCTGACCACATCTACCTTCTTAACGTCCATCATCACTCCTTGCAGGCTGATCTGGTAGCCTAGAAAGGAAACAGCTTCCTGATGAAATTGGCACCTCTGCCTTGACATATAGTTGGTTGGCCAGGAGGCATTCCAGAACTACTCAGACGTGAGCGATGTGATCCTCCAAGGTAGCAGAGTAGGCCAGGATGTTGTCGATATACACGACCACCTGGTGTCCGAGCATGCCCCAGAACACCTCGTTAACGAATGCCTGGAACACAGAGAGCATTGGCTTAGCCAAAAGGCATCACCAAGTACTCATAGTGACCAGATATCATGCTGAAAGCTGTCTTCCATTCATCCCCCTCCCGGATGCGGATGAGACTGTATGCACTCCGCAGCTCTGTAATCAATAGATGGGCGTAATCCTCCATCCTTCTTTGATGCGAAAAAGAAGGAGAGGTGGACGTGCGGATGAATCCCTGTTGGAGCGCTTCATGGATGTACTCCTCCATGGCCTTGGTTTCAGCCACTGACAGAGGGTAGATATGTCTGCGCAAGGGCGCAGAGCCTGCAAGCAGGTCTGTTGCATATTACCTCCCACAGGTCCTGGTATACCTCCGGGATGTTGGGCTGAAGAGCAACCACAGGACTCTCAACCGACATAGAACCACCGGGGATGGGAAAGTAGGTCCTCCGGTATTCGGGTGCCCAGTCTGTGATTTTCATCCTCAACCATGAGATGGTAGGGTTATGGCATTGGAGCCATGTGAGCTGGTGCACTAAGGATGAAGAAGGGAATGTTCTCTTGATGGATGGACTCCACAGTGAGGTGGAGTGGTGTGGTGATGTGTCTGATGGTCCCGGAGCCTGGTGGCAGATTTATCAAGGGCTGGAACAGGAAATGGAGAGGAGAGCGGGTATGAGGTGATGTTATGAGAGGAGGCAAGGGTTTGGTCAATAAAGTAGACATTTATTTTCTTCTTTGTCTAATAGTACCGGATGGGTAACAAGGTAGTTCAAAGGTCCATAATAAATCATTTAACAGGGCATTTATAAATTGTGTGTTCACCAAGTCTTTTTGCAGTCCTTTTTGCAGTCCTTAATCTAAAGTAAGTGCTTTTTATAATGTAGAAATACATGAGTGACCAGTAATAATTTCTCACAAAAAGATTGGCATGCCATTGGTAGATATTCCTGCAGTACCTGCAGTGGTTAACCGTCATTCAGGACAGTTGGGGCATTTTTGGGGGGTGGGGTTGCATATTATTTTGGCCTTAATACGTGTCACATATCAGTTTGCAAACAATGTAGAAACAAATATTTGTGTTAATAAAGCCGCATGCAAACATGGTCTCTTTTTTGCTTTCTTGAGTAATGTAGCTCCAAAATGCAGGTGTTTCAGCCTAGCTAGTGCTTTCTGTGGTGTTGGTGGGGCAGCTAGCGGAAAATACGGAGCGTAGGGGTTGGTAATGTTCTCTAGTTGCGCCATGATTGGCTCAGTGTTCTGTCAGTCATGGGGACACTACGTCACCTGCAAAACCGCAAAACAATGGTGAGAGCTCGGGTGTTGCCATAGATTTAAAATTAGAAGTGCTCATTCAAGAAGGCTCAAGGTCACGGGCCACAGACAAAATGACGTCAAATCACATTATATCTAACGTAGCTTTGATTGGACTGATCATGTCAACATCATACTTTCAAAATCTTAGCTAGCAAGCAGTCATCATCATGAATCAAGTCGACAGTCTACTGGCAAATCCTTTTCAATCCTTGTCATATGAAGAGAAATTATAGCTAAAACATATCGGTGCTCATCGGCCATTGGACATAAACATTACGCAACAAGTTGGAAATCGCAAATTCAACAACGATTGATTGGTAGGAATCAGTGGCTAACTGCAAGCTTTGCAAAGCAATCATTAGCCTGCTATTCAGTGGCGAGGGTGTGTGGTTTAACCTGTTGAAACTCTGGGGGCGCTATATCATTTTTGGATAAAAAGACGTGCCCGTTTTAAGCGCAATATTTTGTCACAAAAAGATGCTCGACTATGCATATAATTGGTAGCTTTGGAAAGAAAACACTCTGACGTTTCCAGAACTGCAAAGATATTTTCTGTGCGTGCCCTAGAACTTGAGCTTCAGGCAAAACCAAGATGAGACGGCATCCAGGAAATGAGCAGGATTTTTGAGGCTCTGTTTTCCATTGTCTCCTTATATGGCTGTGAATGCGAGAGGAGTAAGTCTGCCCTTTCTGTCGTTTCCCCAAGGTGTCTGCAGCATTGTGACGTATTTGTAGGCATATCATTGGAAGATTGACCATAAGAGACCACATTTACCAGGTGTCCGCCCGGTGTCCTGCGCCGAAATTGGTGCGCAAAAGTCAGCTGCAAGTATTTTTCCACAGAATTCAGAGAAGAATGCAGGCTTCCACGAACAATATATCAATGAAGAGATATGTGAAAAAACACCTTGAGGATGATTCCAAACAACTTTTGCCATGTTTCGGTTGATATTATGGAGTTAATTCGGAAAAGGTTTGACGTTGTAGGTGACTGAATTTTCGGTTCGTTTCGGTAGCCAAATGTGATGTACAAAACGGAGCGATTTCTCCGACACACAGACGCTTTCAGGAAAAACTGCGCATTTGGTATGTAACTGAGAGTCTCCTCATTGAAAACATCCGAAGCTCTTCAAAGGTAAATGATTTTATTTATTTGGTTATCTGGTTTTTGTGAAAATGTTGCGTGCTAAATGCTACTCAAAATGCTAAGCTAGCTTAGCATACTCTTACACAAATTAGTCAATTGCTATGGTTCAAAAGCATATTTTGAAAATCTGAGATGACAGTGTTGTTAAGAAAAGGCTAAGCTTGAGAGCAGGCGCATTATTTTCATTTTATTTGCGATTTTCAGAAATCGTTAACGTTGCGTTATGCTAATGAGCCTGAGGCTTTAGTCACGATCCCGGATCCGGGATGGGGAGTTTCAAGAGGTTGGGTCTCTTTTTTCATGCATAAAAGGATAAAAATGACATGCCCCCTTCATTTACCCTATGGTTCTGATGTGGTGTACAGGGAGAATACTGTAAGAACGGCCCATGTTCTGAATTCTGTTGCAGTACATTTCAGGAGTTCTGATTGAATCCCCGAACTGACAAGGTAAAAATCTGTCGTTCTGGCCCTGAGCAAGGCAGTTAACACACTGTTCCCTGGTAGGCCATAATTGTAAATAAGAATTTGTTCTTAATAACTGACTTGACTAGTTAAAAAAAGGTTGAAAAAATATATATATATATCCTAAGGGTTAATTACTATTGAATATATAATATAGAGCCAAAATATTACAACTGGAAGTACATCTGTGCGCTGCCTCTGTTTTTTTCCTACATGACCTGAGCTGCTTACTATTTTTTTAACAGGTACTCAGTGGCGATTTGAGTAAATCCTGGTGGGGCAAACTCTAAAAACTGTTTTTAGATGCACGCCAGCAAAGCCACTACACAGAAAAACAGTTAACAATACATAAATTGCATTATAACGGTGACAAACGGTGCCCACAAACTGTTATGACCTACATAAAGCTGCCCCAAAAGCAGAGCTTTCTTTTCAGCACCATGGAGTGAATCGTTGCCACCGCTACACCTGGCTATCAGCGGAGCCTTGTCCGACAGTGAAACAGTCCATTCAGCCTTAAAAAACATAGCTGATATGGCTGACTTGCTTAAACAAATGTGGTTTCTACTGTCAATTGAGATATACAAACTATGGCATAAGGAAACGACGAGCAGATAAGAGGCAGTCCGTAATTTTGATTAAGACATTAATGAGTGAGCTAGGACAATATTTAAAATGCCAATTTAACCTTTATTTAACTAGGCAGGTCAGTTAAGAACAAAATCTCATTTACAATGATTGGGACTACAGTGATGCCTCTTTCACTGAGAGGCAGTGCCTTAGACCACAGCGCCACTCGGGAGCCCCATAAGGATAGGGGGGACATGTATGAAATCCAGGATTTTATCTTTTCAATATAAGTAGTTCAGCTTTTATTGGGTAATATGAGCCAATTGTAATCTATTAGGCATTTATTTAGAAAGATACAGTTCCTTAATATGTTGGCTCTATATGTAAGAGCAAATAACACTTTGGAGTTGTATCTCCAGTGATGTTTTTACATGTTGTATTTGTCTTTTAAACATGAGCTGGTCAAAAAAAGGAGTAGGACTATGTTTCACTGGTGACTGGTAAAGTAAAAGTTGTACGGTGATGTGGGCTGGTGTGGCTAAAATGCCAGGGTTGAATTTTTGTCCCAGTCCGCCCCTGCCTGGCACTCCATGGACTTGTTTTTATTCACTTCCTCTGAGAGTACAAGGGTTGAGAGGAGGGTAGCCCACTCTTTTTACATGATCTAGCCTGGACCGGTTGGAACCTGTACCATACTCAAGAGACACTTCCTCAACAGTGTGCAGTGCACCGGTGCAGCAAGCAACCAAATCCAGACATAGCTGGAAATCCAGCATGACTTCAGTCGATAGCGAGTTACACCAAAAGGGTTCTAGATTTCTAACGTCTTCATATTTCACAATTTGGCTGGCTATCTAGCCTAACTACAGACAGACAGGACGCGAGGGAGAGAGCTCGCAAGGATTGTTACATTGTGTAGTTTACTGGGGCAGCAGATATGATGTGCCGGATACAATGTATTCATTTACAGACTGAAAAGTAGTAATTGCTACATAGTTACTGATCAGATGGTTACAGTTCAAAGTTTCCGAGTGAGTTATATTGTAACAGAATGTTCACGCGGGAGAAACATTTGATCAAATCGTAGTAGAGTAGGTGGTGCCCTAGTTTTCATTATTAGGCCTATCTCGAATTTGGTGGCATCTGAGAGAAGCACGTTGTGTCTTTAGGACGTTGATCTGTGGCATCCACCATCTCATAAACGCCGGTAATAGCGCTTTAATGTTAAAGTTGGACTATCCTTTACTTTGAATTACATGCGTACGGAGGCAGACGTTCTGCGCATATTATTCACGTAGCTAATGTTTATCAGGTAGCCAACGCAGAACCGCGGGTATTGAGAATGGTGCTGATATTCGCACTGTCACGGACATAATATTATTGGTCACAAGAGTAATTCCATAGATGATGGTTTAATTATTTGATCTGAACCGTCGGAAGGAACTGTCTTGACCGTAAAAGTGGAATGGAGTGCCGGAAATCTAATTGTTAAGAGATAACGTCAAACAAGATAGTAAGTATGATATTTCTTTCTCGCATTTACCACGCTGTAAAAAATGTAAAATCCTAATGTATATTTGTTTGATGTTGATTGTCATACTGTTCGGTTATCCCAGGGTAGTTTATTTAGGCTATCGCAAGTGGCAAGATAATATAAATTGTTAAGGAACGCACTGTAAATGTTTAACTCTGGGCACATGCTGTAGTTGAGTTACAGTTGAAGTTTTACCCCACGTTACAGCAAGTCACCTGACCTCAGAGTCAGACAGCAACAGGAAAATGAATGCGCAAGATCTCTAGAATAATCTTAAGACTTTAACATGTGTCTAATGGTTTATATTTCCCAAATGAAATGATATGTTCGATCAGTAGCCTAGGTGTATTCCACAACTGGTCTCTCTGCTCTTCTCTTTTTTAGACCAGGGCTGTCTCTACGGTCAACTACACGCTCTCACCTACAGATCTTCTGCTTTTATGATATGCAAAACGTCTTTAATGATGGCTTCCTCTTACTGGAATGTCACCTTCAAGTATTTTTGATTCATATTATACTATAGTTATAAATATAGCCTATAGGATACTAGCCTATAATATCAAACTGTGTATTGATATTACTGTCATTCTTTAGTTCAACTATGAAAGGAAATTATGAATGAAACCAAATATCATCACGTTTAATTGGTTGGTAAAGCGTACCATATTTGTTTTAGAATACTGGTAAGGAAAAGTGTATGCCATAAAATAACTCTTAATAGTGTTGTAACAGTTATAAATATTAAGAGTAATGATCATTATCTAGGCTACCTAGTTTGGGCAATGTATATTCACTGTCATAAAACAATTTTAAACATTTTTTTTATTTTTTTACCGTGGGATAAAAGGCTCAGAGAAGGAAGTGCTCCCACATGTTGAATCTGGGCACAATTACCATTGCTTCTTAAAAGGGCACACCAATATTATAATCTTCTCAATGACTTGCAATAGTCTGTAGACTAACATTAGAGGAACCTTTGCCATTCCAGTTTCCACATGTCATAACTAATCTGGCCCAGATGTAGACTCTAAGCTTTGTCATCAGATGTTTTCAAATTCTCTATAGAGATGCATGAGAGAGAGAGTAATATGCCAATGTCATTACTCATGCCGTTTTGTGTTTTATATGCCTCTTTGTCATGGAGAACCATTCAATTTGGTTCTAAAAAATAATGCTGTCAACCTTTATTACCTTTTTAACCTTTATAACCATACCAAGTACAAACATTTCCCAATAAAAATCGATTTGATTCCAAACAAAAACACACATTTGAAGTGCTTGTTTTATTTCTTTCTAATTAGATTGGTTGAGAAAGAAGTGCTTTCCATACTAGCTAAATGCCCGGTCTTCTTCCATTGCAGGAATGTTTACCATCACTGAGTTAGCATCGCTGAATGACACCCAGCCGACCTACCGAATCCTAAAACCATGGTGGGACGTCTTCATGGACTACCTGGGGGTGGTCATGCTCATGTTGTCCATCTTCGCCATGACGATGCAGATCACAAAGGACCAGGTGGCGTGCCTTCCCTGCCTGGAAGAAGCGGAGGAGGCGGCGGCAAGGCCAAACTCTGGCACAACCCAATGTCAGCAAGAAACCACCTCATCAGCAGTTAGTATGACGACAGTGCTTGCTACACCAATGCCCACCAAAGATCTACCAGACAGTGCAGTACACGAGATCCACAACACCCAGCCCATCTTTGTGAAGCGAGAGAGCAAAATGCAGCAACCTGAGCCCACAGGGATCCGAACCAATTTAGATTATCAGCAGTACATCTTTGTCAACCAAATGTGTTACCATGTTGCCTTGCCCTGGTACTCAAAGTACTTCCCGTACCTCACCCTCATCCACACCCTTGTGCTTATGGTCAGTAGTAACTTCTGGTTCAAATACCCCAAGACAAGCTCAAAGATTGAACACTTTGTGTCCATTCTCGGACGGTGCTTTGAGTCTCCATGGACTACAAAGGCTTTGTCCGAGACAGCCTGTGAGGATTCTGAGGAGAACAAGCAGAGACTGACTGGCACCACTTCAGCACAGAGAGAGTTATCACAGGAAAATAAAGACGAAAAAGCTGCCAACACATCTACTCCTATGCTTGGGAATACAGGAGTCAAGTTCTCAGCAGATACGCCTGTTGCTGAGGCACCAAGTATGACTATCCTGGACAAGAAGGATGGAGAGCAGGCCAAGGCTCTTTTTGAGAAGGTGAGAAAATTCCGTGCCCATGTGGAGGACAGCGATTTCATCTACAAGCTCTACGTAGCTCAGACCGTGGTCAAAACGGTCAAGTTCATTTTGATTCTGTCATATACGTCAACCTTTATGGCTGCCATCAACTTTCGCCACAAATGTGAGCCTGATATCAAACACTTAACCGGATATAAGCAGTTCTTTTGTACCCACAACATGGCGTTCATGCTGAGAAAGCTCCTCCTCAGCTACATGGCCCTCATATTGATCTATGGGATGGTCTGCTTGTATTCCCTCCACTGGCTTTTCAGGCGCCCCCTTAAAGAGTACTCATTTGAGAAGGTCAGAGAGGAGAGTAGCTTCAGTGACATTCCTGATGTGAAGAATGACTTTGCGTTCCTTCTGCACATGGTCGATCAGTACGACCAGCTGTATTCCAAACGGTTTGGTGTCTTCCTCTCGGAGGTCAGCGAGAACAAGCTGAGGGAGATCAGTCTGAACCACGAGTGGACATTTGAGAAGCTCAGACAGCTTGTGACCCGAAATGCCCAAGACCAGCAGGAGCTCCACCTCTTCATGCTCTCTGGTCTCCCCAATGCAGTGTTTGATCTCACCGACCTGGAAATACTTAAACTAGAACTAATTCCTGAGGTCAGGTTTTCGGCAAAGATTTCCCAAATGACCAGTATGCATGAGCTGCACCTCTGCCACTGCCCTGCCAAAGTTGAGCAGACAGCCTTTGTCTTTCTCCGTGACCACCTCCGCTGCCTTCATGTCAAGTTCACAGATGTCGCTGAGATCCCCACATGGGTTTATTTGTTGAGAAGTTTGAGGGAGCTTAACTTGGTAGGGAATTTAAGCTCAGAACACAACAAAATTATAGGACTAGAGTCCATGCGAGATTTAAAACATCTCAAGGCATTGTATCTGAAGAGCAACCTCACCAAGATGCCTTCAAGTCTAACTGAGCTGTCCCCACACCTGATCAAACTGGTGGTGCACAATGATGGTACTAAACTACTGGTACTGAACAGCCTCAAGAAGATGACTAACCTTGCCGATCTGGAGTTGCACAACTGTGAGCTGGAGAGGATCCCCCATGCTATTTTCAGCTTAACCAACCTTCAAGAGCTGGATCTCAAATCCAACAACATTCGCACCATTGAGGAGATCATCAGCTTTCAGCACCTCAAGAGGTTGACCTGCCTCAAACTGTGGCACAACAAAATCATCACCATTCCAGCCTCCATAGGCCAAGTCAAATGTTTGGAGTCACTTCACCTATCGCACAACAAACTGGAGATGCTCCCGCCGGCTCTGTTCCACCTCCCCAAGCTGAGGTATCTTGACGTCAGTCAGAACTCCATCACAGTGATCCCGCCAGACGTGGGTCTCCTGCAGAACCTCCAGCACTTCGCCATTAATGCAAACAAGGTGGAGGCGCTGCCCAAGCAGCTGTTCAGGTGCACCAAGCTGAAGGTCCTGTGTCTGAGCAACAATGGCCTCACCACCCTGCCTGAGACTGTGTGTCAGTTGGTGCAGCTCGCTCAGCTGGAGCTGAGGGGAAACAGTCTGGACCGCCTTCCCTCGCTGCTGGGGAACTGTCGCCTTCTACGTAAAAACTGCCTCATTGTCGAGGACCACCTTTTTGACACTTTACCCATAGAAGTAAAGGAGAGCATCAGTCGGGAGACCAATGTGTCCTTTGCGAGTGGTTTATAGCCTCATAATCGCTGATATTTTAAACCCTTACAGTACAGTGACTAACTGAAATGTATATTATAACTCACTGAAGCAATACGCCATGAAATTAAGATATTGTTCACCAGGAAGTAGCCTTGTAGTGTTTGAACTTTTGGGCAAAAACGTAGCACAATGGTCTTCAAGCCAAATATTTCATAAAAGGCATCTGGCAGAAGTGAATTCATCCATAACATGAATATGAGTTGATGTATTTCTTAAAGGACCCTGTTTTCACGAATTTGATTATATAACTTCAAGCCCATTGAAAAGATATGGTGACATGACCCGGAAGTAAAGAGGAAGTGGTGGTTACTTTCACAGGGTATTGAACCACATTTTATTGATTATAAATTTCACAATATGGCTTGTTCCTTGACCCTTTTAACTGAATAAAGTGAGAGAGAATGCAGACTGCAGAGCACTATAATCACTTAATGACGTTTTGCATTTATCGTTTCAAAGTAGTATTTTTGTTCAAATATTTAAGAATGTTCAGGATTTTAAAAACGCTTTCAGTTGCTTCCTAGGGCATTATCGCATAATATTGTTAATGGGAATTGAATTTCTGACTTATTAATATATATTGTATTAGGTACTCAGGTATAATGTTAACTGTGGGCAATAGCTTTTCAACCTCAACTGCTGCTATTTCTCAGTGAGGGCTTTAATAAGAAAGGCCCAAACAGCATGTTTGCCTAAACATTCACTGTCATTATTCACATCACCATTCAATGAGAGAATCAATGCTCTCCTTTCAATGGTAATTCACTTTTGTTTAAATAACGTTTCATTAATTTGCTTCGATGACATCCTGCAGCCGAGACATTGGTCTGTCAACGGAGTGACAGTTGTCGTGTGTTGATAAGAGAAGGGGGGGAGATCCTCAGTCTACTGGGAACTGTTTAGAACTGCTTCGGCACAGTCTTGCCTATGTGATCATACTCAGTTCACCGGGGGAATAAAAGATACAATCTGAACTTTTACCTCCTCTTGGGGATTACGCTTGAAATTGGGAGTACTTTGCATAAACAATATTTGCTTTTCTCATAGATTGTTGAATGTTTTCCATGGATTGCACTCGCCTATCACAGACCATACTAAACCTATTTTTTTTTTTAAAGATGTGTGATTGAAAAGGGATGAGGTTTGACAAAAGGGAGAGAACAATTGGACAAAGATTGTTATTGCTTTTTGTCTATGTATTTCTGTACTGTACATGAACTGTTCACATTTGCTACCATACCAAATTACTGATCATACGCTCAAAGTCCGTTAATTTATGGCACAATAAAGCTAGATTTTAGATAAACTTTTCCAGTTCTTGTCACTCTCTGTTTCAACGCATTTCTCAATGGTAATTGGACATTATTTATGGCACCCAGGTCTCACAGCCCACCAACACAACCAACTTGAGAAGAGCCAACGATGTGCAACCTGGCCTTGCAGTCCCTGGAGTCCTTTGCACAGTATAGGGCTGTGCAAAGGGGTTGTGGGCTTGTGGGCTCTCTGTGGGCTTGTGTGTGACTTTCTTTATCTCCTTTCAAGGATGATGGCAAAAAACTCCAGCACTTTGTTGGACATTTGCTTGCTGCTGCACCCGGTTACACTTTATTGTAGCTAATAATGGCATTAAAAGCAAAGGACTGCTTGCAAAATCCCAGGATGACAACAAATGTCTGCCTCAGATGAGAGGCCATGTCAGTGGCAGATCTACCCGATTAATCTCGGACTGACAGATTCTACAACAGCCCTATGCCTTACTTTGTGAGACTGCTTAATGCTGTTTTACTGTGATATTGTACACCACTTCTAATATATATATATATATATATTACATTAACTGAATTTCCTTGATCAAGCAAAGGTACAATGTACATAACATCTTTAAGGATGATGTCATGCCAAAACAATAGGGAAATTTGAATTAAAAAAGCATCTTTTGAAATACAATCTCGAAGTTATTGCCTGTAACTCTGACAATAGGGCAGATGAGATCAATTCAGGCTTTGCTGAGAACACTATCTTGCCAGTACCTTGGTAATTCAATATCATAGTCAAGTTGAGTTTTGTGTGTGACTTTCTTTATCTCCTTTCAAGGATGATGGCAAAAAACTCCAGCACTTTGTTGGACATTTGCTTGCTGCTGCACCCGGTTACACTTTATTGTAGCTAATAATGGCATTAAAAGCAAGCCACAGATATGCTGCTCCCATCCACCCATAGAGAATGATAGAGGCCTCTAGTGGCCATAAGGCCGTTTTAACATGTACAGCACTATTGAGGGCTTCCACCATTTTAATGTAGTCAGCTGGGTGGGACTTCCAACTTCACTGGCTGATCCCTCCTGGTGACCTTGTTGGAGTCATGTCCAATTGGGTCATTGGGAGGGATCAGCCAATCGTGAAAAAGAAAATGGAGATTCACTTAATTCACACGACATGTCACTTCCGGCGAAATGAAAATGAGGACCAGGGAGGGAAACAGAGGCCGGAAACCTAGGCAACATAGTCAAAAGTCATACTGCTGTGTCCCTGGATATAACTCCTACAAAAGGAGGAAGTCATGCAGAGAATTGGGTGGCGCAGTGGTTAAGGGTGCTGTAATGCAGCGCCAGCTGTGCCATCAGAGACTCTGGGTTCGCGCCCAGGCTCTGTCGTAACCGGCCGCGACTGGGAGGTCTGTGGGGCAACGCACAATTGGCCTAGCGTCGTCTGGGTTAGGGAGGGCTTGGTCGGTAGGGATGTCCTTGTCTCATCATGCACCAGTGACTCCTGTGGCGGGACGGGTGCAGTGTGTGCTAACCAAGGTTGCCAGGTACACAGTGTTTCCTCTGGCACATTGGTGCGGCTGGCTTCCGGGTTGGATGGGTTGTGTATCGGAGGATGCATGACTTTCAACCTTTGTCTCTCCTGAGCCCGTACGGGAATTGTAGCGATGAGACAAGATAGTAGCTACTACAATAATTGGATACCATGAAAAAGGGGTAAAAAAAAAAAATAAAGATGTTTGTTTTGTTTTTTTAAACGCAAATATGCCAGCAAGAATAATTCATGCAATAACATTAATTGGTAGCTAGCTAGTTATTATTATGTATGGCCAGGTAGCTAACGTAAACTATAATCAGCACCGGCCTGTACCCTACCTGCGCTAAGCTCTCTCCTGGCCCCTTAAACTAAATCTGAATTTGTCCTGCTAGGTGACCTAAGCTGGGACATGCTTAAACCACCTTAACAAGTCCTAAAGCAATGGGACTCAATCAATCTTTCTCAGATTATTAATAATCCCACAAGGTATGACTCCAAAACCCCAGAAAAGGCTACTCTCCTCAATGTTATCCTCACAAATAATCCTGATAGGTATCAGTCTGGTGTTTTCTGTAATGACCTGAGTGATCACTGTTTTATAGCCTGTGTTCGCAATGGCTGCTCAGTGAAACGACTTATCCTGACTTGTCATAGACGCTTGCTAAAAACTTTCATGAGCAACCCTTCCTTCTTGATCTGGCCTCTGTAAATGGGTATAGAATCAGCTTGATCCCCTCTGTCGAAGATGCTTGGACCTTCTTTTTTGATATTTTCAGTGGTATTGTTAACAAACACACCCCCATAAAGAAAATGAGAATTAAAAACAGGTTCAGTCCCAGGTTCGACTGTGGTCTTGCAGAGTTACTCCACCTCAAGAATTGCATTTGGTGAAAGGCTCAGCACACACATACTGACTGGCTCTTGTTCAGACAAATGAGAAATAAGTGCACTCAGGCAGTCCGGACAGTCAAAGTTAGTTACTTTAAGGAGCAGTTCTCTCTCTGGGTCGAACCCCAAGAAGTTCTAGAAAACGGTTAAAGACCTGGAGAATAAACCCTCCTCCTCACAGCTGCCCATGTCCCTTAAAGTTGATGATGTGGTTGTTACTGACAAGAAGCACATGGCTCGATCCTAGGCCCCACACTCTTCTCAATTTACATATACAACATAGATCAGGTAATAGAAGGCTCTCTCATCCATTTATATGCAGATGATACAGTCTTATACTCAGCTGGCCCCTCTCCGGATTTTGTGTAAAATGCTCTGCAACAAAGCTTTCTTAGTGTCCAACAAACTTTCTCTGCCCTTAATCTTGTTCTGAACACCTCCAAAACAAAGGTCATGTGGTTTGGTAAGAAGAATTCCCCTCTCCCCACAGGTGTGATTACTAACGCCGAGGGTTTAGAGCTTGAGGTACTTGGGTACAAGTACTTGGGAGTATGGCTAGACGGTCCTTCTGTCAGCACATATCAAAGCTGCAGGCTAAAGTTAAGTCTAGACTTGGTTTCCTCTGTCGTAATCGTTCCTTTTTCACCCCAGCTGCCAAACTAACCCTGATTCAGATGACCATCCTATTCATGCCAAATTACGGAGAAGTAATTTATAGATCGTCAGGTAAGGTTCCACTCGAAAGGCTAAATGTTCTTTACAATTCGGCCATCAGATTTGCCACCAATGCTCCTTATAGGACATCACTGCACTCTATACTTGTCTGTAAACTGGTCATCTATGTATACCCATCGCAAGACCCACTGATTGATGCTTATTTATAAAACCCTTTTAGGCCTCACTCCCCCCTATCTGAGATATCTACTGCCGCCCTCATCCTCCACATACAACATCAGTTCTGCCAGTCACATTCTGTAAAAGGTCCCCAAAGCACACGCATCCCTGGGTCACTCCTCTTTTCAGTTCGCTGCAGCTAGCGACTGCAGCAAGGCACCATCATTTAAATAATAGTGAAGACATCAAAACTATGAAATAACACATATGGAAGCATGTAGTAATCCAGAAAGTGTTGAACAAATCAAAATATATTTTAACAGTCTTTAAGGAGTTCCCACATATGCTGAGCACTTGTTAGCTGCTTTTCCTTTACTCAACTGATTGCCGATTTCTGAGGCTGGTAACCATAATGAACTTATCCTCGGCAGCAGAGGTAACTCTGGGTCTTCCTTTCCTGTGGTGGTACTCATGAGAGCCAGTTTCATCATAGCGCTCAATGGTTTTTGCGACTCCACTTTAAGAAACCTTCAAAGTTCTTGAACTTTTCTGGATTGACTGACCTTCATGTCTTAATGTAATGATGGACTGTAATTTCTCTTTGCTTATTTGAGCTGTTCTTGCCAGGATATGGTCTTTTACCAAATAGGGCTATCTTCTGTATACCAACCCTACCCTACCTAACTTCAAAGCCTGAAAAGCCTCGCTTCTAGTTCTTAGGAAACTTTGCAGTGTTTAGTTTTTCTCTGTATTGTTTCTTACATTGTTAGCCCTGAAAATATTAAGTGTTATTACTTAGAGCCGGCAAGAACTATTGGATATCAGAGCGATGTCAACTTACCAGCACTACGACCAGGAATACGACTTTCCCGAAACGGATCCTTTGTCTGAACTACCCAGGGCATTTTAACTGATTCCAGAGGTTGACCCAAAACAACGCCGCTGGAAAAGAGAAAGACGCACACCACACACCACTTCCGAGTATATTACTCGCTAATGTCCAGTCTCTAGAGAACAAGATCGACGAAATCAGGGCAAGGGTTGCTTTCCAGAGAGACATCAGGGATTGTAATATACTCTGTTTCACAGAAACATGGCTCTCTCAGGATATGCTGTCTTAGACGATACAGCCACCTGGATTCTTATGGCGTCGCACCGACAGGAATAAACATATCTCCTGGAAGAAGAAGGGCGGGGGTGTACGTTTCATGATTAACAACACATGGTGTAATTGTAACAACATACAGGAACTCAAGTCCTTTTTCGCACCTGACCTAGAATTCCTCACAATCAAATGCCGGCCATATTATCTCCCAAGGGAATTCTCTTGGGTTATTGTCACAGCCGTGTATATCCCCCCTCAAGCCAATACCACGATGGCCCTCAAGGAACTTCATTGGACTTTATGCAAACTGGAAACCATATATCCTGAGGCTGCATTTATTGTAGCTGTGGATTTTAACAAATCAAATTTGAGGACAAGGCTACCTACATTCTATCAGCATATTGACTGTAGCAGTCGTGATGTAAAAACACTGGATCACTGCTACTCTATCTTTCATGATGCATACAAGGCCCTCCCCCACCCTCCTTTCTGAAAATCTGACCATGACTCCATTTTGCTCTTCCTGTCCTATAGGCAGAAACTCAAACAGGAAGTACCCGTGCTCAGGACTATTCAACGCTGGTCTGACCAATCGGAATCCACGCTTCAAGATTGTTTTGATCACACGGACTGGGATATGTTCCGGGTAGCCTCAGAGAATAACGTTGACGTATACGCTGATTCGGTGAGTGAGTTTATAAGGAAGTGTATAGGGGATGTTGTACCCACTGTGACTATTAAAACCTACCCTAACCAGAAACTGTGGATAGATGGCGGCATTCGCACAAAATTGAAAGCGTGACCCATCACATTTAATCATGGAAAGGTGACTGGGAATATGGCTGAATACAAACAGTGTAGTTATACCCTCTGCAAGGCAATGAAACAAGCAACATGTTCGTATGGAGACAAAGTGGCGTCGTAATTCAACGTCTCAGACACGAGACACAATCACGGACTACAAAAGGAAAACCAGCCACGTCATGGACACCGACGTCTTGCTTGCTTTTTAATCTCTCCCTATCCCAGTCAGCTGTCCCCACATGCTTCAAGATGGCCACCATTGTTCCTGTACCCAAGAATGCTAAGGTAACTGAACTAAATGTAACACTCACTTCTGTCATTATAAAGTGCTTTGTGAGACTAGTCAAGGGTCATATCACCTCCACCTTACCTGTCACTCTAGACCCCCTAGAGTGACACTCTAGACCCACTTCAATTTGTTTAGGTCCACAGACAATACAATCACCATCACACTGCCCTATCCCATCTGGACAGGAGGAATACCTATGTACGAATGCTGTTCATTGACTACAGCTCAGCATTCAACACCATCGTACCCTCCAAGCTTATCATTAAGCTTAATAAGGCCCTGGTCTCAACCCCGCCCTGTGCAATTGGGTCCTGGGACTTCCTGACGGGCCTCCCCCAGCTGGTGAAGGTAGCAAACAACATCTCCACTTTGCTGATCCTAAACTAATACAGAATACCTGTTTGACTTGAGTGTGAAAGATCCATTAGATATCAAGTAGTTGGGGACTTGTAGTCATTTTGTTTTATGTGGAAAATTTCATGCACAAACACCCAACTTAACTGTGGACTTTTTAAATTTTTCAGTTGGAAATTATTTCAATAGATATTATTGAATGCAGAGTAGCGCAAATCTTCAGGGCTACGGATTGAATCAAGCCCCGAGTTAATTAACGACAGCAATCTTTCCATCAATGGCTGCGTTTACGCAGGCAGCCAAATAACGATCCTTTTGCCGCTAATTCAGGGTTTCCCTAACTCGGTCCTTGGTTTTTGTCCTAGCACTACACAGCTGATTCAAATAATCAACTAATCATCCAAATTGGATCATTTCAATCAGCTGTGTAGTGTTAGGGCTAAAACCAAAACGTGTGCACCTTAGGGTCCTGACGACCGAGTTTGAGAAATGCTGCACTAATTGGTATTTTGACCAATCAGATAGTTATCCAATAATTGGGCAAAAGAATAGGGCTGCCTGTGTTAAATGTAGACAGCGAAATTGCCACGAGTAGCATCGCAGCTATTTAGATGAGTGAGATGCAAGACTTATGTGCATGGGACAAAACCAGCTGAGAAGTTGAGCCTCAACTCTCTTAGCTGTTGCAGAAATCGACCCACTGTGCTGTTAACTTTCTGCATCTATGTCACATAGCCAAGTCTACCTGTAACGCAGCCATAGACAAAATACACTGACCAAAAATGTAAACGGAACATGCAACAATTTCAAAGATTTTGCTGAATTACAGTTCATATAGGATAATCAGTCAATTTAAATAAATAAATTAGGCCATAATCTATGGATTTCACATGACTGGGCAGGGGCACCACCATGGGTGAGCCTAGGAGGGCATAGGCCCACCCACGGGGGAGACAGGCCCAGCCAATCAGAATGAGTTTTCCCAACAAAAGGGCTTTATTACAGACAGAAATAGTCCTCAGCACCCAGTCCCCTCAGACAATCCAGCAGGGGAAGAAGCCAGATGTGGAGGTCCTGGGCTGGCGTGGTTACACGTGGTCTGTGGTTGGGAGGCACGTTGGACTTACTGCCAAATTCTCCAAAACATCATTGGAGGTGGCTTATGGTAGAGAAATTAACATTCAATTATCTGGCAACAGCTCTGGTGGACATTCCTGCAGTCAACATGCCAATTTCATTCTCCCTCAAAACATCCATGGCATTGTGGTGTGTTAAACTGCAGTGGCCTTTAGGTGCACCTGTGTAATGATGTTTAATCAGCTTCTTATCAACACCCATCAGGTGGATTATCTTGACATAGGATAAAATGCTCACAAACAGGAATGTAAACACATTTTTGTGCATCACTTGAGAGAAAAAAGCATTTTGTGTGTATGGCAGTGGTGGAAAAAGTACCCAATTGTCATACTTCAGTTAAAGTAAAGACACATCAATAGAAAATTACTCAAGTAAAAGTCAACCAGTAAAATACAACCGAAGTATTGGGTTTTAAATATACTTACAGTAAGTATCAAAACTAAATGTAATTGCTAAAATATACTTAAGTACCAAAAGTATAAATCATTTCACATTCTTTATATTAAGCAAACCAAACGACACGGTTTTCTTGTTTCATTCATTTACGTATAGCCAGAGGCACACTCCCAATTTACAAACGAAGCATTTGTGTTTAGTGAGTCTGCTTAAGTAGTACTTTTTAAAGTAGTTTATACTTAAGCACTTTACACCACTGGTGTACGGAACATTTCTGGGATCTTTTATTCAGCTCATGAAACATGGGACCAACACACGTTTATACTTTTGTTCAGTACAACAGTTGGCAACTGCTAAAGAAAACACCAACAGGTCAATCCAGATGACAAAACCATAGTTTTATTTAGAACATCAAAAAATTGTTTCAGTATAATATCGGTATGATATACATTTAAACAAATTATTTCAAAACATTAAATACAGGTGAGTTATTCATGAAAGGCAGCAACAATCCACACTGTGACTGCATTATCGAGAACACAAACTGTGACTGATAAACCCTATTAATTTAGGAGTTTGAGTTAATATGCAGACAACTGCTGTTTGTGACTATCACCCCCCCAAAAACATTCCATCCATGTTTTGAACCTTATGATCTGTGATTAACTCACACGCCATACTTACCGATATTGATAGGAAATCTGCCTGAAGATTAGTTGATGACTCTCCATTTTTTTTATACCCAGAACCCCCTCCACGCATAAACAAATGGTAGCAATATGATTTGAATACAGAAGAGGATTGTATTTGTCCCATTTTCGTGTGTAGCATAAATGTCAATATATTATTATACAGAGAAAGGGTGCTCCCAAACTGGACCAAATGGACAGAGAATTCCGTAATCTGAGGTAAGAGTTGTCTCTATTGGAAATGGCTTCCACACTACATTACTGCATAAACAAAGAAAACAGTCAGCCCACATGGAATCATATTCCTAACATGGGACATTTAAAATGCTGATAAAATGTAACAATATACAAAAAAATAAAAATGTGTTTTAAGAGATTAGGTAGTCAAACTCCTGAAATTGTGTGTTGTAATAGTGGCCATTTTTTTATTCAATTGTATAAAACTGAAGGAACATCCAATGTTCATACACTCAGCTGAACCAAAATATATACTTTTTAAAAACCTTGGCTTAGGAGGCAGTGTGAGTTGCCAGTGACGGTGTCTGTCTGTCAGAGGTGGGGTAGGACGGGTCCCTGGGCAGTGAGGTGACCTCCCTCATGCCTGCTCCTGTGTGGGGGACACTGGCGTTCATAATGTGCCTTTGTAGATGCTTTATCCAGTCCTCCTGGACCGACAAGGGGCCCTGGAAGACCAGGTCACAGAATCTGCAGAGGATCCAAGCATAGTAAGACCCCCCCCCATTCAGAAGTGGGCCTCAAAGACAGTAGAAGCTTCAACCAAGCAAAAATCTTTGGTCAGCTTAACATTCCTTTTAAAGCATCACAACAAATAATGCATTGAATAGAGCTTCGCCCCAACTTAAAATCTGAGTAGTAAAAATGTAAATGAATAATACAATAATTTCCACCAATGGCATAGACAGTATGTGGTCAAACTTTGTGGCATATAAGATGAGGTACAGAGTACCTGCAGGTTAGCCTATACATCTCCTCTGGTGCGTTCGGCATAGTGGGGGACATCTTCTTCTTGGAACCAGGCCTTGATCTCTGCCTCCTTTGTTTACAGTCATACGCTGAAACATTAAGAACAGGGCAAGAGCAATATGCTCAGGTAAGTTCAGTCTTGACTGGTGACCATGTGTGAACTTACACAGGGAGTCTGTGTGAGGCAGTGACATTAAGGAAATCATTGTGTTCACTGTACAGTAGTAAGGCTGTAAGAAATGTGCAGTAGTGATGTTACTTTGTGAACATGTGCCGCTGATGATGCGAAGGCACTTACTTGTTCCCTCCAGCAAGGCAGTGCTCTTTCGTTTTGCGTATGCCCGCAAGTGATTGGACAGACTAACACCGCTGTGGAAGGTTGCCTTGCAATGGACACACACCTTCCTGTTGAATTCACCTTTCTCTGTGAAACAATATTGAATGAAAATCGGTCACATTTTTGACCACATCAGGAATGGTTTTGCACGCCAACGTAATCCATTTGGCATTCACATCTTTCATGCTAACATTTTGTCTTTGGTTAACAGCCCTTTATCCCAAACTTTACATTTAGCCTTGGTCTCACCCGATGTAGAGTTTGAGAGTGTTGAGTTGACTTGTGCTCCTCTACCGTACTCGCTGATGGAGGAAACTGCCAGGGCACTTCTTGCCGTTTGAGATGAAGTCCTCAACTTTGAGTCCTCCTGACACTTCCTCTTCTTCAGAATTCCTATCAAGGCACTCGAGAGTGAACCCTTTACCTCCAACTTAGTCTCTGCCTGTTTATCCAAGTTTTCCCCTGATAGAGTATACATGGGCACAAGTGGTTTGGCATTGTTGTAGAGGTTCTGAATGGGATTCTGTTTAGAGGGTGTCAGGTGATTAGAGGTGACCTGCTTTGAGGGGATTCTGGAATGGGGGGGGATCCGTTTCTTGCCCAGAATCTGCAGAGCTCTCTGGAACTCTCCCTTGTCACGCATCAGCTCCCGGAGCAACAACATTGGGGACTTGGACTTCGTGGCGATGGATTTTCCGAGCCGTTTCAGATGGCCCCGAACATGGTTAGATAGCCCAGTCTTATTATCAAAAGAGTCCCCACATAGTGGACAGGAGTGCCCTCGGACAGGAGCGCCCTCAGACCCAAACTTGGGTGCTGAAAACATAGCAACACAACAGAAATAATTGGTCAAAACATTCTTTGTATGCCAAGGAAATTAGTTCCCATCCCAATTCAAAATTAAAGAAAAACAAACCAAATTATTGAGTAATGTTTTCCACAAGTACATAGAGTAGCTAGCCAAATGTGATAAGTAACCAGCCAGGTTCCCTGTGCCGGAGGGCGAGGAGTTTTTGCCGAAGGAGCTCTATTTTGGTGGCCTCTGGTACATTCTAATGTCTTGATTCCATCCGAAATACACAGCAAAATTAATTTATTTGTTCAGTGTAGTGTAGGGTGTCCAATCAAAAACGCATCTTTTGAACAATGGTTCAAATAACATGTTAATTGTGTAGATAATCCTCTAAGAAAACAAATGGTCCAAACCTCATGTCTCTGATCATAATCCATTAAAAACTTATTTGGGTCAAGGGTCAAAATTAGGGTTCTTAAATCAATGGAAAACAGTAAAAAAAAGTGGTCATATATCAGGAAAATAGCATGGCATCAGCTAGGCTGGATTGCTGTGTGAGAATTAAGGCTTCAGACAGGTTCACCGTTGAACTCGTCATCTTTCTTCTCAAATCCGGAGGACATAAAACAATATATAAAAAGGTAAGCTAGATGATGATTTTGAAACAAGACGTAGTATTTTCATATTTTAGTATACACTGTTCATATTAATGCAATGTTCCTGTTATTTTTCAAAGACATCTCACAAAAACAAGTGTATCTCTGTGAAATGTTAACGTGTGTACCCCATGCTTTTTATTTTCAATGCCTTTTACATTTAATTCAGCTTGTGTCATGCTAAATTTGCTATTTGCGACCCGCGGAAACAACTTGGAAGACGACAACAAAATGTAAAATCCCCAAAAAAATCTCTTTAAATTAACTTATTTACAGTTTTACTGCAATATATGCATTGCTGCAATGCTTGTTCTTCAAATTATGTATTTTATTAAAAATTAAGAAAATAGCCCACATTATCTTGAAAAATGTATTAAAGGTTAAAATGAACAAATGAAAGGGTTTATATATTTCTGATGTAACATAGCCTAACTGTATTTAAAATTATTATTAGGTAGGGCCCTATAAAATCTGTTTTATTTCTGTTTTCCCATTTCAGGTTTTCGCTCTCAAAATCACACTTTACTAGAAAAACAACAAAATTGGAGTCCACTTTCGAGGGCTGCGAAAAATCGTAGAAATGTATTTTTGGGTGTAGTTACCCTTTAATTCAAGCGTGCAATGAACAAGAGACTGTTTTTAAGCTGTGTTTTTATAGTGCACATGTGATGGTAGAGGTTGAAAAACAAATAGCCACTAGATTGATGAAAATAATCTTGATATAAATCTGCCAGGTAAACATAGGCTACTTTGTAGTTAACATTTAATTGAGAAGGTTTTTGGGAAAGCCTATCAATCTACCAGAAGACTGTCTTCATTAGCGTCATCGCTAATGGCTATACAAATTGTTAGACATGCGTACTGCGCACACACACAGGGGCATTCTCGTTACCTCTTCAGAAAGTTGCAGGAAATACGAATCACTCATGCATTCTGTTCATGTCCTATGATAAACTTGGGCAAAATAATAAATTTAGCGGTGTTGGGGAAGCTACTCTCAAAATAAACTCAGCAAAAAAAGAAACGTCCCTTTTTCAGGACCCCGTCTTTCAAAGATAATTCGTAAAAATCCAAATAACTTCAGATCTTCATTGTAAAGGGTTTAAACACTGTTTCCCATGCTTGTTCAATGAACCATAAATAATTAATGAACATGCACCTATAGAACAGTCGTTAAGACACCAACAGCTTACAGACGGTAGGCAAGTAAGGTCACAGTTATGAAAACCTAGGACACTAGAGGCCTTTCTACTGACTCTGAAAAACACCAAAAGAAAGATGCCCAGGGTCCCTGCTCATCTGCATGAATGTGCCTTAGGCATGCTGCAAGGAGGCATGAGGACTGCAGATGTGGCCAGGGCAATAAATTGCAATGTCCCTACTGTGAGACGCCTAAGACAGCGCTACAAGGAGACAGGACGGACAGCTGATCGTCCTCGAAATGGCAGACCACGTGTAACACCTGCACAGGATTGGTACATCCGAACATCACACCTGCAGGACAGGTACAGGATGGCAACAACTGTCCGAGGAGGATATGCACTGCAGTACTTAATGCAGCTGGTGGCTGCACCAGATACTGACTTACTTTTGATTTTGACCCCCCCCCTTTGTTCAGGGACACATTATTCCATTTCTGTTAGTCACGTCTGTGGAACTTGTTCAGTTTATGTCTCAGTTGTTGAATCTGGTTATGTTTATACAAATATTTAGACATGTTAAGTTTGCTGAAAATAAACGCAGGTGACAGTGAGAGGACGTTTCTTTTTTTGCTGAGTTTATTTGTGTCCAGGTTAAACGTTGGACGTCTCTCATTAAACAGTCGGTTAAATTCATGGTTATTGCATCATTTTCAGATCTATTAGAAGTGATTAATAGAACAATGTAATTTTACCAATTGACTGGCCAGAGATCAGGGCATTCATCAGCAAAGACGCAGTACAAGCTGATAGTATTTTGGACAACCAAATTGAAGTAAAATTTTATTGATGAAATCGAAGCGTGTCAGCTGTGCGTTGATTTGTGATTCATAACTTACATTTTACCGGCACTACCAGTAGTAGTAGGCCAACCGATAACACCACGACGGAATGCGTTTGAAGTGATGATGCGCCACCAAGAACAGCTAGCATGTCCAGCAAAGTACATCGCCAGTGGCACGCAAACACTTCGTGCAGATCAGCAGGTGGGGGCTTTTTTCGTGGAAGCCAAGACGAGACAATCGAAGGAGGATGCGGTGAGCAAAGTTACTCGAATTTAGTCACGCTTGATCTATATAGATTGATGCTTCTAATTGTGCATGTTATAAAGCACTTTTTTTGATGATGATGAGTTATTCTCTATGGCTGGATTTATGGATTTTTCCCCCCCAATGCTACATTAATTTAGATCTAGGAAAATAAAGGAAAAAGATCATGGAAAATAGTACCTTTTTTCAGTCGTATTGCACCCATCTTTCGACGGATGCGATGTTTCCTGTCTTGAGAAGCCACCTGCTCTCGTGATACCACATGGCGTGCATTGTAATTCAGTCCAACTCTATGCAGATGCCCTCTCACGTGATTGGATAATCCCACACCCGACTCGAACTCTGCAGGACAGTAAGGACAGGTCTTCCGCTCCCCACTCCCTTCCGAATCAGCATCTAAAAAGGGTTCACTCACTGGCACTGAGTTGGGCGCAAGGTTCTCTCCAAAAACCTGTGTTTCTATGCACTCTTCCTTGACAACAGGCTTGTGCCGATAATTCCTGCCTTGACCTTTATCAGACAGGTCTTCAGAGGTTCCAAGGACTCCTTTCATAGACATTCCTCTGCTAAAGGAATTACCAATGTACGGTTTCTCTTGCTTGATTTCACTTTTAGAGAGAATTTTATTGTTGGCATCTGTGCCATCACTATACTGGAAGACATCATTATTATCACCGTCTTCCATCACCTCCACCATATTTTGCATTTTCTGGCTTTGCAAATGTTTTGGTAAAATGCAGTAAGAGTCCTGGTCAACGGTATTGCGATAAGGGGTGGACATTTTTCTTTTGGAAGGTGATTTTTTCCTAACTGGCAATTCTACGACAAGTTTAGAGACATGCTTGCGGTTGAGGTCTGCACTATTACCTTCCCTTAAATTCTGGCTGTGATTCCAGTTTAAGATATTATTCTCCAACTTAGATGCCAATAAATGTTTGTGGCCATTTGAAGAAGAATTGGGATTTTCTGAAATTCCTGACAATGTTCGTCCAAAATCATGATCACCATTTGTGCCCTCGACAAAAAAAAAACCTGTGGTGACATCATTTTTTTCATTCCTCTGCTTGTCACGTCTTTGTCGAGACAATAGATTATTTATTGACTTGTCAAGTTTTGACTCTGTGGTTTGAGATTTGAAGCCTCTTTGCGCTCTGTGAACTACCTTATCCTTTTTGAAAAGATCAGAAACGTCATTTGAATCACAAGGCAAATCTGTTATTTTTCTGAAAGCCATTTTTTTCACAGATAATTTTGATGTCAGCTCTGAAGCAAATGAATTTACTACTGTGGGTTTCCTAATGGGGAAGTGCTTCTCAGAAGGTGCATCCTCAATTTTTTCTCTACTCTGGAAAACGTCATGCTCCTCGTATGTCTGATTATGACGAATCTCAAGATGATTTTTGAAGATGTTTTTGCTTGATGTGCCATAAGAACAATGGTTACAGGAGTAGGAATGAGGTGTTTTATCATCTTCCTTTGACCTAAACACTCTGGGTTTATCTGGCTCGTCAAGGTTTTTCCAGAGACTGTGTTCTTTGTTCATGTGTCTCTCAAGTTCCAACACAGTCACAGCCATATAGTTACAATTCTTACAGTCGTAGTACCTCTTGTCCTTCTCATGAGTCTTGGCATGTTGAACAAATGTATTTGGACAATTTGTTCCAAAAGTGCACTGGGGGCACTGTAGCCTTGCATCTGTGCCCTCATCCTTCAATTCATTCATGCCCTTGATCTCCTCCATGAGTCTCTCTCTTCTCTCCTGGTGAATGGTCATGTGACGAAGGAGAGAATTACGAAAGCGGAACGACTGTCCACACTCTCTGCATATAAAAGGCTTTGGAATGTTGATCAGACTGGGCGGATCTGTGTGAGTCCTCATGTGCCGGTGCAAATGGTTCTTCTCCTTGAAATTGATGTTGCACTTTGTGCAAGGAAAAAACAATGGCTCCTCCTCTGAACAAGAGTCAGTCAGCGGTTTCTCTTTCAGCGTTTTAAGCCTGTGAGCCACACTTGTCTCATGTGGATTTCTTGCAGGCGCGTTGAAGATAAGTTGCTTGATGGCCTCTACAGTTCCATTGGGATACGGTGCTTTCTTCATTGTCAATGATTGAGGTTTGCAGCGTTCTCTCAAGGATTGGACCTTGTTGATGGGAACAGGTTCTTCTAGATCCTCATGAAATACGTCCTTTGTTGACTTGAGGCTCAAATCAGAGAAGAGTTCCTCTGAGGGATCTACCATGACCACCATGTCCATTTTGCGTTTCCTCCTCCTTTGGCTGTTTGGGGGAGGATCTGCCGTTGGTGGCTCCTCCACAGGAGAATCATTGTGGTCGTCCCACAGAAACTGCATGAATTCTCTCTGAGGGTCCCAGCACAGGGGATCCTCATAATTATCCATTGAGTTCTCTGAAGATTCTACATCGAAACCCCATATCCCTGTAGTGTCAATGTCCTGAACAGTCTTCAACTGAGTAATGCTCTTTTCCTCCTCCTTTTCTGTTGACAAGCTGTTGAGTTCATCGGATTCGAAGGCCTGGTGTGAAGAAGGTCCATTCACAGACAACACATTTGTGTTTGAGAGAACATCAAGGACACTATTTTCTCTCAGAGGAGAAGTCGGAGGTCTGTCCAACGTTTCTATAAACAAGGGCGTCTGATTTCTCATTAGATCTTGAAAGAGATCTAAAGGGTCAATCACATCTTTCTCTTCTTCATCAATACCGGTCAGATCAGACATTTCTGCAGCTGAACTCTAGGAAAAGAAAAAAAAAACAGAACAGAAAGTTGTTTACTTTGCCCATCAATCATCGAGCTGGCTACACTTGCCAAATATGGTACCTCTCCTTTAAGAACTCTTGAATTAGTAGGTGTCCCCAAATGTTTGACTTTTGGCAGAAGTATAAAATGTAACAAGTGTTGGTCCCGTGTTTAATGAGCTGAAATAAAATATCCCAGAAATGTTCCATATACACAAACAGCTTATTTCTCTAAAATGTTTACATCCCTGTTCGTGAGCAATTTTCCTTTGCCAAAATAATCCATCCACCTGACAAGTGTGGCATATCAAGAAAACTATTAAACAGCATGATCATTACATAGGTGCACCTTGTGCTTGGGACAATAAAAGGCCACAAGACACAATGCCACGTATGTCTCAAGCTTTAAAGGAGTGTGGAATTGGCATGTAGATTGCAGGAATGTCCACCAGAGCTGTTGCCAGAGAATTGAATGTTAATTTCTCTACCATAAGCTACCTCCAATGTTGTGTTAGAAAATTTGGCAGTGGGGTTACGGTATGGGTAGGCATAAGCTAATGACAACAAACACACTTGCATTTTATCTATGGCAATTTAAATGCACAGATGCCGTGACAAAATCACGAGGCCCATTGTCGTGCCATTCATCCGCCTCATGTTTCAGCATGGCCCCATGTCGCAAGGATCTGTACACAATTCCTAGAAGCTGAAAATGTCCCAGTTCTTCCATGGCCTGTATACTCACCAGACATGTCACCCATTGAGCAAATTTGGGATGCTCTGGATCAACGTGTACAACAGCGTGTTCCAGTTCCTGCCAATATCCAGCAACATTGCACAACCATTGAAGAGTGGGACAACATTCTACAGGCCACAATCAACAGCCTGATCAACTCTGTGAAGGAGATGGGTCGTGCTGCATGAGGTAAATGGTGGTCAACCCAGATACTGACTGGTTTTCTGATCTACCTTTTTGTTAAAGGTATCTTTGACCAACAGATCCATATCTGTATTCCCAGTCATGTGAAATCCATAGATTAGGGCCTAATGAATTTATTTCAATTGGCTGACTTCCTTATATGTTGCATGTTGAGTTTGTTTTTGTAGGTAAGGCTCACTTTTGCATTTGTAAACACTTTCACAATGGAGAAGAAATATACTGTTATTTAGCCTAGCTGTAAATAAAATAACTGGTTTACTGAAATGTTTTGATATTGTGTTGGATTACATTGCCTTCTGAAAGTATTTTCAACATTTTGTTGTGTTACAGCGCAAATTAAAAACGTTTATTAAATGCACTTTGTCGCCACTGGCCTACACACAATACCCCATGATGTTAAAGTGGAATTATGTTTCTCTAAACTTTTACAAATTAATTAAATTAAAATTTTAAATCTGAAATGTCTTTAGTGACCAAGTATTCAACCCCTTTGTTATGGCAAGCCTAAATAAATTCAGGAGTAAACATATGCTTAACAACTCTCATAATACACTACATGACCAAATGTATGTGGACACCTGCTCATCACACATATCATAACAAAATCAGGGGCATTAATATGGAGTTGGTCCCCTCTTTGCTGCTATAACAGCCTCCACTCTTCTGGGAAGATTTTCAACCAGATGTTGGAACTTTGCTGCAGGGACTTGATCCATTCAGCCACAAGAGCATTAGTGAGGTCGGGCACTGATGTTGGATGATTAAGCCTGGCTAGCAATCAGCGTTCCAATTTATCCCAAAGGTATTCGATGGGGATGAGGTCAGGGCTCTGTGCTGGCCAGTCAAGTTCTTCCATACCTATAGACAAACCATTTCTGTGTGGACCTCGCTTTCTGCATGGGGGCATTGTTATGCTGAAACAGGAAATGGCCTTCCCCAAACTGTTGCCACAAAGTTGGAAGCACAGAATCATCTAGAATGTCATTGTATACTGTAGCGTTAAAATGTCCCTTTACTGGAGCTAAGGGGCCGAGCACGAACAAAGTTTTTCCACTGCTCCAGAGTCCAATGGTGGCAAGCTTTTGTTCGGTACGGTTACATCGCTAGGTTCTTCTTTTTGTCATGCTATGTCCTTGTATGGTGAGGATGTCATCCCTGGTCCCGACGATTGTATACTGCAGGGTAGATTGAAAAATTCAGTAACTGGATGTTTTAGATAGCCTTCTCGCTCATCTACCTGCTGATAGGCGAGACGAGTTGGTCGGTCTGATTCTGAGTTTTCAAGTTTTGTTTTCTGATACGTTGACACGTACAAACTTGATAGAACACGATATTGGCATTGGGGATGCTGACCTCATCCGTCAGCGGTTCTATAGAGTTTCTTCAGAGAAACAGCATTGTCTAGATGCTGAGATCAGGTACATGCTGGAGAGTGATATTGTAGAGCCTTCTTTCTCCAGCTGGGCTTCTCCCTGTATCTTGGTCTGTAAACCGGATGGGACAAACAGATTTTGTACGGACTACCGTAAGGTAAATAGTGTCACTAAGCCAAAATAATTTCCTCTTCCTCGGATGGAGGACTGCGTTGATCAGGTCGGAGTAGCGAAGTTTGTGAGCAGGTGCCACTGACACGTAAGGCACACAAAATCTCTACCTTTATTACACCCTTCGGTCTGTACTCGTATTTGGTTATGAGTTTCGGCCTGCGGAACACACCTGCCACTTTACAGCGCCTTATGAATAGGGTTGTCTCCGGTCTGGGGCACTGTTTATCTGGACAATGTATTGGTTTCTGCAGCTACTTTAGGAGCATCTGTCCCGTATTCAAGCCTTGTTCGACCGCCTGGCTGTGGGTCGCCTCACTATCAACTTGGCAAAGTGGGAGGTGCTCAGGTGACAGTTACGTTCCTTGGTAAGGTGATTGGACAGGGTGAGGTGCGTCCTGTTTGGGCTAAAGTGGTAGCTATTGATGCTTTTCCACCGCCAACCTCTAAAGAACTGTTTCTTGGGAATGATTGGTTATTATCATAGTTTCAGTAGGAACTTTTCTACCATAGTCACTCCCCTGACAGATTTGCTGAAAGCTAAGTGGGTTTAAGTATGGTCTCCTCACTGTCGCAGGCTTTTGATGACGCAGAGAGGTTGCTTGCCCCAACTCCAGTGCTAGTTACTCCTCGCGTGGATTTCTCATTCCACTGCAAATCACATGTCCTGCTGCAAGCAGATGTGTCCGGTGTTAAGAGGCCCGTTTGAAAATAAACTAAGAAGTTTAACTGTTATCAGTTTAACTACTCCGTGGCGGAAAAAGAAGTGCTAGCACTCATATGGGCGCTACAACACTTTGAGGTGTACATCAGGTCGGGTGTTGTACCTAACGTGGTCTACGCCGACCATAACCCTCTCACCTTGAGGTCTATGATGTGTCCCAACCAGAGGTAATGGTGTTTGTTTTCACAGGAATTCCATCTCGATGTGTGGCTCAACAGGGGGTCTGATAATGCTGACGCTCTCTCTCGTGCACCCGGTTCCTGAACGCGTCTGGTCCTATTGATCAGTGGACATGCATTTTCTTATGCGTGTGGTCCCAGAGTTGTGACGTATCCGTGTCGTTTACATGACGAGCTACTGCATATTTTGTGTTGTCCTCAGGTTGGCTGTGGCACATGGGTTAGGGTTAACTAGAGCAGTATTTTGTTGATATATATATATATATATATATAGTTGAATGTTTACATTTCTAATTTTTTTGATTGGTGTGGTGTTCCAGTGTCCTTGGTGGTCCCCGGTTTTATGAGGAGTGACAAATTCTTTCTCTCTGCTCGTTTTTCTTAATAGGATGTCGGTGTGCGGAGCTGGGAGGGTCGTCAGCGAAATGAAACACCTCTGGGCTCGGGTGTGTCCCGGGGATAAATACACCCCCCCCCCCCATACACCGAGGAGACTCTCTCTCTCTCTGGTTGCAGCATTTTAGGGCTTCTTCATGTTAGTTTGTTTTGGCACCCCTCATTATCACCATCGTTGCACGCATCTACTCACTTACACTACTGACTACACACACACACACCATTGTTACTTGTATATAGTTTTACCTCCGCGTTGTCTCCCTCTATGTTAAGGGATACGAGCCGGTTGGTAACAGTAGTAATTAATACATTTGCAAGATTTCTTTAAACTGACAATTCTGTGAACTGTCTTGTGCAAGTTTGACACAATACCTGTTTAGCAAAGGTTTCAGCGAGAAATTATTCAGCTAGGAGCTTGCAGGGATCTGTAGTCTTGCATGATGTCTTCTTTGATGCTAATGAGCAATTCGAATCAGAGTAAATAGACCCAAATATAATGATAAGTCACCTTGTCCATGAGAGATTTAGATGGTTATCAAAACATCAAGCCAGTGTAAGCCTACACGAAACACAGACCTTATTTTAAGTGTTTCTAAAATTCCCCATGGGAAAAATGAATAGTGGAAAAACAATTTCCCTCTTTGCCCGCTAGGTTTTATGGGTATTATTACACCTGCACTGTGGGGCTCTATACACCCCTGGTAAGCATCCCATGAGGGTTTGAATCCCCACAACGATCTAAACAGATACATTTTCAATAGAAAAAAATATAATTTTTCATGTACATAACGACAGCAAGGTGAGCGATGAGTGGGCTAAATATGCCTATTTAAGGACACCTGTCAATTAAGCCATAAATACATGAATGTCAAAACATATCTTATAATAAAATGCTAATCGATCACCCCTTACGCAAGACCGATGGGTAACGTTGTTGATGAGCAGTTGACAGTTATGCATTCTATAGTAAACTTTCTAGCTATGCGTTGCAGAACTGTAGCCCAGCTATGCCAAAGCAAAGCGCAACCTTTACACTCGAGCACCAACATAGCGAACTAATCGTGGTCTTCCTCGAGCCCCATAAAGATCCAAATGTGCTTTACTTCTCTTTAAATCTTCCTGTTGTTGGACGCTTGTAATAGCCTAACGTTACCCAGTCCATAATGTCCATACCAAAACAAAAACCTCCACCAAAACCACACAAAAAACGCCGGACATGTTTGAGCAATACCGAGAGGTGACAATATTGTTAGAGAAGACTTGAAACGTTACCTTTGAACGGTGTAAATGCAAACGATATGCACTTTAATCGTTGCATTGAATTATTGCTCACTTTCGTCTTCCATCCATTTCACAGTCGCCATTTTCCTTGGTCTACGTAGGTTAAACCATTTTTTTGAGAGGGAATACAAGAACGACACAAATGCATTAATGAGTGCACTTTTTAATTGCACAACAATTTTCCAGTGTAGAACTAGGGATATAATATAACATTCACAATGTAAGTAATCATTTCATTATACTTCCGTGATCTTTCATAAACCTTTTGTCACCGTGATAAGCTTCACCTGCAAGTGAAAGTGGTTTGTCCCAGATAGGCGGCATGAAAAATCCCGAGTTGATGATCATCTACCTCGTTTATTATAGGTAGAAGATTGGGTGGACGCTACTGATAGCCGGTTTGAAATGGTTATTTTATTAAAATCGAATACATTGACATGTTAGATGGTAATTTCCATTCAATGCGAATGTATGTATGCATATATATATATATATATTTAAAAAAATCTCTGTCTGGATCACATTTGGGTTTGTGAACACCTTGCGGATACAGTTATAGCTACTCAACAGTCATAGTAGCACAAGATGACTGGCAATCAAGACAAATTACACAGCCTCTTTATCCTCGCTGTGTAGGAACGTGTCAGCAAGGCTTCGGTTGTGAGCTCTTACCTGTTAAACGTTGCAATATTTTTTTCCACTAATTCTACCCCCCCTCACTCATCGTTTTATAGGATATTCAAATAACGCATAAAATGTACCTTTGTATAGCCAACACTCAATGCATGTTGTTTTGAAACCTGTCAGTTGTTTTGGTGTCAAGAGGCAGCCGCAACGCGCGGCACACCAATCGATCAGCGGGCCTATGGCTTTGATATTTAGCTAGTTGTCAAATACATACACGAACGGTCTATCGAGCAGCTTGATTCGAAATACATTTTTACAATACATTATTTTTGTGTTAAAACGAAAAAATGCTAATAATGTTTTGAGTTGCCGATCAATCTGAGCTGGCAAACCTATCTCCACAGATATAACAATAAGACAGATATTTCACCGGATGTATAAATGTGAAGCGTCCGCTTGGCGTTTCCACTCTTTACCAAATATGGTAGTGAGAGGAAGCCCACTGCCCGGCAGTGGAGAAGATGGAGCGAGATGGATTTTGGCCGACATTCTGCACATTTTCTCATCGATGAAACATTTTATCTCAATACAGTTTTGTTCCCAAAACTAGAATATGTTATGAACAAGGTGGATTAAGTTTTTAAAAATCGCGCTGTTTATAAAGGGGTGCAAAGGCGAATTATTGCACACGCGCACTTCACAGAGGAAGAGTCCCTAACGGAAATATGCAGATGAGCTAGAACGCGCCAATAGGATCTCGCTAGCTCGTGCTTTGCTCTGCCCACCTGGTTTCTTCTTCTTCCCACAATCACTCATTAGTTCCCGTTGGAAACGACAGGCTGTGGTCTATCTTGGTTTAGTTATAGAAATATTTGCTCTCCCTCGAGCGGGTATCATCAGCGTCTCGGCTCGAGACAAGTTAGTTATAATAGTACCCCCCACCGAAACAGGTAGGCTAAAAATGATTTTACTTACTTGAATTATCTATTTACACGCCACCCGTCAGTTTGAAATATAATACGAATTATCAGGCTGTCATTCTTATGGTCATATAATACATATTTATATTTTGTCAAATAAGTCGCTTAACTACATGAAAGTGAGCCAACTTGCCTGCCTAGTTAGCTAACGTTAGCTTGCCAGGGGGTTTCCATTAGTTACCACAGCCACAAAGTAAAAATTTATAAACACAAAAATGTGCTTTTTGGTCTTATTTTAAAATCAGGGATAAGCAAACGCAGTGTGGTTAGGTTTAACGTCTAATTTTAAGAAGATAAATTGTAGAAATAGGCGGGGTTTGTGACTTTGTGGCTGTGGTAACTAGTAACGATATTTGCTAGTCCTGACCAAGAGACTGCCATCTTGCGTTGATCTGGGGTAGGGGTTTCAACACCTTAGGCCTTTGCACAAAAAACATTTAGGCTTTACAGTATGTTTACAATTAAGATATTTTATGAGGTCTAGTCAGGCTCCTGACACATTTTTTTAAACTTTTCTTACAATCTCTCCCAGTTGCTGCAAACCTAGGCAGTACCTATAAAGACTTTCCTGTTGTGGCAACATTGTCTGTCTCCTTGGTGCCCTGAAATGCCTGTCGGTGTCTGCTGCATACAGCGTGTTCAGAAAGTGTTCAGACCCCTTGACTTTTTCCACATTTTGTTCCATTACATTCTAAAACAGATTAAATACCCCATAATGCCAAAGTGAAAACAGATTTTTAGAAAAAGCAGAAATACCTTATTCCCATAAATATTCAGACCCTTTGCTCTGAATACTTTCCGATTGCACTGTATACCATGATTATGTCTAACTTTGTAATTCTACAGATGACTGTTGCATAGGCCTACATGACCTAATGAGATGTTGGACTCAGAAGACTGCACTTTGTCCCTGGATAACCTCTTCTTTGAGAGGCCAGTTGTCCACAAAGTGTGAGTTGTCAGAAACAACCTGCATCCCACAGTCATGCCCCACTAGATTTGTATTTAGCAAGAGCAAAGTTCCTAGCCATGCTTAACCCTTTTCCTGCCCTCCTCCCGTCTCCAGAAAGCCACTTTGTCACGAGCAGAGTTCTTGGCAGTTGAAACCCCCTCTGTCCCTCTCCCAGATCCCAGCCACTCAGGACATCCAGAAAGAGGCAGAGGGTCTTTCATCATTCAGTAAGTGGCATTTGAAGTGATTAAATCATTTGAGTAAATTCAGTCAATAGTGTAAGGGCCAGTTTCCCGGACACGGACTAAGCCGAGTCCTGGACTAAAATGCACTTTCAATGAAAATTATCTTTTGAAAAGGATTTTTAGTTCAAGACTAGGCTTAAACTGGGTCTTGTTTTAAGTCATGTCCCTTCCTGCCAATCATTGCATTATCATGTCGTCTATCAAATCCCTTTCTGACCATCTCCAATGCAGGTTTCTCTCAGAAGTCCAACAAATTCCTTCCCCCTTTGAAAAGAGCAGCTGACGGTGATGCTTTCACTCCCAAGAATAACAAATTAAATCAGAATACCAGTGATGGAAGAAAAGAACCTGAGGCACAGAGCGGGTGTGCCCTTTGGGCTCGGGAAGACTTCATGAATAAATCCCAGGATACCCAAAAGGTTAGAGGTCAAACTAAAACCCCACATGAGTCTGGTCATGCACTGGAGCAGAAACATTTCTCTCTGGAGTTCAGCCAAAGCCCACCTCTACGGAGAAGGTAAGCCGTTCAAGTGAAACTAATGAGTGTGCATACTGTGCATTCAGAATACATAGTAAATGTTAGTGTCCCCCATCATGTCTTCATCAGATTGTTTTGAAATGTAATGGCGTCTGTCAGAGCCCTTCTGAAATGGCACCTTCTTTATCAAATACATGGCTATACTAGTTACATCATGATATGTGGGATATCACTGGAAGCACTTATGATCTCTCTACCTATAAATTAAATCATCTCTTTGTTGTTACAGTTTGTTCAAACCTCCCTGTGGCCAGGTGTTGAACAGCAGCGCAAACTCAAACAGAGGCCTCAACCAGGCACGACCCGGAGTGCAGCAAACCTTCGACCAGGTTTCTATGGCGACAGAGCCTCGGCTGGCAAAGCAGTCAGCAGCAGGCTCCGGCCCCCTCACCGATCTGGGCCCGCCTACAGCCCGGGGACAACCACAGAAGACACAGGACAAGGGCACCAAGAGGGCTCATGTTCTCCCCATGACACCCCAACCCCTTCACATACAAAGTAGTACCGCACAGACTGAACCCAACACCATGTCTGTGTTTATATATATATAAATCATATACATATTGCTATGATGAGGTGTTGTAGCTGAAGAATGTACTCAGATGTAATGGTCATGGCTGCAGCCTGTCACTGTTCGTTAGAGCTTGATGAGGGTGAAACGAGGTGAGCGCTACCCAATGCCCTCTTTGCTGTAATGACAGAAAAATACCACTAGGGGGTGGACAATATCTGCCATTTTGACTGGGGTTGGGTTACCACTGTCAGTGCGAATGTAAAATGAGATGTCTATGGATTTGTTTTCATATTAGATACTTCTGGGCCTGGGATACTCCGACCAATCTCTGAAATCCGTATCCTTTCGCATCTGTTTTATCATCAGTAATAACACAAGGAATGAAAAGTTAATGAATACTTGATTGATGCAAGCTTGATGATGACTACATGAAATCTAAGGAACAATTGTGGGCCGTTTGTTGGGTGTCCTTAATCAAATGAACACAGCTGCTAAATTTAGATCGGTCTTCAAAGAGTTCCCTTACTTCAACTATGTTCAATCAAAAGCCCTAGATGACGTAAGCATTCAGAATTGTCATCCAATTAAGAACCTTAACAGCAAAACAGTATCCTTGAGACATTTGTATGAGCCATGTATGTTTTGCAGGTTCTATACACGGGTAAGAACTTTGTGGCTTGTGCTCCTACGGGCTCTGGTAAGACTGTGCTTTTTGAGTTGGCCATCATCCGCCTACTGATGGAGACCACAGAGCCCTGGAGAAACGTCAAAGCTGTGTACAGTAAGGCCTTCCAATTACAGTACTTAGTATCCTTCTCAAAAGCACTAGGTAAAAAGCACTAAGACATTAAGAGCTGATTCATGCTACAGCCTGTATGCAATCTTGATATCTGGTTTGTTGCTTACATGTAAGTAATTTATGACCTGACTACACCAATACATTCTACGTGTTAAAAATGTAAATTGATAACATTTTATAAAATGAAAACTGTATGATGAGCTGCATTGATTGAGAATGCTTCTGTCGTCTTCAGTGGCCCCCATCAAAGCTCTATGCAGCCAGCGCTTTGAGGACTGGAAGAACAAATTTGGGCCTCTGGGCCTGAGCTGCAAGGAGCTGACTGGAGACACAGAGATCGACGACTTCTTTGAGATTCAAGACGCCAATATCATCATGACCACACCTGTGAGTGACACCGTATCCCGGTGTACAGTATAGCCTGTCACTGGCGGACATTTTTATTTGTGTGTAATATGTAGCGCAATGAAGTGGCTGAGCCTGTGACCATAGCAGACGTGATTTCCATGTTGCAATAGGGGTTTGCTAGTGATGCGAGGATGGATACATTCAGTTGTATCGAGACAATTCACGACCTGCAGTCAAATTACCTAGTGGCCTCATGGGTGGATTCTTATTAATATTTTTCATAATTTCATAATTAGTCAACTTTTTTTTTTAAACCGGATACAAATCAAGGTGTTTCTATGTCAAATGGTTTTGTTATATTTCAGTCTTCTGTGATGTATATTTAAAGTGTAATATTGGGATGGGAGCTCAAAATGGAATGCATTTCAACTCAATATCTGACATGGTACAGGTGTTTGTTTGTTTAAGCCCACAACCATGTGTGTGATGTGTATACTTTTGTTTCAAAGTAGTTTTGTTTAAGGCTACCAAGAAACATTCTGTGTGACCCTGATTTAACCCACTGCAGGAAAAGGTTAACACTTTATTAACCCGTTCATGATAAAGCACAGACACATTTCTCTGTTTCTCGCAGGAAAAATGGGACAGCATGACGAGGAAGTGGAGGGATAACTGCCTGCTGCAGTTGGTCCGGCTTTTCCTTATTGATGAGGTCAGTGGATACGTTTTTAGTATTTGATGTTCGGTTCAAAATCCCCTCCGGTAGGACTGCAACCATTTTCAGTACTTGGCCAAATAACACTCTGAAACAGCTTGGATAGAGTGAAACCTTCTTTATTAACAGATTGTGCTCTATAGAGGGCTTGCAGATGCGTCATGTTGGAAGACCAAAGTCAGTCTGATGGAAGTTCTCCAGTCGTCCACATGGCTGGCTGCGTTTTGCTACCACCGGATACTCTGGGATTATTGCCCATTATTTAGTTTGTCTAAAGACCCAGAAAACGGAGGCAGTGGGAGAACTTATTCAAGTAAGTAAATCTATTTTGAAAATGATCGAAAACGATGTATTATTAGCTAGCTTGCACCAGAAACTTAGTGTGCAGGGTCACTCAAATGAGCTGCTAACGTAATGTTTGCTAGTTAGAAAAGTTTACATACTGTATAGCTAGCTAAGTAAAATTAAATGTCACCAGTTTGCTAACTTCATATTAGCTAGCTATTTTGATGTAATTATTGTTGTAAATGTATTTGTAGCGGGGTAGCTAGCCAACAGCCATGGAATAGGATTAGCTGTCTGTTGCTGCTTGTCAGAGAATGGAGAGTAGGCTACTCTGGATAGGGCAGGTACCTTTGTGGGAGGACATTTTTGAAAATATTCTCCAGTTCCAGTCCCCAGCTAAAAAAAAAACAAAGTACAGAGAGATATATCTACATAATATTCAGTGCTGTCTAATTTGAAGATAATGAGCCCTGTTACTTTGTAATGTTTTCTGTCCTCAGGTACAAAGAGCTGTGAAACCCTGTCTGCAGATGGTCCCAAAAGAATAACTTTTAACATTCTTGTATACCATGGATTATATGTGTACCTATGTTCGCAAATTTAGTGAACAAAAATACAGTATTTGTCACACAATGTATAAACCTATTACAACTGGAGCAGGCCAACCCTGCTGGGTGTGCAGGCTTCTGTTTCAGCCCAGCACTAACACACCTGATTCAAATCCAATTTTATTTGTCACATACACATGGTTAGCTGATGTTAACAATTCCCCAACAAGTACCTAATACACACAAATCTAAAAGGGTGAATGAGAATATGTACATGTAAGTATATGGATGAGCGGTGGCCTAGTGGCATAGGCAAGGTGCAATAGATGGTATAAAATAGAGTATATACACTACCGTTCAAACGTTTGGGGTCACGTAGAAATATCCTTGTTTTTAAAGAAAAGCACATTTGTCTGTTAAAATTGATCAGAAATACAGTGTAGACAGTGTTAATGTTGTAAATGACTATTGTAGCTGGAAACGGCTAATTTTTGATTAAAGAAGAAATAAAACTGTCCTTCTCTAATAATACTTGAGTATCTGGAGCATCAGCATTTGTGGGTTCGATTACAGGCTCAAAATGGCTAGAAACAAATAACTTTATTCTGTTTTGACATTAACAATGTCTACACTGTATTTCTGATCAATTTGATGTTATTTTAAAGGACAAAACATTAGCTTTTCTTTCAAAAACAAGGACATTTCTAAGTGACCCCAAACTTTTGAACGGTAGTGTACGTGTGATATGAGTTATGTAAACATAATTAAAGTGGCATTGTATGAAGTGACTAGTGATCCATTTATTAAAGTGGTCAGTGATGTAGACAGCAGCCTCTCTGAGGTAGTGATTTCTGTTTACCAGTCTGATGGCCTTGAGATAGAACCTGTTTTTCAGTCTCTTGTCCCAGCTTTGATGCACCTGTACTGACCTCGCCTTCCGGATGGTAGCAGTGTGAACAGGCAGTGGCTCGGGTGGTTGTTTTCCTTGATCTTTTTGGCCTTCCTATAGGTGTCATGGAGGGCGGGTAGTTTGCCCCCAGTGATGCGTTATGCAGACCGCACCACCCTCTGAACAGCCTTGCGGTTGAGGGCAGTGCAGTTGTGATACAGCCCGACAGGATGCTCTCAATTGTGCATCTGTCAAAGTTTGTCAGGGTTTTGGGTGACAAGCCAAATTTATTCAGCCTCCTGAGGTTGATGAAGCGTTGTTGTGCCTTCTTCACCACACTGTGTGCGTGGACCATTTCAGATTGTCTGTGATGTATATGCCGAGGAACTTAACTTTCCACCTTCGCTGCTGTCCCTTCGATGTGGATAGGGGGGTGCTCCCTCTGCTGTTTCCTGAAGTCCACGATCATCTCCTTTGTTTTGTTGACGTTGAGTGAGAGGTTGTTTTTCTGACACCACACTCCGAGTGCCTTCACCTCCTCCCTGTAGCCTGTCTCGTTGTTGGTGATCAAGCCCACTACTGTTGTGTCGTCTGCAAACTTGATGACTGAGTTGGAGGCGTGCATGTCCACACAGTTGTGGGTGAACAAGGAGTACAGGAGGGGGCTGAGCACGCACTCTTGTGAGGCCCCAGTGTTGAGGGTCAGCAAAGTGGAGATGTTGTTTTCTACTTTCCCCACTTGGGGGCGGCTCCTCAGAACGTCCAGGATCCAATTCACAGGGCGGTGTTAAGACCCAGGGCCTCCAGCTTGATAATGAGCTTGGAGGGTACTATGGTGTTGTATGTTGAGCTGTTGTCGATGAACAGCATTCTTACATAGGTATTCCTTTTGTCCAGATGGGATAGGGCAGTGTGATGGCGACTGTGGACCTGTTGGGGAGGTATGCAAACTGAAGTGGTTCTAGTGTGACAGGTAAGGTGGAGGTGATATGATCCTTGACTACTCTCTCAAAACACTTCATGATGATAGAAGTGAGTGCTACGGGGCAATGGTAGCCATCTTGACGCATATGGGGACAACAGACTGGGATCGAGGGCGATAAACACAGCATCAATGTATCGAACATAATTAGTTAATAATCAAGTGTGCTATTGCTGGCCTGGAACAAGTCTGCTCACCCAGTAAATCAGGGGTCAGTGGAGCGAGGTTAGCCACTTCTGGTATTGACTTTTTTTTTTGTTCCCTTTAAATTATGCTTTAATAGTAATAGCCTGCTTGTTACTAAAATGTCAAACCTTTACATATGAGTTAGCTTACTTATAACACTTTGAAATTATATGAAATAGTGTTGATTCTTTGAAGTGTTAAAAGTTGTTTTAATTGTTATGTTAACTATTATTCAAGAATAACTAGTGTCGATGTTGATTAATCACAGATCACAATCCTGCAATAAAGAGGGGACTATGTCTCTAGTTTGTGTTGTATTCTCAAATTAGCAGTACCTTTTTGTTCAGTCATAAGCTCTCCAATTAGTTTTATTTCATTGTCATAATTTTTTCAGGATATGTGAACCCATTAGCTGATAATGGCATGCAGTGCCAATGCAGCCATATGCCTACAGCAGTGGTTTCCCAACTCCAGTCCTTGAGTACCCCCAACAGCACATGTTTTTGCTTTAGTCCTGGACAAACATACCTGATTAAATTCATAGGGCCTGATGATTAGTTGAAATAGGTGTGTTTGTCCGGGGCTACAAAAAACTCCTGTTGGGGGTACTCGAGGACCGGAGTTGGGAACCACTGGCCTACAGTATGGTGGCATTAGCCTCATGGGCATTTGCTATGCACCCCTTGACATTGCATCTGAAGCAGAGAATAGCTTAACTCACACATTGTTTACATATTGTTCAGCTCTTTGTTCTCAATTTAAAAACAATACCAGTAGACAATGTATGAAGCTAATCAGTTACACAAAATTTTGTACATGCCTTGCGCTGTGCAAATCCAACCATTGTGCAAATGCAACCCTTGTAATCTCGGTAGAAGCAGATAATGGGATCCTTCGCTTCAAACACACATAACTACTACCACCAAGTTCAATGCCAGATACTTTTCTCCCAGAAGGTCTGAGTGGCTACACAGCAATTGCATTGTCTCTGCTAAATGTGTTGAAATTGTAAAAGAAAGAAAATAGTTGGGCTATAAGAAATATTTTTTTATTCAATGGGACCAGTCAAAGCATAGATGACAACGCTTTTCATTTCACCCATACAACAATACAGACATGGTCTAAGGAGGCACTTTTGTCATGACGACAAGGAGAAGGCGCTCTACTCAAATGGCACAACAGGATTAATTGAAATTGTCCAAAGCACTGCATATGGCAACCATCTCGTATAACTGAGTGATGTTTCCTAAAGTAGTAGATGCTGCTGCAGCACCGCTCACCTTCACAGTGGGAATCCAGTCGACGTGGGTGTCTTGATAAGAGGTCAGCTGGTGAACCTACAGTAGTACATAAACCAATTAAAAGCACCCCTGATGTTAGAATAGCACTTATTTAGGTCACCTATACCACCAGGGCTCTTAATTGTTCGATTGTGTTTAATTCATTCAGGTGTTTTAGTGTCACATGAAGATTAAACTATTGTTGGGCTGGAACAACCAATAGTCCAACAAAGGCAGGTTGTCCTATCCCATTGAGGCCTCTGTCCTATGATGTCATGTCCACACATTTTCCCTCTTATGAATAAAGTTCTCAACAAAATATCATTGGGTTATCATATGAATATATAATAACCACTGGAGTTATTTTGGTTAATAATTGTCCTCCAGGCTATATATGGACGTCATATGTTACAATTTGCATCTCTCCTTTTCATGGTCATGGCTAGAAGGGATCAAGCTTTTGTCAAATTAGTGTAATATTCTAGATTACATGGTTGCATTCGAGACACGGTCGTTTTTCTTGATCTGTTGTCAGTAGAGTAGGCCATCGTATCAAATAATATTCTGCTAATGTCTCCAGTCCTATAAAGTGTAGAAGAATTGCATCAAATGTATATCAAAGGCCACATTTTTCCCGGTGCTAAGCGTTTATTTATAGCCTAAATTATCACTATCCAATCTACTCATCACATTAGGAATTGTATACTTACAATAGTCTGCAAATGCAATGATAGAGGTATGCAATCCCTTGTTATAAAGCTGCCTTTCTATGGTGAAAAAATTGCCTCCCCAAAATGTGAAACTCACTCTACACATGCTAATAGCTAGACTACAAGCTATCTAGTTAGCTACTTTTGGGTAACTTAGTGTTGTTAACACCTGGATAGCATAACAGCTAAACTAAATTCGAAATTGATCAGACTTGATTTACCAGTGATGAAAAGATCGTAGCAGACCCTGTACTGAGAGCTGTCTGGATTCAGGTATTGACGGGCAAAAAGGTTTCTTCGCATTTCTGACAGCTCTTGAGTCTTATCTCATTGGCGTAACCAATTGTGTTTCATGATTGCTGGGAACATATTTTCTCCCATTGTCTTTCCTGCCTTGTTAGAGCAGCCAACGAATCCACAGAAAATGACCGTGGTGATGAATCAACTAGTTTTAGGCACTGTTATCGTGCAGTTTGGGGTAGCAACTCGTCTGTTGACGGAATTAATTCGGTGGTCTTCCAATATGGCTGCCAGGAGGCATCGTATGTCAACTGCAAGCCCTCTAATATCTGTCTATTATTGTGTTATACATGTGTTATATTGACAACTAAATATAATCCATTTTGGCTCTGTTTTTCTAGGTGCACGTGGTGAAGGACCCTATGCGTGGAGCCACACTAGAGGTGGTGGTGAGCAGGATGAAGGCGGTCCATGCCTACCGTGCAGCAGAGAACCCTCAGGAGGATGTCTCCATGAGATTTGTGGCCGTCTCCGCCACCATCCCCAATACCAAGGATGTAAGTGGTTGAGGGTCAAAGAGGGGTGATGTCACACTTTGGCCATATGCAAATACTCTAAAGAGACTTCCTTCACTATAGTCATTCTTTCCCTTTCTGTTCATCATTTGCCATTCCGACACATGCATCTCCGTGTCTTGTTATATTGTTATTATGTCCGCAGTCCTGTCTCCTTTAGAGACATAGGAAATAGGAAAGGTGGGAGCTCGATAGTATTGCTAGTTACTGATTATCATTAAAAGGAGCATTTATTTGAAGAAATTACTTCTCCGTACTGTGTTCAATGTTTTGGCATGGCAGATAGCAGACTGGCTGTGTGACGACAGAGACCCTGCTACTTGTCTGGAGATGGATGAGAGTCACAGACCGGTAAAACTGAGGAAAGTAGTGCTGGGTTTCCCCTGCAACAGCAACCAGACTGAGTTCAAGTTCGACCTGTCACTCAACTACAAGATGGCCAACATCATCCAGACCTACTCGGACCAGAAACCAACACTTGTTGTGAGGAACTCTCTTTGGGTCTCTGAAATGTAGACTTGACCAGTACCATATTTATATGTTTAAGTAAGTATTGTCATTGTTAATATTTCACACACAGGTTTTTTTTAAATATATTTTTAAACAGTTTTGTTCAACAAGGAAAGGAGTCCAGCAGTCGGCCACTGTTCTGGCCAAGGATGCCAGGTTCATCATGAGTATTGAACACAAACAAAGGTTGAGCTACTTCCCTTTTCATTATTTAGAGATGTACAGGTACAGTGCCTTGCGAAAGTATTCGGCCCCCTTGAACTTTGCGACCTTTTGCCACATTTCAGGCTTCAAACATAAAGATATAAAACTGTATTTTTTTGTGAAGAATCAACAACAAGTGGGACACGATCATGAAGTGGAACGACATTTATTGGATATTTCAAACTTTTTTAACAAATCAAAAACTGAAAAATTGGGCGTGCAAAATTATTCAGCCCCTTTACTTTCAGTGCAGCAAACTCTCTCCAGAAGTTCAGTGAGGATCTCTGAATGATCCAATGTTGACCTAAATGACTAATGATGATAAATACAATCCACCTGTGTGTAATCAAGTCTCCGTATAAATGCACCTGCACTGTGATAGTCTCAGAGGTCCGTTAAAAGCGCAGAGAGCATCATGAAGAACAAGGAACACACCAGGCAGGTCCGAGATACTGTTGTGAAGAAGTTTAAAGCCGGATTTGGATACAAAAAGATTTCCCAAGCTTTAAACATCCCAAGGAGCACTGTGCAAGCGATAATATTGAAATGGAAGGAGTATCAGACCACTGCAAATCTACCAAGACCTGGCCGTCCCTCTAAACTTTCAGCTCATACATGGAGAAGACTGATCAGAGATGCAGCCAAGAGGCCCATGATCACTCTGGATGAACTGCAGAGATCTACAGCTGAGGTGGGAGACTCTGTCCATAGGACAACAATCAGTCGTATATTGCACAAATCTGGCCTTTATGGAAGAGTGGCAAGAAGAAAGCCATTTCTTAAAGATATCCATAAAAAGTGTAGTTTAAAGTTTGCCACAAGCCACCTGGGAGACACACCAAACATGTGGAAGAAAGTGCTCTGGTCAGATGAAACCAAAATTGAACTTTTTGGCAACAATGCAAAATGTTATGTTTGGTGTAAAAGCAACACAGCTCATCACCCTGAACACACCATACCCACTGTCAGTCAAACATGGTGGTGGCAGCATCATGGTTTGGGCCTGCTTTTCTTCAGCAGGGACAGGGAAGATGGTTAAAATTGATGGGAAGATGGATGGAGCCAAATACAGGACCATTCTGGAAGAAAACCTGATGGAGTCTGCAAAAGACCTGAGACTGGGACGGAGATTTGTCTTCCAACAAGACAATGATCCAAAACATAAAGCAAAATCTACAATGGAATGGTTCAAAAATAAACATATCCAGGTGTTAGAATGGCCAAGTCAAAGTCCAGACCTGAATCCAATCGAGAATCTGTGGAAAGAACTGAAAACTGCTGTTCACAAATGCTCTCCATCCAACAACACTGAGCTCGAGCTGTTTTGCAAGGAGGAATGGGGAAAAATGTCAGTCTCTCAATGTGCAAAACTGATACCCCAAGCGACTTACAGCTGTAATCGCAGCAAAAGGTGGAGCTACAAAGTATTAACTTAAGGGGGCTGAATAATTTAGCAGGCCCAATTTTTCAGTTTTTGATTTGTTAAAAAAGTTTGAAATATCCCATAAATGTCGTTCCACTTCATGATTGTGTCCCACTTGTTGTTGATTCTTCACGAAAAAATACAGTTTTATATCTTTGTTTGAAGCCTGAAATGTGGCAAAAGGTCGCAAAGTTCAAGGGGGCCGAATACTTTCGCATGGCACTGTATTCAATACACATTTCCTGCTGCTTAGTTTGATCTGATTGAATTGATGGAATCCTCTGTTTGCAGGTTGGTGAATTATGCGAACTCTCTCCTGGACTCAAAACTCAGAGGTCGGTGGAGAATTTATAATAATTTATATTCCTTCTCTTCTGTACCATGTAGGCAAACATTGCTCATTGATTTGAGTATAGCTATTTTTGTGTTAGGAATGTGAAATTACTAGCCCAGTGTTTTCTCTTTTCCAGACTTGGTGTCGTTTGGAGTTGGTTTCCACCACGCCGGAGTTGACGTGTCAGACAGGAAGCGAATCGAGGAGGCCTTCAACATGGGAGACCTGCCTGTGCTGTGTGAGTATCTGCGTCGTTCCATGAGTAGAGTACATGCTAAAACAGTTACATAGTTGAATTGCTGTTCGCCAGACATTGGGAGATTCATTCACCTTTCAGCAGGACAATAACCTACAACACAAGGCCAAATATACAGTGGAGTTGCTTACCAAGAAGACAGTGAATGTTCCTGAGTGGCCGAGTTACAGTTTTGACATAAATCTGCTTGAAAATCTATGTCAAGACTTGAAAATGGTTGTCTAGGAATTATCAACAACTAATTTGGGAAAAAATGTATGCCAAATATTGTACAATCTATGTGTGCAAAGCTCTTATTGGAGACTTATCCAGAATGAGTCACAGGTGAGTCACTCAGCGCTGTAAATAATGATATAAATTAGATATTTATGTATGTAATTTTCAATACATTTGCATACATTTCAAAAACGTTTTGCTTTCTCATTATGGGTTATTGTATGTAGATGGGTGAGGAAAAAACATATATTTAATCCATTTTGAATTCAGGCTTTAACACAGGAAAATGTGGAATAAGTCAAAGCTGGTTCTACTCTTTTTGGCAATTTTCTGGTGTTTTGTGGTGGAAAACTGAGAATAAGAGAATAACACTTCCAATAGGCTAGAAATGTTTAAAATTATTTTTTTGTTTGTTTAACTGTTACACACAAGAAGCTTCACAAGGGGATTATGGCTGGTTTAAGATGAAAACTGTAACCCTGTTTATGGTCAACCCAGTTAGTTTCATGGCACTTACTGAAGTCCTTTTATTTAACCCCTTGAGACGGGGAAAGCATGTTTTTTTATGAAGTTGAACATCTGCTCTTTATGAGAGAATGTTAAAATGAGATTAAATGAATAGTTGTGTTTTGTTATCTCAGCCTATATTTAGTGCATCCTTCACCGACAATCTTCCTCCCTACTTCAGGATCAGAAACATTATTGACCTTAACATTGTCATGGCACATGTTTATGTAATATGAAATACCAAAGAAATATTGTGTGAAGTTATTGGGGAAATGGCTCAGTTACAACTAGTACTCTGGCGATGGGGGTGAACCTGCCAGCCCACCTGGTGGTAATCAAGTCCACCACGCACTACATCGGGGGCGCCTGTGAGGAGTACAGCGAGGCCGACATGCTGCAGATGATTGGCCGAGCAGGCCGGCCACAGGTACGGAGCACAGACAAACCCTCAAGTAGCCCCAGACTCCCAGCATGCTTAGCTCGTCAGTGTACTGTACAAGTGCCCAGTCTTAAAACAGCCCTTTTTGCATCTTTTCAGTTGCTTTGTGATCTGTTTGTGTACCGCTAACTAAAAGCATAACCTCTATCTCCAGCTTTGCCTTCGATGTCTCCTCTCTAGTTTGATACATCAGCGACCGCAGTGATCATGACCAAGACTCAAACCAAAGACAAGTACATGCAGTTCATGAATGGAGCGGAAATCATCGAAAGCAGGTATGGGGACATTACTTTTTACAGACCCCCAAAACCTAATTCGACTTAATTTTGTGTTAAATGAATTGACAGGTGAAGTTAAAAGTTTACATACACTTAGGTTGGAGTCATTAAAACTCGTTTTTCAACCACTCCACAAATTTCTTGTTAACAAACTATAGTTTTGGCAAGTCGGTTAAGAAATCTACTTTGTGCATGACACAAGTCATTTTTCCAACAATTGTTTACAGACAGATTATTTCACTTATGATTCACTGTATCACAATTCCAGTGGATCAGAGGTTTACATATACTAAGTTGACGGTGCCTTTAAACAGCTTGGAAAATTCCAGAAAATTATGTCATGGCTTTAGAAGCTTCTGATAATTGACATTATTTGAGTCAATTGGAGGTTTACCTGTGGATGTATTTCAAGGCCTGCCTTCAAACTCAGTGCCTCTTTGCTTAACATCATGGGAAAATCAAAAGAAATCAGCCAAGATGTCATGCCCTGACCATAGAGAGCCCTCTGGGTTCTCTATGGTGTTTTTGGTCAGGGGAGTTTCTAGGTATTATATTTCTATGTTGGTGTGTGTATGGTTCCCAATTAGAGGCAGCTGTCCTTTTCCCCACCTGTTATGTGGGATATAGTTTTGTATGAGTGCCTATGTGCGCTACGTATTTCACGATCATTAAATCTTTGATGTTTTGGAAGTTTCACTATCGTTAAAATGTGGAACTCTACCCATGCTTCGCCTTGGTCCAATTATTCATATGACGGTTGTGACAGAATATCCAACCTAAACAGGACCAAGCAGCTTGCCCAGAAGGTGAAGGAGAGTTGGTCATGGGAAGAGATATTAGGTGGATGCGAGACTCTTCCTTGGCGGGAGTCGCCGAGGAGTAAAGGAGGACAGCGACGACGCCGGGGTCCGCAGCCATAAACAACCCAAGGGCAACCCCAAGATTTGTTTTGGGGTGGCACAAGGGGCGGTCGGCCGAGCCGAGGAGAGAGCCAGAGATCGTCTGTGAGTCGATGGAGCAGTTTGAGGAGAGAGATGTTGGCTAGGACTATGCTGCAGCGCAGGTGTTTTGAGGAGCGTGTCATCAGTCCGGTGCAACATGTGCCAGCTCCACTCACCAGGCCTCCAGTGCGCCTCCCTAGCCCGGTATGTCCTGTGCCGGCTCCCCACACTCGTCCACCAGTGCGTGTGTACAGTCCGGAGTCTCCAGCGACGGTCTACAGCCCGGAAACTCCAGCGACGGTTCTCAGTCCAGAGCTTCCAACGACGGTTCACAGTCCAGAGCTTCCAGCGACGGTTCACAGTCCAGAGCTTCCAGTTACGGTCCACGGCCCGTAGCTTCCAGTGACGGTCCATGGCCGGAGCCTTCCACTGCGCCGATGCCCAGCCCATGCATGGCGTTCAGTCCCGCTCCATGGCCGGAGCCTTCCTCTGCACTGGTGCTCAGTCCAGGCACGGCGTCCAGTCTCGCTCCATGGCCGGATCCGCTGTTTGAGCGGGTGCTACGCACCGGAGCCGCCACCGACGCTAGTTGCCCACCCTAACCCTCCTAACCCTAACCCTCCCCATCTAGTCCTAACCCTCCCCATCTAGTCCGCACCTTTGGGGGGGGGGGGGTACTGTTCTCTATGGTGTTTTAGGTCAGGGCATGACTAGGGGGGTTTCTAGGTATTCTATTTCTATGTTGGTGTGTGTGTGTGTGTGGTTCCCAATTAGAGGCAGCTGAATATCGTTACCTCTAATTGGGGATCATACTTAGTGTGTTCTTTTTCCCACCTGCTATGTGGGATATTGTTTTGTATGATCGTTAGATCTTTGTTGTTTTGGAAATTTCACTATCATTAAAATTGTAGACCTCCACAAGTCTGGTTCATCCTTGGGAGTAATTTCCAAACGCCTGAGGGTACCACATTCATCTGTACAAATAATAGTACGCAAGTATTAACACCATGGACCACGCAGCCGTCATACCGCTCAGGAAGGAGACGCGTTCTCCTAGAGATGAACGTACTTTAGTGCGAAAAGTGCAAATCAATCCCAGAACAACAGCAAAGGACCTTGTGAAGATGCTGGAGGAAACGGGTTAAAAAATATCTATATCCACAGTAAAACGAGTCCTATATCGACATAACTTGAAAGGCCACTCAGCAAGGAAGAAGCCACTGCTCCAAAACCGCCATAAAAGAGCCAGACTAGGGTTTGCAACTGCACATGGGGACAAAGATCATACTTTGTGGAGAAATGTCCTCTGGTCTGATGAAACAAAAATAGAACTGTTTGGCCATAATGACCATTGTTATGTTTGGAAGAAAAAGGGGAGGCTTGCAAGCCGAAGATTACCATCCCATCCGTGAAGCACGGTGGTGATAGCATCATGTTGTGAGGGTGCTTTGCTGCGGGAGGGACTTGCGCACTTCACAAAATAGATGGCTTCATGAGGTTGGAAAATGATGTGGATATTTTGAAGCAACATCTCAAGACATCAGTCAGGATGTTAAAGCTTGGTCGCAAATGGGTCTTCCAAATGGACAATGACCCCAAGCGTACTTCCAAAGTTGTGGAAAACAACGTCAGGGTATTGGAATGGCCATCACAAAGCACTGACCTCAATCCCATAGAAAATTTGTGGGCAGAACGGAAAAAGCGTGTGCGAGCAAGTAGGCCTACAAACCTGACTCAGTTATATCAGCTCTGTCAGGAGGAATGGGCCAAAATTCACCCAACTTATTGTGGGAAGCTTGTGGAAGGCTACTCAAAATGTTTGACCCAAGTTAAACAATTTAAAGGCAATGCTATCAAACACTAATTGAGTGTATGTAAACTTCTAACCCACTGGGAATGTGATGAAAGAAATAAAAGCTGAAAGAAATAATTATCTCTTCTATTATTCTGACATTTCACATTCTTAAAATAAAGTGGTGACTGTAACTGACCTAAGACAGGGAATTATTACTAAGTTTAAATGTCAGGAATTGTGAAAAACTGATGTATTTGGCTAAGGTGTATCTAAACTTCCCACTTCAACTGTATATGATACTTGTGTAGAGGATGGTGATGGTGATGTCCTATTGTTTGACCACTCAGCCTGCATACCCACCTGGTGGAGCACCTGAACGCTGAGATTGTCCTCCACACCATTTCAGACGTCAACATGGCCCTGGACTGGATCCGCTCCAGCTTCCTCTACATCCGAGCTCTGAAGAACCCCAAACACTATGGTCAGGGAAAAGGAGAGACACTGGAAAGACCCCGGTCTCTATTAGTATTAGCCAGCAAATGTACAGCATGGATACAGCATTAGCATGGATGCTAGTCTATTACATTACAGTTATTAGCCTGTGCTTACATCTCACAACATAGTGTCAAACAGTTGCTCAAAAGACCTGAGGACATACAGTACCAGTCAAAAGTTTGGACACACCTACTCATCGTTTTTCTTTATTTTTACTATTTTCTACATTGTAGAATAATACTGAAGACATCAACACTATGAAATAACACATATGGAATCATGTAGCAACCAAAAAATGTGTTAAACAAATGAAAACATATTTTATATTTGAGATTCTTCAAAGTAGCCACCCTTTGCTTTGATGACAGCTTTTCACACTCTTGACTGGTACTGAACATGAAGAGAAAACAACTTACTGTCCGTGCGTTTTTATGCAGGCTTTTCCACTGACTTGGACCGATGTGGAATCGAAGACAAATTGCAAGGTGTGGCATTGCTGTTTTTGTCTTTGTTATATGGACTTCTTATCTGAGAAGACAGAATATCTCCATCACGATAGCATTTGTGTGACTGAATAATCTCTCTCCCCATCCTGCTTCAGAGCTCTGTCTGAAGAACTTGAATTCCCTGGCCTCCATTGGTCTGATCTCCATGGATGAGGATGTTAACATCAAAGCTACAGGTTGAGAGCGACTGACCATTTTGGTTCAAGAGGCTACTATGGCCATTTACTGTTTGTTACATTGTTTATCGTCAGAAGTGTAAAACAATGTGCAAACCCTGTACATGTTTGGTGTTATCCAATGATACAGATAGATGTCTCCTTAATCTTGGCATATTTCGGATGTCGTCAGGGGAAGGGGACATTTAACCCATAGACTTGCCCGAAACTTGCATGTGCTTTCCAGCATCCCAAAGCCGTTAACTGAAATCTGTTATATCCTTGACATGTAATTGTGTTCATCCCGTACAGAGGCAGGCAGGCTGATGGCAAGGTACTGTGTTGCGTTTGACACCATGAAGCAGTTCAGCAAGGTGACAGGCACTGAGACCTTACCTGAGCTGGTAGGTATACAGTAACACTGTAGCGTCTCTCATTATGCACATACACTGTTTATATTGAGTGTCTGTATTGTGTTGTTTGTGGCGTTTGTGTTGTTTTGTTACACAGGACATTTGAATAGATGAGTTGAGTAGATTCTGTATTCCACTCAAATGGAAGCTGGGTCTTCTTCACACAGATAGAATTGGTGGTGAAGGGCAGAGAGTTCACTGACGTGCAGCTGAGAGTGAACGAGAAGAGAACCCTGAACATGTTGAACAAGGACAAGAACAGGATCACTATCAGGTTTTAGTGGAATTCAATAAATGATATTCCAATAAAGATGGTGTAAATGGTGATATCTGGGCTTTTGTTTATCCAGGTATCCCATGGAGGGAAAGATCAAAAACAAAGAGATGAAGGTGAACTGGTAGGTCAAGCAGAGACCCCTACAGTGTACCATCATGAGAAAATGGAGGGTGACATTGGAGAAGGCCATGTATTCTCTTTGGGTGAATCTCAAAAGTCTTTCCTTGAACCTTGGGTCTTTTCCTCCCTTGCGCCTTGAGGCGGAGACGAGGAATTCGGCACATGAGGAATCAAGGAAAGACCTTTGAGATTCATCCCTTCTGTCTCTCTACCGGTCTTCCCCCTCAGTTTGATTCAAGCCCAGTTTGGCTCCATTCCAATCCAAGAGTTTGGACTTGCACAGGACACAGGGAGAATCTTCAGAAATGGAGTCCGAATCAGCAGATGTAAGTTATCAATCACTTCACATTAACAATAGATGATTAGCAGTGAGCCTCATTTGATAGACAACCTTGATAGACAACGCTTGAAAAACACTTCAGTAAGATAATGTCTATGTGTTTTGAACTACATTAGGCTTGGCAGAGTTTCTGAACCAGCGCTCCAAGACAGACTTCTCTGCTCTACTCAACTCCCTGATACTGGCCAAGTGCTTCACGGCCAAGCTGTGGGAGGACTCTCCTTATGTCTCAAAGCAGCTGGAGAAAATAGGTAAGGAGACATAGAATACTGTCAATGAATACAGAACGTGTGTGCAAAATACTGTCAATGCTTGTAGAACAGTAGTAGGTTATCCTACTGTTGCTACGAGACCACAGGAGGGTGGTGACACCTTAATTGGGGAGGACGGGCTCGTGGTAATGGCTAGACGCGGAATAATGGAATGGTATCAAATACAGCAAACGCACGGTTTCCACGTGTTTGATGCCAGTCCTTTCGCTCCGCTCCAGACATTGAGTTTTCCTCCCCTCACCAGCCTCCACTGTCAGACACCCTTTTTACAAACGGAGTGGCTGCAGTTCCGACATGTTTTTTTTCCTCCTGCGCATTTATATATTCTCTATTTTACGCACAGAGAACAGGCTACTCAGGCGAATGGGGCTTGTTTAGTCAAGCTAGATCAAAGCCGAATCAATGTCTGCAAGGTCACATAAAGATAGTATTCTACATAACAGAACCCAACATAATAGCATAGTGTAACATTACTGGAAGACTGGAAGCATTTCACTGTAAGCATTTTCCCTCATGTGGCCAATACTCAACAGGGCGCTAATACTAGGAAAATACACAGGTTGGCTAAGCTACAGTTTGTTAATGCCATCTGCTCCGGAATTCGCTCACTGTACATAATTCGCAACGACACTGTAGGCTACTTCGAAGCAACACGGTGTATCTCAAGAAGATCTAAATGCGTATCACCATCAAACTGATTGAGATCAACTGGTCGGTTTGCAGATGCCGCATCTGCAGCCTTTAAAAACCCATTGATTTTGTTCCCAGACAAATGAAAGTCATGAAAATTGCTGTAACCATAGACATATGATGACACTGAGATTGAGATGCTAAAAACTGAGACTTTATTTATAATATAATTTTATATATATATGGCTGTAATAACACAGATATCTGATCCAGGGTTGTCTCTGTCGACGGCCATGGTGAACGCTGGGCTCACCACTTTCAACAAGATAGAGCAGACCAACGCCAGGGAACTGGAGCTGGTGAGAATAGCATCAACTGAGAATGACTGTAACTACAAAGTCATTAAACAACACTGTTGTCTCTATCTCCACATGGTTTATTGACATTTCCCCTTGAGACCAACATGCAGCGTCACGGCTTTCGATCAAATCAGTCAGTTAAATGTTTTGCTTAAAGACCTTTTTACATCGACAGTTGTCACAATGTGCTTTCCCGTACAATAAAAGCAAATATTTGTTGTCTGTTTATGTTTTCTAGATTGTCAACAGACATCCTCCGTTTGGAAACCAAATCAGAGACGCTGTCATGAATCTACCCAAGTATGAAGTTAGTTTGGAGCAGGTAAAAATGTTTGCTTTGGTGGAATTGTAGTTTGAACGGAAATGGTCATCAAGGTGAATCGTTGTAGAAATATTTGGTAGCAGGACGTAGCAGAATATTTTCCATACTTATATCATTTAACATCAATGAATACATCTCCCCCACAAGCTTTAATTTCATTTTTATTTTTCACGTTTTAGCTTCCAAGATACAACATCGCCACCGCAGAGATTGTCGTGACCGTGAATGTGAAAAACCACGAACAGCTACTGTCAAAGAGAACCACTCATGACCACCACTATGTCACAATGATCATCGGGGACTGTGACAACAACGTGGTCTTCCTGCAAAAACTCACGTAAAGATTAGGACTGGCATTTCCAGAAATGTCGTCACACACAGACACGACCTGATACACACATGCATAGAGACACACTTTACCTACAGCTTGTAGGTCGAGACAGAACATATTAAAAGTGTATTATAAAACATGTTAAAGGGTCATACATGCTTATAACAAGTTATAAAGCATTGTACCTGCAGGCTTGAAGTTAAATGTTGCTGTCATACACTTATAGAAGGAAAACAGTGAAAGAAAGAGAGCAGAAGAGAGGGAGAACATGAAAGGGAAAGAAATATGTAAGGGAGAGCGACTGTATTGTGTGTTCATCCAGAGACTTGATGCTGTTGAAGTCGGGAAACTGGTCAAAGAAGATCGAAGTGGCGAAAGCCTTCAAAGGAGAGGAGATCAGCGTGAATCTAATCAGCTCAGAATACGGTCAGGCAGTTAACTGTCAGGATTTTACGTTTGTTATTGTTCAAAATACACTTGGACAAACTACATAAAACTTATAAAAGGCAGTTTAAGTCTAATTAAATTTTTCAGTGAGAATTGTAATAAGTAAGAATATACACCTTCTATTAACTACTCTGAGATCTTCCTCTGCAGTGGGGTTGGACATTCAGCAGAAGTTTAGTGTCTTCTACTCTGGACCAAAGAGGTACGGAGGTGAATCATTCACACCTGAGCAACATGACACGATGCACATAGCACAGGCTAACGCTCAGAGATCACAGGGTGCAACACAGAGAACACAGCCAACAGGTCAGCAAACACAGGCTACGGCACAGAAGAGAACCTCCACATCCACAGAAAAGGGTAGGCTGATTTTACACCAAACATTAGAATGCTTTAAGCTATTACTAAGTTGTACAGGACTGTTATTGTTGTTGTTTTGAAACAAAATGTGCAATATCTTTTTCTTTTTTTCGCTGAAATTCCGGTTCCTCAAAACCAGTTCCAGGCAAAAGACAATGTAACCACTTCTGCAAAAACAAGGATCAGTGTGGCCACGACTGCTGTGAGTCAAGTTTTTAGTCCTCAAAAACTGTCCATTTCATTTCTCAATTGACACTTAGAATAATTAAAATGTTTGATTTTTAGTCCTCAAAAACTGTCCATTTCATTTCTCAATTGACACTTAGAATAATTAAAATGTTTGATTAATGTATTATAGTGTACTGTGCCTTCAGAAAATATTCATACCCCATGACTTTTTCCACATTTTGTTGTTTTACAGCCTGAATTCAAAATTGATTACATTCATTTTTTTTAAACACTTTTCTCATTGATTTACACACACTACCCCATAATGACAGTGAAAATATGTTTTTAGACATCTTTGCAAATGTATTGAAAGTTAAATACAGAAGTGTTCACACCCCTGAGTTAATACTTTGTAGAAGCACATTTGGTACCGATTACAGCTGTGGGTCTTTCTGGGTGAGTTCTATGAGCTTTCCACAACTGGATTGTGCAACATTTTCCCATGTATTATTTTCAAAATTCCTCAAGCTCTGTCAAATTGCCATAGATTTTCAACTAGCCCACTCAGGAACATTCACTGTCTTCTTGGTAAGCAGCTCCAGTGTAGATATGGCCTTGTGTTGTAGGTTATTGTCCTGGTGAAAGGTAAATTCATCTCCCAGTGTCTAGTGGAATGCAGACTGAACCAGGTTTTCCTCTAGGATTTTGCCTGTGCTTAGCCCTTAACGATTACAAGCATACCCATAACATGATGCAGCCACCACTGTGCTTGAAAATGTGGAGAGAGGTACTCCCTGATGTGTTGTATTGGATTTGCCCCAAACATAACACTTTGTATTCAGGACAAGAACTTAATTGCTTTGCCACATTTTTTGCAGTGTTACTTTAGCTTTTTGTTGCAAACAGGATGCATGTTTTGGAATATTTTTATTCTGTACAGGCTTACTTCTTTTCACTCTGTCAATTAGGTTAGTATTGTGGAGTAACTTCAACATTGTTGATCCATCCTCAGTTCTCTCTTATCACAGCCATTAAACTTTGTAACTGTTTAAAAGTCACCATTGGCCTCATGGTGAAATCCCTGAACGGTTTCCTTCCTCTCCGGCAACTGAGTTAGGAAGGATGCCTGTATCTTTGTAGTGACTGGGTGTATTGATACACCATCCAAAGTGTAATTAATAACTTCACCATGTTCAAAGGGATATTCAATGTCTGCTTTTTTTTTTCATTTTTACCCATCTAGCAATAGGTGCCCTTCTTTGTGAGGCATTGGAAAACATTCCTGGTCTTTGTGGTTGAATCTGTTTTTTAAATTCACTGCTCTACTGAGGGACCTTACACATAATTGTATGTGTGGGGTACAGAGATGAGGTAGTCATTCAGCAGTCATGTTAAACACGTACTGCACACAGACTTGTTAAGCACATTTTTACACCTGAACTTGTTTAGGCTTACCGTAACAAAGGGGTTTAATACTTATTGACATATTGAGTAAACTTTTCTAAAAACACACAGTCATTCCATTCTGATATATTTTTATTCATGCTGTAACACAACACAATGTAGAAAAGATCAAGGGGTCAACTTCCTGAAGGTGCTGTATTTTCATATCCTAATTATGTTTCCCAGGTCAAAATGGAGTGCCGGTGGTTCTGAAGAGGCCTATGAATCAGCATTCGAGTTTCTCCTCCTACCTCCAAGACCTGAAGACCAGGAGTGACACACTGACAGAGACTCCAGTCAAACGCCTCAAAGTGAGAGAACACCTGACAAGAACTGCAGCAGTCCCTTAAAAAATATAACCCCTTTGGGCTGAATTCTAACTTAAGAGACTCACACAAGACTCATTCATACTTTGGCATAAATCATGCATTGAAATCAAAAGCGTGACATGTTTTAGCTTTTTTAAATGTTTTATGTGTCAACTGAATTTGTGTTTTGTCTGCCTGTTGCTTGTTCCTTTAGATGAGAATGAGTGGTAGGACTGGGGCTACGAACATTCAGCACTTTTCTTATACGCCTGCTGCTTGCAGGTACATACACTCTTTTTCCACATCCAAAACATATAGTTCATCAGGTTGGAGTTAAAAAAATTGTTTTACCTTTATTTAACTAGGCAAGTCAGTTGAGAACAAATTCTTATTTTCAATGACGGCCAAGGAACAGTGGGTTAACTGCCTTGTTCAGGGGCAGAACGACAGATTTGTACCTTGTCAGCTCTGGGGATTTGAACTTGCAACCTTTCGGTTACCAACGCTCTAACCACTAGGATACCCTGCCGCCCAGAGTTAATTGATTACCAATGCAAACTATCTGACACTGTCCTCATCGTTTCTTAAAATGTTTTGAAGGTTTGTAGGTAATCATTATGGCGCTTCAACAATACAACAGAGTGTGGAATCAGCTGAGGACTTTGCAACACCCCAAGAGATGGCATATCTTGAGAACTTTGACCATGGTAGGTTTAGTATCAGAATCCTTCTAGAGAAAAGATGGGCAACTTTGATGGGGTGGGGGCCACAAAAAATCTGAACTCATCATGAGGGGCCGCAGTGGCTCGTGGGTCTGCGTACCCTCATCCATACCCACACATGCAGTCAGAGCTGGCCCTAGCTTTTTAGTGGCCCCCCAACTCGACAGTGAGATTTAAAAAAATAAGTTTTACAGTTCATTTCCTGCAATCCTACACATTTTGCCATGGGCGTAGAGAAACATTTTGAGTTTTTAATACGATATCTGAGTGAAAGTAACTAGCAACATCAATGGGGGTTCCCCAGTGGGTAATTTGACTATGATTACTCCAAGTTTAGATAGCTTTCCACTAACTTACCAATCTATACTGAACAAAAAATATAAACACAACCTGCAACAATTTCAACGATTTGTGAGTTACAGTTCATATAAGGAAATCAGTCAATTGAAATAAATTCATTAGGCCCTAATCTGCGCCCCTGCCCACCCACTTGGGGGCCAGTCCCACACACTTGGGAGCCAAGACCAGTCAGTCAGAATGATTTTTTCCCCACAAAAGGGCTTTATTACAGACAGAAATACTCCTCAGTTTCATCAGCAGTCTGGGTGGCTGGTCTCAGACGATCCCGCAGGTGAAGAAGCCAGATGTGGAGGTCCTGGGCTGGCGTGGTTACAGGTGGTCTGCGGTTGTGAGGCCAGTTGGACGTCCTGCCAAATTCTGTAAAACAACATTGAAGGTGGCTTATGGTAGAGAAATGAACATTCAATTTTCTACCAACAGCTCTGGTGGACATTCCTGCAGTCAGCATGCCAATTGCACAATCCCTCAAAACTTGAGACATCTGTGGCATTGTGTTGTGACAAAACTGCACATTTTAGTGGCCTCTTATTGTCCCCAGCACAAGTTGCACCTGTGTAATGATCATGCTGTTTCATGAGCTTGTTGATATGCCACAAGTGTCAGGTGGATGGATTATCTTGGCAAAGGAGAAATGCTCACTAACAGGGATGTAAAAAAAAATGTGCACACAAAATGTGAGAATCATTTCTGGGATCTTTTATTTCAGCTCACGAATGATGCAACCAACAATTTACATGTTGTGTTTATATTTTTGTTCAGTATACATTTTCTTTGCTTTCAGTGACTGACATAACAAGAGAAAAGATGCTGATGAACAACCAAATTTCGAAAATTGCACCTTGTGTATTCTACTATTGTAACTCTTTACTATTTCTATTTTTGACTTTTCATTAGGTATGTAGTGAAGTAAAAGTAATGTACTTTTTACTACATACAATTTCCCTGACACCCAAAAGTACTCAGTCATTTCATTATGAATGCTTAGCTGGACAGGAAAAGGGTCCAATTCACGCACTTATCAAGATAACATCCCTGGCCATCCCTACTGCCTCTGATCTGGTCGACTCACTAAACTTTGTTTGTAATTTATGTCTGCGTGTTGTATTGTGCCCCTGGCTATCTGTACATTTAAAAAACTAGATAATGGTGCCAGCTGGCTTGCTTAATATAAGCAATTTGAAATGATTTATACTTTTACTTTTGATACTTAAGTATATTTTTGCAATTACATTTACTTTTGATACTTAAGTACATGTATATGTAAAACCAAATACTTTTAGACTTTTACTCAAGTAGTATTTTACTGGGTGACTTTCACTTTTAATTTTGTCATTTTCTTTTAAGAGATCTTTACTTTTACTCAAGTATGAAAATTGGGTACTTTTCCACCACTAGTATTCTAACTCTCAACATATTTCTATCAATTATTCGTTTTGGGGGGGGGGGGGGGGGGACAAAAAAGGGGCCATGCCGGCTGCCAGTATACAGCAGTGTGGGAAAGTAATGGTAGTTAATGGACCCTTGAGAGGAGTCACTCAAAAGATCTCTCTCTACAGAGTATACTGACTACCTGGAAGACATATATCAGACAATGGGAGAAGAGGAACCACCACATATTCAAACCCCTGCAGAGTCACAAAGTAGGACTTCTCAGTTACTACAACTGTCATACTATATTTTAATTTTTTTTACAATCATATCCCATGATTCCAAGTCGTACTCCCTTGTAGATTCAATACTGTATGCACATCATATTATTTTCCAGTAGACTACTTACTTCAAACACTGCAAACAGACATACATTTTACATCAACATCTCATCTCTCAACATTAATCAACATCTATGTTTTCAGGCACTTCAATGTGGAGGAAACCCAGTGCATACAACGGAGGGTCACTCAGCCACAGCACCCCCCAAAGCCAGGGCATGGGTTACTCCCAAAGCCACAGCACTACTCAAAGCCAGAGCACGGGTTACCCACAGAGCCACAGCACCCACCAAACCCATAGCATGGGTTACCCCCAAAGTCATTTTCACCTTCAAAACCAGAGTAGGGAGGAAACCCAGAGTCACAATACCCCCCAAAGCCAGACTAGCGGTTACAGCACTCCCCAAAGCCAGAGCAGGAGTTTCTCTCCGAGTCCCATCGTAGACTTGACCGATGACAGTGGCTTCCTCTCGTCGTCACACACCCCCAGCGTGACCTTTGACCTGGGAGACGAATGGGATGATTTTGACGACGACAACTTAGTTCATGCCAGTGAGACATCATGCACCACTGTAGCTAACACTCAGGGGATTGACCGTGACAAGCTGAAAGGTATTCTACTACAGAACATCCAGGGTTGGAGTCAATTTAATTAAAATTCTGTCAATTCAGGAAGTAAACATTCATTTCAATTCTTCCTTATTGAAAATAATTAAGAAACATTGGAATTGAAATCAGAATTTCACTTTACTTCCTGAACTAACTGAATTGAAATAGAATTGACCCCAACCCTCTGTTCATCAATTACAGTTTGATTGGTAATTTTGATCTGATCTTCAATTAATTATGAAATGATGGACACGTGTTTTCAGGTCACTCAACACCACTACCATCCACTTATGTACAACCCAAACCCCGCTTCACTGTGTCCAGTGCCCCACTCAGGTGAGTTCTACTTGTACCAAAATTCACTGTGTCACAAGATGTCAAACCACTGTCATTACACTGAATTAAATGTGATCTTTGCCAGCAGGCTATATTTGGCATGGGACGTGATAGTGATGTTATTTCCCGGTTGTATGCCAACTAGTTTCTGGTTATAGAGATGTCAGCAAGTAGAAACTTGGTACTGTTGTACAGATGTAGGATCTTATTTTGAGCCAGTTTGCTATAGCAGGAAAATAATCCTGCTGCAACAGGAAATGTGAATTATGTGATTATAATGAATGCAATTTTTTTGGAGAGTTGATACATTTTTCATAAGGGGAAATCAAATCTGAAATTTCAAAGTGGAAATGACTAACTTTGGAAGCCTTTTTTAATCCTCAAATACACTACTAGTTTTACATTTCCTGCATTGCAGGAAAGTTCTCCTGCAACACGGCGATCAAATTAAGATCCTATATCTGTAAATACTTGATGTGTCCTAAACCAAATGATTATCAATGTAAAATGTCATGTTTTATTTGTGTGTCCCAGGTCAACCTCCCCAGTTATTCCTCAGAAAGCAGTTACTAGTCTCTCAGTCAGACCATATAACCTCCAGGCTTCTGCTCCCTGGAGCCACTCTGACAACAAGGCCACAGTGAGTTGCTAACTACCCCGAGCAACTCAGTTGACTTCATCTCAATGCTGAATCTGACGTCAAAATTAAACTGACGACAAAGCCAAGGCTTCTGTTATGATATTGAATGAAAAGTTGTTGTTTTTTACACAAATCACATGATTTTAAATATTTTAGCCCATTTTGTTTCCAAACACATTTGAAAAGTAATATTTTCCATCTGCAGAGGACATTCAGTGAACCCTCTGTGAAAGCACCCTCCTTCCCGAAACAGACTGATACAAGCATGGCTCCACTGGGAGGACAGTTTGATTTCTTCTCAAAGACCACTACCCCAAACAATGACAATGCGACTGGAAAAAGGTATGGAGGGACTATAGCGAAAGAATAGTTCATTTCCTTTACTTTTTATCAATACAACTTGTAAGCAGATTATGCAATAACTTTATATCATTGATAGATAGCATGATTCCTCATCATTGCAGGCTCCAGGGAGAGGACAACAGCAAGGAAGTGGATGCATTCATGGGTATATTTGATGGACTATTTTAGAAGTGTATATAGTTGTATGGACGGGTTCCATGACAATGTTTCATGTTACTGTGTATGTTATACTTTATTTATACTGTTTGCTGTTTGAGATGAACTGTTAGATTTACTGTTGATCCTATTTGAAAATGTTTATCATTCAGGAGTAGGAACATTCGATCATCATTAGCAGGTGGTCAAAAAAGTATTATATATCTATGTACTTAATTGAATAAACACAATATTTATTCAGAGGAAGTCTGAGGGGATTATATCTGAATATTATCATTTTTATATTGACATCTAGGAAAGTATCAAACCTAAACGCGTGTGCGTGGACAATCCTATGAGTGGAGTGTTTCCACATGATATGGGTAAAGTTTAATGTGGTAGGGGGGCTGGCGAGTGGTATTTTGTTTTTTGGGGGGTAGAAGTTAGTAAGGAATTATTTGGTTTTGAATTTTATTTTCATGGTTGTATAGAATTGGGCAGATCATGATTGTTCGTACACAGTGGCGATTTTAGCATATAAGTCTTGGTGGGGAAAACTCAAATGTTATTTGTTGTTGTTGATGCATGCCAGCAAAGCCACTACACAACACTAAACAATACATTAATTGCACTATGACGATGACACACGGTGCCCACAAACTGTTAGGGCCTACATAAACCTGTCCCAACAGCAGAGCTTTCTTTCCAGCACAATGGAGTGAATCCTTACCACTGCTACACCTGGTCATTAGCGGGGCCTTGTCTGGCAGCGAAACAGTTAATTCATTCTCGTTTACTGCCTTTTTTTAAAACATAGCTGATATGGCTGACTTGCAACAAGTGTGGTTTCTATGGGCAATTGAGATGTACAAACTATGGCATAAGGGAACGATAAGAGGCTATACGTAATTTCGATGAAGACATTAATGAGCGAGCTAAGACGGATGTTGTCAATATAACTATTCGTTCAGCACTTTTGAAATATACAGTGACAAAATTCAGAACATGAGGCGTTCTTACAGTATTTTCCCTGTACACCAAGTCAGAACCGTAGGATAAGTAAAGGCGGCATATAAGAAGACAGTGAAAGCTCTTACAATATTCGATGATGACATTTCTCTAAAACAGGCTATATGATACATGTGCACCACCAAGTCAGAACAGTAGGCTCAGTTATGAGGGGGAAAGGGACCAAATTATTAGGGTGAGGCACATGGGCTACTAACAGCTACTACACAACATATACTTAGTATTACTTTCTTAACCACAGTATACATATCCCCTTCACATATTACATCATTTCTGCAGCAGCATATAAGACATTTTTGGACTCACCTTGTTGTGCAGTGCCCACTTGAACAAGGACAGTGGCGCGGCAGTCATTCTTGTGGTCAAATGTTGTAATCAAAGTCTGGCATTCTCTGGATTTATGGTGCTTTCAAGACAACTGGGAACTCGGGAAAAGGTTGATCTAAAAAGAAGCCCAAGTTCCCTTGGAATTCCGAGTTGGATGACTGTTCAAAACTTATTTTCCCAGTCAGAGCTCGTTTTTTTCCGGGTTCCCAGTTGTCTTGAACTCACTGAAGTCTGAGATTTTCCTGTTCCTATTTTTTCAGTTGTTTTGAACATGGCAGAAGTCATGCAGGATTGACAGCATGGCAAATGTATTTAACATTTTCTGGCCCATGGTGTTGCATGTGAATGTTTATCCTTTTAAGCTTGGAAAATAGACTCTTAAACCCAGACTTGGACCACACACCCTCTTCACTGAATAGCAGGCTAGTGATCGCTTTGCAACGCTGACAGTTATCCACTGATTCATTCCAAACCACTCATTGTTTAATTTCTGATTTCCAACGGCCAATGAGCACCGATACGGGGCGCTGGTAGCCTAGTGGTTAGAGGGTTGGGCCAGTAACTGAAAGGTTGCTAGATCAAATTCCCGAGCTGACAAAGTAAAAATATGTTGTTCTGCCCCTGAACAAGGCGGTTCACCCACTGTTCCTAGGCTGTCATTGTAAATATGATTTTGTTCTTAACTGACTTGCCTAGTAAAATAAAGATAAAAAATAAAAATAAAACAAATCTATGATTTCTCTTCATATGAAAAGGATTTGCCAGTAGATTGTCGACTTGATTCATGATGATGACTGCTTGTCTAGCTCTCTAGCTAAGATTTTGAAAGTATGATGTTGACATTTTATCTGTGGCCAATGACCTTGAGCCTTCTTGGATGGGCACTTGTAATGTAAATCTATGGCAGCACCCAAGAGGCATGAATTTTCGAGCTCTACCCGTAGATTTTGCAGTGACGTAGTGTCCCCATGAGTGACAGAACACTGAGCCAATCGCGGTGCAACTACAGAAAATTACCAACCCCTACGCTCCGTATTGTCTGCTGGCTGCCCCACCACCACAGACCACACTGAGCTAGGCTGAAACACCTGCATTTTGGAGCTCTATTACTCAAGAAAGCAACAAAGAAACCATTTGTGTATGTGACTTTATTAACAAATTAGTACATTTTTTTAACATTGTTTGCAAACTTATATGTGACACGTATTAATGTCAAAATAACAAGCAAATATATATATATATATATATATATATATATATATATACAAATATATATATATATATATATTTATTTATTTTTTATTTATTTTTTATTTTTTAACTAAACAGGTGGGGCTCAAAACATCTGAGTGAAAATCAATGGAGGTCCCCTGTCCATAATTAGATAGCTGGCCACTAACTTACAAATCTATACTGAACAAAAGTATAAGCTCAACATGCAACATTTTACATCATTACATTTAAGTCATTTAGCAGACGCTCTTATCCAGAGCGACTTACAAATTGGTGAATTCACCTTCTGACATCCAGTGGAACAGCCACTTTACAATAGTGCATCTAAATCATTAAGGGGGGGGTGAGAAGGATTACTTATCCTATCCTAGGTATTCCTTGAAGAGGTGGGGTTTCAGGTGTCTCCGGAAGGTGGTGATTGACTCCGCTGTCCTGGCGTCGTGAGGGAGTTTGTTCCACCATTGGGGGGCCAGAGCAGCGAACAGTTTTGACTGGGCTGAGCGGGAACTGTACTTCCTCAGTGGTAGGGAGGCGAGCAGGCCAGAGGTGGATGAACGCAGTGCCCTTGCTTGGGTGTAGGGCCTGATCAGAGCCTGGAGGTACTGCGGTGCCGTTCCCCTCACAGCTCCGTAGGCAAGCACCATGGTCTTGTAGCGGATGCGAGCTTCAACTGGAAGCCAGTGGAGAGAGCGGAGGAGCGGGGTGACGTGAGAGAACTTGGGAAGGTTGAACACCAGACGGGCTGCGGCGTTCTGGATGAGTTGTAGGGGTTTAATGGCACAGGCAGGGAGCCCAGCCAACAGCGAGTTGCAGTAATCCAGACGGGAGATGACAAGTGCCTGGATTAGGACCTGCGCCGCTTCCTGTGTGAGGCAGGGTCGTACTCTGCGGATGTTGTAGAGCATGAACCTACAGGAACGGGCCACCGCCATGATGTTGGTTGAGAACGACAGGGTGTTGTCCAGGATCACGCCAAGGTTCTTAGCGCTCTGGGAGGAGGACACAATGGAGTTGTCAACCGTGATGGCGAGATCATGGAACGGGCAGTCCTTCCCCGGGAGGAAGAGCAGCTCCGTCTTGCCGAGGTTCAGCTTGAGGTGGTGATCCGTCATCCACACTGATATGTCTGCCAGACATGCAGAGATGCGATTCGCCACCTGGTCATCAGAAGGGGGAAAGGAGAAGATTAATTGTGTGTCGTCTGCATAGCAATGATAGGAGAGACCATGTGAGGTTATGACAGAGCCAAGTGACTTGGTGTATAGCGAGAATAGGAGAGGGCCTAGAACAGAGCCCTGGGGGACACCAGTGGTGAGAGCGCGTGGCGAGGAGACAGATTCTCGCCACGCCACCTGGTAGGAGCGACCTGTCAGGTAGGACGCAATCCAAGCGTGGGCCGCGCCGGAGATGCCCAACTCGGAGAGGGTGGAGAGGAGGATCTGATGGTTCACAGTATCGAAGGCAGCCGATAGGTCTAGACGGATGAGAGCAGAGGAGAGAGAGTTAGCTTTAGCAGTGCGGAGCGCCTCCGTGATACAGAGAAGAGCAGTCTCAGTTGAATGACTAGTCTTGAAACCTGACTGATTTGGATCAAGAAGGTCATTCTGAGAGAGATAGCGGGAGAGCTGGCCAAGGACGGCACGTTCAAGAGTTTTGGAGAGAAAAGAAAGAAGGGATACTGGTCTGTAGTTGTTGACATCGGAGGGATCGAGTGTAGGTTTTTTCAGAAGGGGTGCAACTCTCGCTCTCTTGAAGACGGAAGGGACGTAGCCAGCGGTCAGGGATGAGTTGATGAGCGAGGTGAGGTAAGGGAGAAGGTCTCCGGAAATGGTCTGGAGAAGAGAGGAGGGGATAGGGTCAAGCGGGCAGGTTGTTGGGCGGCCGGCCGTCACAAGAAGCGAGATTTCATCTGGAGAGAGAGGGAGAAAGAGGTCAGAGCACAGGGTAGGGCAGTGTGAGCAGAACCAGCGGTGTCGTTTGACTTAGCAAACGAGGATCGGATGTCGTCGACCTTCTTTTCAAAATGGTTGACGAAGTCATCTGCAGAGAGGGAGGAGGGGGGGAGGGGGAGGATTCAGGAGGGAGGAGAAGGTGGCAAAGAGCTTCCTAGGGTTAGAGGCAGATGCTTGGAATTTAGAGTGGTAGAAAGTGGCTTTAGCAGCAGAGACAGAGGAGGAAAATGTAGAGAGGAGGGAGTGAAAGGATGCCAGGTCCGCAGGGAGGCGAGTTTTCCTCCATTTCCGCTCGGCTGCCCGGAGCTCTGTTCTGTGAGCTCGCAGTGAGTCATCGAGCCACGGAGCGGGAGGGAGGACCGAGCCGGCCTGGAGGATAGGGGACATAGAGAGTCAAAGGATGCAGAAAGGGAAGAGAGGAGGGTTGAGGAGGCAGAATCAGGAGATAGGCTGGAGAAGGTATGAGCAGAGGGAAGAGATGATAGGATGGAAGAGGAGAGAGTAGCGGGGGAGAGAGAGCGAAGGTTGGGACGGCGCGATACCACCCGAGTAGGGGCAGTGTGGGAAGTGTTGGATGAGAGCGAGAGGGAAAAGGATACAAGGTAGTGGTCGGAGACTTGGAGGGAGTTGCAATGAGGTTAGTGGAAGAACAGCATCTAGTAAAGATGAGGTCGAGCGTATTGCCTGCCTTGTGAGTAGGGGGGAAGGTGAGAGGGTGAGGTCAAAAGAGGAGAGGAGTGGAAAGAAGGAGGCAGAGAGGAATGAGTCAAAGGTAGACGTGGGGAGGTTAAAGTCGCCCAGGACTGTGAGAGGTGAGCCGTCCTCAGGAAAGGAGCTTATCAAGGCATCAAGCTCATTGATGAACTCTCCGAGGGAACCTGGAGGGCGATAAATGATAAGGATGTTAAGCTTGAAAGGGCTGGTAACTGTGACAGCATGGAATTCAAAGGAGGCGATAGACAGATGGGTAAGGGGAGAGAGAGAGAATGACCACTTGGGAGAGATGAGGATCCCGGTGCCACCACCCCGCTGACCAGAAGCTCTCGGGGTGTGCGAGAACACGTGGGCGGACGAAGAGAGAGCAGTAGGAGTAGCAGTGTTATCTGTTATCTGTGGTGATCCATGTTTCCGTCAGTGCCAAGAAGTCGAGGGACTGGAGGGAGGCATAGGCTGAGATGAACTCTGCCTTGTTGGCCGCAGATCGGCAGTTCCAGAGGCTAATTTCAACTATTTTACTGAGTTACAGTTCATATAAGGAAATCAGTCAATTGAAATAAATGCATTAGGCCCTAATGTATGGATTTCACATGAATGGGCAGTGGTGTGGCCATGGTGGGCCTGAGAGGGCATAGGCCCAGCCGATCAAATTGAGTATTTCCCCAAAACAAGCTTTGTTACAGACAGATATACTCCTCAGTTTGATCAGCTGTCCGGGTGGATGGTCTCTTACGATCCCAAGCGTTTCTCCATTGCCAAGATAATCCATCCACCTGACAGGTGTGGCATATCCAGAAGCTGATTTAACAGCATAATCATTACACAGGTGCACCTTGTGCTGGGGACAATAAAAAGGCCACTCTAAAATGTGCTGTTTTGTCACACAACGCCACAAATGTCTCAACTTGAGGGAGCATGCAATTGGCATGCTGACTGCAGGAATATTCAACAGAACTGTTGCCAGATAATTAAATGTTAATTTCTTTACTATAAGCCACCTCCAACATCATTTTAGAGATTTCGTCAATATGTCCAACCGACCTCACAACCGCAGACCATGTGTAACCATGCCAGCCCAGGACCTCCACATCCGGCTTCTTCACCTGCGGGATCGTCTGAGGGGGAGGGGGTGCTGCTCAGGAGTATTCCTGGGCCTGGCTCCCAAGTGGGTGGACCACCCAGTCATGTGAAATCCATAGATTAGGGCCTAATGAATTTATTTCAATAGACTGATTTCCTTCTATGAACTGTTGTTCAGTAAAATATTTGAAATTGTTGCATGTTGCGTTTATAGTTGCTACACTTAAGAGTAAAAATATAGAGCAAAATATTTTGAGAAACTTTTTCTTTATAGACAACTACAAACTTCAAGAGTTGGTTTGATGGGTTTACTCCAGTTGTCATCGTCCTGCTTAAATTGTATTTCAAACAAATCTGACATTTTTCACATTTTACAATCATAAATAGTTAACATAAATACAATTAAACTTTCACATCAATACGTTTGAGTTCGTAATTACATAACATGATTTAAGTGTCCATGGAAGGTTTTCGAGTCCCGCTTATTTTTAGTTCCATTTTGACAAAAAGTTGTTTTCATAATGCATCTTGTTTCCCAAAGTATACTGTTCACAATATTATCCACCATAGTTATTTAGTAAAGTCAATGCATATTATTGTCCACAATAATTATTTAGCTATGTCATCCATGTGAATCTGAGAAACAGTGAAAGGCAGACTTGTGATTTATACATACAGTGCCTTCAGAGAATATTTATATTCAAATTTGTACAAGTTAATTAGTAATGAAAAGCTGAAATGTCTCGAGTCTAAGTATTCAACCCCTTTGTTATGGCAAGCTTAGGTAAGTTCAGGAGGAAAAAATATGCAAGTCACATAATAAGTTGCATGGACTCACTCTGTGTGCAATAAGTGTTTAACTTCATTTTTAAATGACTCGCACATCTCTGTACCCCACACACAGAATTACCTGTAAGGTCCCTTAGTTGAGCAGTTCATTTTAAAACAGATTCAACCAGAAAGACCAGGGAGATTTCAATGCCTCGACAAGAAAGGGCACTTATTGGTAGATGGGTAAAATTTAAAAAAAAAAGCAGACATGGAATATCCCTTTGAGCATGGTGAATTTACTAATTACACTTTTGATGGTGTATCAACACACCCAGTCACTACAAAGATAAAGGCGTCCCTTCTAGCTCAGTTGCCGGAGAGGAAGGAAACCGCTCAGGGATTTCTCCATGAGGCCAATGGCGACTTTAAAACAGTTACAGTTTAATGGCTGTGATTGAAAGCTGATGATGAAGCAACATTGCTGACATAGTGAAAAGAAGGAAGCCTGTACAGAATAAAAATATTCCAGAACATGCATCCTGTTTGCAATAAGGCACTAAATACGGCCAAAAATGTGGCAAAGAACTGAACTTGGTCCTGAATCCAAAGCGTTATGTTTGGGGCAAATCTAACAACATATCACTGAGTACCACTTCCTATTTTCAAGCATGGCGATTGCTACATCATGTTATGAGTCATCGGCAAGGACAACAAGGAAAGGGAGCTAAGCACAGAGGAAAACCTGGTTCAGTCTGCTTTCCAACCGACACTGTGAGACAAATTCACCTTTCAGTAGGACAATAACCTAAAATACAAGGCCATAAATACAGTTGAAGTCAGAAGTATACATACACCTCAGCCAAATACATTTCAACTCAGTTTTTTACAATTCCTGACATTTAATCCTAGTAAAAATTCCCTATATTAGATCAGTTAGGATCACCACTTTATTTTAAGAATGTGAAATGTCAGAATAATATTAGAGAGAATGATTTATTTCAGCTTTTATTTCTTTCATCACATTCCCAGTGGGTCAGAAGTTTACATACACTCAATTAGTATTTGGTAGAATTGCCTTTCAATTTCTTCACTCGGGTCAAACGTTTCAGGTAGCCTTCCTCAAGCTTCCCACAATAAGTTGGGTGAATTTTGGCCCATTCCTCCTGACAGCTGGTGTAACAGAGTCAGGTTTGTAGGCCTCCTTGCTTGCACACGCCTTTTCAGTTCTGCCCACAAATTTTCTATAGGATTGAGGTCAGGGCTTTGTGATGGCCACTCCAATACCTTGACTTTGTTGTCCTTAAGCCATTTTGTCACCACTTTGGAAGTATGCTTGGGGTTATTGTCCATTTTGAAGACTCATTTGCGACCAAGCTTTAACTTCCTAACTGATGTCTTCAGATGTTGCTACAATATATCCACATAAATTTCCTGCCTCATGATGCCATCTATTTTGTGAAGTGCACCAGGATCTCCTGCAGCAAAGCACCCCCACAACATGATGCTGCCACCCCCGTGCTTCACGGTTGGGATTGTGTTCTTCGGCTTGCAAGCCTCACCCTTTTTACTCCAAACATAACAATGGTCATTATGGCCAAACAGTTCTATTTTTGTTTCATCAGACCAGAGGACATTTCTCCAAAAAGTACGATCTTTGTCCCCATGTGCAGTTGCAAACCGTGGTCTGGCTTTTTTTAATGGCGGTTTTGGAGCAGTGGCTTCTTCCTTGCTGAGCAGCCTTTCAGGTTGTGGATATAGATACTTTTGTACCCGTTTCCTCCAGCATCTTCACAAGGTCCTTTGCTGTTGTTCTGCGATTGAGTTATACTTTTCACACCAAAGTACGTTCATCTCTATGAGACAGAACGTGTCTCCTTCCTGAGCGGTATGACGGCTGCGTGGTCCCATGGTGTTTTTACTTGCGTACTATTGTTTGTACAGATGAACGTGGTACCTTCAGGCGTTTGGAAATTGCTCCCAAGGATGAACCATATTTGGAGGTCTACACATTTTTTTCGGAGGTCTTGGCTGATTTCTTTGGATTTTCCCATGATGTCAAGCAAAGAGGCACTGAGTTTGACGGTAGGCCTTGAAATACATCCACAGGTACACCTCCAATTGACTCAAATGAGGAATTTTCCAAGCTGTTTAAAAGGCACAGTCAATTTAGTGTATGTAAACTTCTGACTCACTGGAATTGTGAAACAGTGAATTAATAGTGAAATAATCTGTCTGTAAACAATTGTTGGAAAAATGTATTGTCATGCAAAGTACATGTCCTAACATACTTGCCAAAACTATAGTTTTAACAAGAAATTTGTGGAGTGTTTTAAAAACGAGTTCATGAGTCCAACCTAAGTGTATGTAAACTTCCGACTTCAACTGTACACTGGAGTTACTTACCAAGGCGACATTGAATGTTCCCGAGTGGCCTAGTTACAGTTTTGACTTAAATCTGCTTGAAGATTTATGGCAAGACTTGAAAATGGTTGTCTAGCAATGAACAACCGCCAATTTAATAGAGCTTTAAGAATTGTTTTAAGAATATGCGGACATTGTACAATCCAGGTGTGCAAAGGTCTTAGAGACTTACCCAGAAAGACTCACAGTTGTAATTACTGCCAAAGGTGACTAACATTTATTGACTCTGGGTTGAATATTTATATAATGAAGATATGTTTGTTTTATTTTTCATGAATTAATCACAAATGTTAAAAATTTTCCTCCATTTTTTTATAGATTGTTGACAAAAAATTACAATTAAATCATTTTGAATCCAACCTTGTAACTCAATGTGGAAAAAGTCAAGGGGTGTGAATACTTTATTTAACGAGGCAAGTCAGTTAAGAACAAAGTCTTATTTACAATGACAGCTTACCAAAAGGCCCCCTGCGGGGTTGGGGGCTAGGATTAAAAATTCAAATAAATAGGACAAAACACATCACGAGAAGAGACAACACTACATAAAGAGAGACCTAAGACAACAACATAGCATGGGAGCAACAAGACAGCACAGCATGGTAGAAACATGGCAGCAGCATAACATGGTAGCAGTACAAAACAGTGTACAAACATTATTGAGCAGACAAAAGCAAAGGGCAAGAAGGTAGAGACAACAAGACATCACACAAAAGCAGCCACAACTGTCAGTAAGAGTGTCCATGATTGAAGCTTTAAATGAAGAGATGGAGATAAAACTGTCCAGTTTGAGTGTTTGTTGCAGCTCGTTCCAGTCGCTAGCTGCAGCAAACTGAAAAGACGAGTGACCCAAGGAAGTTTGTGCTTTGGTGACCTTTAACAGCATGTGACTGGCAGAATGGGTGTTGTATGTGGAGGATGAGGGCTGCAGTAGATGTCTCAGATAGGGAGGAGTGAGGCCTAAGAGGGTTTTATAAATAAGCATCAACCAGTGGGTCTTGTGACAGGTATGCAGAGATGACCAGTTTACAGAGGAGTATAGAGTGCAGTGATGTGTCCTATAAGGAGTATTGGTGGCAAATATGATGGCCGAATGGTGAAGAACAGCACCTGTACCTGCCGATCTATAAATTACGCCTCTAATCTAGCATGGGTAGGATGGTCATCTGAATCAGGGTTAGTTTGGCAGCTGAGGTGAAAGAGGAGCGATTACGATAGAGGAAACGAAGTCCAGACTTTAGCCTGCAGCTTTGATATGTGCTGAGCGAAGGACAGTGTACCATCTAGCCATACTCCCAAGTACTTGTATGAGGTGACTTACCTCAAGCATTCTTTTTACCAAACCACATGACCTTTGTTTTGGAGGTGTTCAGAACAAGGTTAAGGTCAGAGAAAGCTCGTTGGACACTAAGAAAGCTTTGTTGTAAAGCTTTTTACACAAAATCTGAGGAGGGGTAAGTTGAGTATAAGACTATGTGCATATAAGTGTATGAGAGAGCCTTCTACTGCCTGAGCTATGTTGTTTCTGAAGACACTGTACATCAAACCGATAATTCTCATTAGATCGCATATTTTCTTTAGTTCTGTAGCAGTCACTAAAAAGGTGTTCTAAACTCTCCATCATGAGAATTAGGCATAGAACACAATTTACTTTTGACAAAACAACTTCAATTTACTACAGCACCCAATGGTAAACATCGTATGGATATCAACCTGGCAGTATCACTGAGTAGATTTAACATTATTTTGTTTCTACATGGGTCAGGTGACTTCACCTCCATATACTGAATAAGAGATCACTTTTTAAATAGTTTTGTTCAAGACACTGTGTTCCAGTTAATATTTATATGTCTGAGACACCCGATCATTTGCTTCCGTCACCATATTAAAATCCCCACATATAATTACTGAATATCCCACACATGAATAGCCCCATAGTTTCATCATTAAATTGTTTTCTTATTTGCATCATTTGCTGTATAGACATTTAAACACTCATGTTGGTTTCTCTAGAGAAGCATTGATGATGTTAAATCATCTGGCTGCAAAGTCTTATTCTAAGGTCTTTTTAGATTACTTATTATTTTGCTTACCTTCGGGATTTGGCTTCTCATCTTTTTTGTTGTTGTAATTGTCACCCCCTTTTTTGTGATTACGATCTCGCTGCAACTTCCCAACGGGAAAGGCGAAGGTGAAGTCCCGCCAATCCGCGCTTCTTAACACCCGCCCACTTAGCCCGGAAGCCAGCTGCACCAATGTGTCGGAGGAAACACTGTTCAACTGACTACTGAAGTCAGCCTGCAGGCGCCAGGCCCGCCACAGCCCGATGACCCAAGTAAAGCCCCACCGGCGAAACCCTCCCCTAACCCGGACGACGCTGGGCCAAATGTGCGCCGCCCTTTGGGACTCCCGGTCATGGCCGGTTATGACACAGTCGAACCCCAGGCTGTAGTGACGCCCAAACCCTGCGATGCAGTGCCTTAGACCGCTGCGCCACTCGGGAGGCCCCTCATATTCATTTTTAAAATTGGCTTTGGATTGGGAAGTGTGGGAGGCGTTTCACTGCTTGAGTGGTGAGGGGGAACTAACTCTGGCGGGGAAGGAAGCAGAGGGAGATTAGATCCCTCTCTTTCGGGGGTCGGGAGATTAGCACTGAAGTCTGACTTGCTCGCGTGCTCAAAGGACTTTTCTTCTTTACTCTCACTGCGGCTGAACCTGGAGGATTGGATACTCCCGTCAACACCTTCCTCAGAGATCTGGTCGACCTCATGTTTGGATTCAGCTCCCTCAGCTTCTCTCTCATTCACTTGCACCTGCCTCTCAGCTGCACTTTGACCTGTAGTGGTAACTCACGCTCTGCTGTCGCGCAGGGGATTGAACTCACTCTCGGGTCTAACTCTCTCTCCCGAGTGGTTCGAGTCCAGACTCTGTCACAGCCGGCCATGACCGGGAGACCCATGGGGCGGCACACAATTGGCCTAGCGTTGTCTGGGTTAGGGGAGGGTTTGGCCGGCCAGGATGTCCTTGTCCCATCGCGCTCTAGCGACTCCTGTGTCGGGCCGGGCGCATGCACGCCGACACGGTCGTCAGGTGTACAGTCTTTCCTCTGACACATTGGTATGGCTGGCTTCCGGGTTAAGCGGGCATTGTGTCAAGATTGCAGTGTGGCTTGGCTGGGTTGTGTTTCGGAGGATGCACAGCTCTCGACCTTCCGTACGGGAGTTGCAGGGATGGGACAATTGGATACCACGAAATTGGGGACAAAAAGGGATAAAATAAAAATAACTCTCTCCCTTCTTCCGGCTCTTCCCCCTGAGCTGGATAGTGGACCCACCCTAATTTATAGTCATAAGACGGGACACTTGAAAAAGTCATGCCCCTCTTTTGCATACAGGGTGCACTAGCCTCTGGCAGACGTAACACTGAGGGGTCTGTCCAAGGTAGGAGATCTTCCCGTTGTAAGGGCCCAGAGATGGAGTTAGGGATTGTTTCATGAATGAGCCTAGTCAGTAGGACTTGATGACTCATCCAGTCTCCAGACAGAACTCTGGTAACACTGAAACAAGAAAGATCAAGAAGAAGCAGGAGGACAGGAAGAGGCCTCAACCACAATGGCTGGAGCAGCAAAACCCAGTCAAAAGCAGAGAGGAAATGACGGGTGCGGGTAGACTGTATGCAGATGAACCTACGCCCTCCGGCAGAGGAACATCTTATATGGCGAAACCCCCATAACATCTCAGCCCTGGGATGGAGCTGGTAGAGCTGCTTGGTGGCACGTGGGCCTACCATGAAGCAGATGACACCACAGATTGTCGTCACCTACGAAGGAACCAATGTGTTACCTGACTCTGTGTAGACATCACGTGTAAAAGGTGACATTGTTGTATGTAACTTTGCTGAAATGTCACTTGTAGGGTGGGAGGATGTGTTGTGTGGTTGTAGTCAAGAGGCATGGGTATAAAAACCAATGTAAAAGATAGGGAAAGGGCGGAGATTCTGGGGAAGACCGATCAGGAGCTGATTGATGTGTTAGCAGACTTTGAGTAAGGTAAGAACAGAACTTAATTTCTATCGTTAGATGTCCCATTATAATTGCCGTCTTTAAAAAATAAAAAGTAAACACTAAATCCATCAGTTGTGAAGCTGTGGAACCAAAAGGGAAGTGTTACTGGTTTTTCATTCACTAGTTAAATAATGTGCCGAAGAAGAAAAGTAGCATTATTACAATTATAGGCTCAGGGGGTTCACCTTAGGTGGCCCAAGGCCAGACCATATTGTGGGCTCGAGCAGGAAACCACAGGGGAGCACTAGGGTAACTGTGTAAAAAGTACACAAAAGGAGTACTGAGTATCTATAGTTTGTCCTTACTCAGACGAAGTGCTGAACCCCTGCGTTCACTTAAGAATTAATTCAAAGAAACACTATAACCCGGGATTTGTGACTCACCCGTGATGGTGTTGTCCGTTCAACTAGAGAAGGGGAAGACCAGTCACTAGAAGGAGTGTCTGAGATTATGCCACGATTATTTTAAAAAAGAAAAATAGTTTAACCCCTTCGCTGAACATATCCTGCGTGAATGGCGAGATTACACGCCCGGACCACGCTAAAATAGTTTAGGGTAGAAAGACAAGGACGCCCCCTCACCGTGAAAGAAGCTCGTTCCAGGCATACAACCCGCGGTGGGAGTTTCCCCACCCTGTTTGGTAAAGAGAAGATCCACATGCAAAGGCCACCCGCGTGTGTGTGAACTGAGTAGGGCCGTCTGGGAGGCGGACCATACTGGTCACCTTGACAATTGGTATTGGCTGCCCGCTTGTGGTTTTGTACTTGCGTACTCCATACCAGATCCCAAATGTATCCACAGGTTTCACTGCAGGTTGTAAAATAGTGCAGTATCCGTTTAGAAACAGTTTGTCATCGTGATCTGGAACTTTTCCCATCCAGAACTTTACAATTACCATCTTCACATCCAGCTCAATGGAGGACTCCACTGTACTGTACAGTCCTTCCACTTTATAGCCGTCTCTTTGGCTGACTGGACTACTAGGAAGTGGCGTAATGGGGGTTCTTCCTTAAAGACAAGCTATAGCTCTCCTATTTGTGCAATGAATACGTATACAGCGCATTCCGAAAGTATTCAGACCCATTCACTTTTTCCACATTGTAATACATTTTTGAATCAGGCAGTATGGACAGTTTTTTCCCCTCAATCAATCTACACACCATACCCCATAATGACAAAATTAAAAAAGGTAAATATCACGTATACATACACTACCGGTCAAAACTTTTAGAACAACCTACTCATTCAAGGGTTTTGCTTCATTTTGTACTATTTTCTACATTGTAGAATAATACAGGATAATAGAATAATATAGTCAATACAGAACATTAAGAACTTTTAAAGTTTTTTCAAGTGCAGTCTTAAAAACCATCAAGAGCTATGATGAAACTGGCTCTCATGAGTACCTCCACAGGAAAGGAAGACCCAAAGTTCCCTCTGCTGTAGAGGATAAGTTCATTAGAGTTACCAGCCTCAGATATTGCAGCCCAAATAAATGCTTCAGAGTTCAAGTAACAGACACATCTCAACTTCAACTGTGTGGATCAGGCCTTCATGGTTGATTTGCTGCAAAGAAACCACTACTAAAGGACACCAATAATAAAAGACTTGCTTGGGCCAATAAACACGAGCAATGGACCTTAGACCAGTGGAAATTTGTCTTTTGGTCTGGAGTCCAGATTGGAACCAATCTTTGTGAGACACAGCGTGGGTGAAAGGATGATCTCTGCATGTGTATTTCCCACCGTAAAGCACGGAGGAGGTGGTGTTATGGTGTGGGGGTGCTTTGCTGGTGACACTGTCTGATTTTTAGAATTCAAGGCACACTTAACCAGCATGGCTACCACAGCATTCTGCAGTGATATGCCATCCCATCTGGTTTGTTTTTAGTGGGACTATCATTTGTTTTTCAACAGGACAATGACCCAACACACCTCCAGGCTGTGTAAGGGCTATTTTGCCAAGAAGGGAAGCGATGGAGTGCTGCATCAGATGACCTGGCCTCCACAATCCTCAACCAGATTGAGATTGTTTGGGATGAGTTGGACAGCGGAGTGAAGGAAAAGCAGCCAACAAGTGCTCAGCATATGTGGGAACTACTTCAAGACCGTTGGAAAAACATTCCAGGTGAAGCTGGTTGAGAGAATGCCACGAATGTGCAAAGCTGTCAACGGCAAAGGGTGGATATTCACTTGGAATGCTTTTCCAGCAGTCTTGAATGAGTTCCCATATGCTGAGCACTTGAAGGCTGCTTTTCCTTCACTCTACGGTCCGACTCATCCCAAAACACCGCAATTGGGTTGAGGTCGGGTGATTGTGGAGGCCAGGTCATCTGATGCTGCACTCCATCACTCCCCTTCTTGGTCAAATAGTCCTTACATAGCCTGGAGGTGTGTTGGGTCATTGTCCTGTTGAAAAACTAATAATAGTCCCATTAAGTAGGGCGGGAGGTAGCCTAGTGGTTAGAGCGTTGGGCCAGTAACCGAAAGGCTGCTAGATCAAATCCCTGAGCTGACAAGTTAAACATCTGACGTTCTGCCCCTGAACAAGGCAGTTAACCCACTGTTCCTAGGCCGTCATTGTAAATAAGAATTTGTGCTTAACTGACTTGCCTAGTTAAATACAAGGTTAAATAAATAAAACATTTTTACAAGTGCAAACCAGATGGGATGGCGTATCGCTGTCGTAGCCATATGCTGGTTAAGTGTTACAGACAGTGTCGCCAGCAAAGCACCATCACACCACCACCTCCATGCCTCACGTGGGAACCACACATGCAGAGATCATCCGTCCATCGCTCATGTTTCTTGGCCCAAGCAAGTCTCTTCTTCTTATTGGGGTCTTTTAGTAGTGGTTTCTTTGCAGTAATTTGACCATAAAGGCCTGATTCACACAGTCTCCTCTGAACAGTTGATGTTACTCGAACTCTGTGAAGCATTTATTTGGGCTACAATTTCTGAGGCTGGTAACTGTAATGAATTTATCCTCTGCAGCAGAGAACTATGGGTCTTCCTTTCCTGTGGAGGTACTCATGAGAGCCAGTTTTATCATAGCGCTTGCGACTGCATTTGAAGAAACGTTAAAAGTTCTTGAAATTTTCCTCATTGACTGACCTTCATGTCATAAAGTAATGATGGACTGTCGTTTCGCTTTGCTTATTTCAACTGTTCTTGCCATAATATGGACTTGGTCTTTTACCAAATAGGGCTCTGTTCTGTATACCAACCCTACCTTGTCACAACAGAACTGATTGGCTCAAACGCATTAAGGAAAGACATTTCTCAAATTAACATTTAACAAGGCACACCTGTTAATTGAAATGCATTCCATGTGACTACCTCATGAAGCTGGTCAGGGAGGGATTCCCCAATGCCCGACAGGATGCCCTGCAGAACACACACAATTACAGGAGAAGTAGGGTTAGCCCTATATTAGTTATGCCTACCCCTATACAGGGTGAAGTTACCTCTAGTTGAATGAGAACTTGTGTGAAAGTCAAATATAATTATCAAGAATAGTATGAAAGAGCTAGCCTGTTTCTAGATCTGTTTGTGCTGTATAGCCACAATTAACCGGCCCCTACGGTCCTTGTCAATGGCCGCAGGATTTGGATATACCTTATATCATATGCAACACAAACAGATCAGGAACCAGGCTATGGTCACAATCTGAGCAGGATTCTTACCAGAATCTATGTGGCAACGTTCCTGAGGGGAGATTCTGCTAGAGTTTCAGGACCCTTCAGCTGCACCTCCAGAAGAGGTTCACAAAGACTCTTCATACTGCTAGGGAGACAACATACACACACGCTATAGACAGAGACTCTATTCATGCAACTACATAACATACTGTACACTCCACATAGAAGCACAAACCGAACTGTACTTTAATGCTAATCTGATAAGGTATGAGAACAAAATATTAACAACGCCACCTTCAACTTGAGCTGTTCTGTCCTCAGCTCATCCTCTTTGACCGTGGGCGTCCTGTTGATAATACCGGCCTGCCGGCTCGGCCCGGCCTCCCGTAAAGGGTCTGAAGAAGACCAGGAGGGCCGACCAGCAGCTGCACGGGCCGAACATGTCGTCCTGTTCCTTGGTCTGGGGCACAGCCAGCCTGGCCACCTGGCCCAGCAGGGTGGCGAGGGCCACGCCCACCGAGGAGGCCTTCCAGGCTGCCCAGCCGAAACAATGAAGAGGGGGAGGGTGGGGACAGTAAGAGAGAGGGGTCAGGGTGGGGAATGGGTGGGAGAGAGTGATGGAGTAGACAGGGAAGTGTGAAGAGGGGCAAAGGGTAGGACGGTTGGTCAGAGAGGAGAGGACGTGAGGAGGAAGGTGTTATAGCCGCAGTAGGAAAGAGGTAAGAAAGTGGGTAGGGTAAGGGATGTGTGGATTAAAAGAGTGGTAGGAAATAAGGTATGGGAGAGGATCATCAAGAATATCAAACAACATGGAGGATGTTCCATTCAGACAATCCATCCATCCGTTTTTGCTGCGTTGACTCTGATGCTTGCTGTCGATTTATTGTAAAAAATTAGCACAAAACCAAATATTTGTATAACTAAACCAAGATAGACCACATCTTGTCGATTCCAATGGGAACAAATTAGTCATAGTGAGCATACTAGAACAAGCAAGGAGGAAGGCAGAGCCAAGCACGCGCTAGCGATATCCAATCGGCATGTTCTAGTGACAGCTGCATATTTCCGTTAGGGAACGCCTACTCTGTGAAGTGCGCGTGTGCAATAACTCACTTCGCCTTTGCACTCCTAAACAGCGCGATTTAATAAAAACACTTTTGCAAAGGGTGAAGTCTACAAAACTTAGTCCGTTCTGTTCATAACAGATTTTAGTTTTGGGAACCGAAAAGAAGATTTGCAGAATGCCGGCCAAAATCCATCTCGTTCTATCGTCTCTCACTGCCCGCCATATTTGGTAGTGAGTAGACACGCCAACCGGATGCTTCACATTTATACATCCATAGAAATATCTGACTCGTTGTTCTATCTGTGACAAAATATTTTACCAGCATGGAGAACGAGCCACGAAAAAGAGTCGCTCGCTCTTCAAAACCAGGCAAAAGGGGTTTGTTTTTATAAGATATCATCAGACCGGTATTAACATTGTGTTTAGATATTGTTGGGTCTCTGTGGGTCCTCAAAAAGTGATGGAAACGAAGCTACCGTTCTTTCAACTAATGTTACGGTTGTGTTTACGTAGCTCTAGCTAATCTAGCTAGCAAGCTGCAAATGCAACCATAGCATAACGTTAACTGGCTAGCGTTACTTTTATGGGTAAATTACAGTATACAGCCAACTTCCTTATATGAGCACTGACACCTAATTTCACTTATTTGACAGATGGGAGTAGTGTCAAAGAAGCACAGGCCGCTGCAGAGGAAGCAAGAAGGTATTTAACGTTAGCCTGGGTACCAGTCTCTTATGCTAGTAACAGTGCCTTCAGAAAGTATTCATACCCCTTGACTTATTCCACATTTTGTTGTGTTACAGCCTAAATTTGAAATTGATTAAATATGTTTTTCTTCTCAATCATCTACACACTACTGCATAATGACAAAGTCAAAACATGTTTGTTTTTTACATGTTGTCAATTGTTTGAAAATTAAATACAGAAATATCTGTATATAAGTATTCCCACCCCCGAGTCAATACACATTAGAATCACCTTTGGCAACGAATACAGCTGTGAGTCTTTCTGGGTAAGTCTCTTAAGAGCTTTGCACACCTGGTTTGTACGATATTTGCACATTATTCTTTAAAAAATTGTTCAAGCTCTGTCAAGTTGGTTGTTGATAATTGCTAAACAGCAATTTTCAAGCAGATTTATGTCAACTGTAACTCGGCCACTGAAGGACATTCAATGTCATCTTGGTAAGCGTTCCAGCGTGTATTTGGCCTTGTGTTTTAGGTTAATGTCCTGCTGGAAGGTGAATTTGTTCCCAGTGTCTGCTAGAAAGTAGACTGAACCAGGTTTTCCTTTAGGGTTTTGCCTGTGCTTAGCACTATTGCATTTCCCCTTCTTGATTTTATTTTTGTACTTTTTACCCCTTTTTCTCCCCAATTTTCGTGATATCCAATTGGTAGATACAGTCTTGTCCCATCGCTGCAACTCCCCTATGGACTCGGGAGATGCGAAGGTCGAGAGCCATGCGTCCTCCGCGACAAGAACCCGCCAAGCCGCACTGCTTCTTGACACACTAATCACTTAACCCAGAAGACAGCCGCACCAATGTGCTGGAGGAAACACCGTCCAGCTGGTGACCGAAGTCAGCTTGCAGGTGCCCGGCCAGTCTTAGACCGCTGCGCCACTCAGGAGGTAGTTTGTCCTTACTTTGAATTGAAGCTATACAGAGTTGGTTAGAATTCCAATTTTATCCTCCATGAAGAGGCAGCATCTGTATTAGAGGTCGACCGATTATCGGCGTTGGAAAATCATAACGATTTATTGGAGGACCAAAAAAAAACTATACCGATTAATTTGCAATAATACAATTACAACCATACTGAATGAACACTTATTTTAACTTAATATAATACATCAATAAAATCAATTTGGCCTCAAATAAATAATTAAAATTGTTCAATTTGGTTTAAATAATGCAAAAACAAAGTGTTGGAGGAGAAAGTAAAAGTGCAATATGTGCCATGTAAGAAAGCTAACGTTTAAGTTCCTTGCTCAGAACATGAGAACATATGAAAGCTGGTGGTTCCTTTTAACATGAGTCTTCAATATTCCCAGGTAAGAAGTTTTAGTTATTATAGGAATTATTGGACTATTCCTCTCTCTACGATTTATATTTCATATACCTTTGACGATTGGATGTTCTTATAGGCACTTTAGTATTGCCAGTGTAACAGTATAGCTTCCGTCCCTCTCTTCGCTCCTCCCTGGGCTCGAACGAGCAACATAACGACAACAGCCACCATCGAAGCAGCGTTACCCATGCAGAGCAAGGGGAACAACTACTCCAAGTCTCAGAGCGAGTGACGTTTGAAACGCTATTAGCACGTGCTAACTAGCTAGCCATTTCACTTCGGTTACACCAGCCTCATCTCAGGAGTTGATAGGCTTGAAGTCATAAACAGAGCAATGCTTGACGCACAACGAAGAGCTGCTGGCAAAACGCATGTTCTGAGCAAGGAACTGAAACGTTAGCTTTCTTACATAGAACATATTGCACTTTTACTTTCTTCTCCAACACTTTGTTTTTGCATTATTTAAACCAAATTGAACAATTTTCATTATTTATTTGAGGCTAAATTGATTTTATTGATGTATTATATTAAGTTAAAATAAGTGTTCATTCAGTATTGTTGTAATTGTCATTATTACAAAGATTTTTTTTTAAATCGGCCGATTAATCGGTAGCGGCTTTTTTGGTCCTCCAATAATCTGTATCGACGTTGAAAAATCATAATTGGTCGACCTCTGGTTAATATTGCCTGATTTCCGATTGTTATGAAAACTTGAAATCGGGCCTAATTAATCGGCCATTCCGATTAATCGGTCGACCTCTAATTTGTATTACAGCAAATAATATGGCTAAACTCTGATGTACTGATAAAGGATAAACCAATTGTCTTGGAGAGAATGTATAAAAAAGCTATCATGTTTATGAATGACATTGTAAACAACTAGGGTAGAATTATGTCATGCAACCAATTCATTCAGGTGTATGGAAATGTATGCTCAATTCAAAATTATAACCAACTCATCGCTGCCACAAAAATGCAAAAGGCAATTACTTAGAAAAAATAATTAATTAGTTTGTCTGCAACCAAAATTTTTTTAAATAAATGGCTTAAAATGACTAATATAAATCGTAAAATGTATCAGTTTCACTTACGGTCTAGAGGGCCACATAAAATTCAATATTGTTGCCCCAATACCATGGCATCGGGTTTGTGAACTGATATACAAAGCAACAACCGATGAATCAATTCACTCTTTTCATTTTAAGCTATTATATAATATTTTCACTACAAAAATAATGCTCAGTATATGGGGTGTTCAACAGTCAGACCGGTGCAGTCTGCCTTGTGGAACCAGAATCAATAGAGCATCTCTTTTGGTACTGTCCATCGCTGGCTTGTTTTTGGAGTCAGGTCCAGGAATGGTTGTTATGCCATAATATCAGGGTGTGGTTGGACCTGCAAACTGTATTGCTGGGGCAGTTGAACGACCACAGTCAGTCAACAAGAGATCTTGTGCTCTTGGGTAAAAAAATATATATTTTTGGGGCAATTTCGGGCAGACATGTTGCAGATGAGGAGGTTCGAGTCTCTAATGAGACACCATGATATAATGGAGGGATGTATTGCAGAAGGAAATGGTAGAATGATGATTTACTGGGTAAGATGGGTTGATCTGTGGCTGTCTGATGGGTGAAATTGATATATATATATATATATATATATATATATATACACGTGTAAAAATGTTGAGGTCCTCCAATCAGGGGTGAGCATGAGATTGTTGTATGTTTTGCTTTTCGTTATTGACAGTGCATTCAGAAAGTATTCAGACCCCTTGACTTTTTCCACATTTTGTTACGTTACAGCCTTAATCTAAAATTGATTAAATTGTTTTTTTCCCCTCGTCAATCTACACACAATACCCCATAATGATGAAGCAAAAACTGGTTTTTAGAAATGTTTGCACATCGGAAATATCACATTCACATACATACATTTTCAGACCCTTTACTCAGTACTTTGTTGAGGCACTTTTGGCAGTGATTACAGCCTCAAGTCTTCTTGGGTATGATGCTACAAGCTTGGCACACCTGTATTTGGAGAGTTTCTCATTCTTCTCTGCAGATCCTCTCAAGGTCTGTCACTGCACAGCTATTTTCAGTACTTTCTGAAGACACTGAACAAACCACGCCTTGTCATGCCCAACAATTTGTCATTTGTGAGCCGTGTTTGTCTCTGATATGGTCATACCCCCCAATGCGTCTCTCTGACTGTGGCGCTGACCGTGTAGAACCCCTGTCTCCCTAACCCCAGGAGAGAGGCAGTGAGGGAGACCCTGAGAGAGAAGCTGGATCTGGAGAAGAGGGCTCTGCAGGTGGTGGAGCGTCTCTTGGAGGACAGCGTAGCAGATGACTTCCTGGTTGACTGTGTGAGTACCGTGGAGGTCAATACGCTGTCTACCTCCTATGGTCAATGCTGCAGGGCGATCCGTGGGTAAGACTGTGACCATGAATGAATGAAGCACGCAGAGTTGGAGCGGTTCCAGTCTTGTGAATTAGAAGAGGATCTGTGACCCCGTGGAAAGATTCACAGTCACTGTCCATGGATATCAGTTGGTGGAGGAGCACGGCATTGTTATTTTGAGGTGGTGTGGGGGCATCTGCCATGTGTTCATGATGTTCCTTTCAATGTCTTTGATTTGCAGGCAAGGTTGATCACTGCTGCCAATTACAAAGACACCGTTGAGGAGAGGTCCATTGTGAAGCTGTGCGGTTATCCTGTCTGTTCAAACAAACTGGGCAAGGTAAGGATTTGTGTATTTCTAAAGGGCTTTACCTTTTTACCTGCCTTCCAGTTCATGATTGGTCAAAAGTAACTTATATCAGGTATTTTTTTTATTTTTTTTTACTAGGTCTCCACTCAACAGTTCAAAATTTCCACCAAAACCAATAAAGTCTATGACATCACGGAACGCAAGGTAAGTGCTCAGTCAGGCACAGAGTCAGATACTTTGCTGTGTTGTGCCCAGCACTGCGAAAGAACGTGACTGACGTAAGACCAAAACGCGGCCCTTTCCCTCTCTGACCCAGAGCTTCTGCAGTAACTTCTGCTACAAAGCCTCCAAGTCCTTTGAGCTGCAGATATCAAAGAGCCCTCTGTGGCTGAGGCAGCATGAGAGGTAAGCCTGCACTGTTTTACTTCAGCATATATATATCAGTGCTGAGGTAGGCAGCCATTTTTCTTTAGGTCCAAATTTGACCTAAATGTTAACTCCTCTCGTCATTTGCAGCCCCCCAGATGTGAAATTAATGAAGACAGGAGATGGGTAAGTACATAACTTTTTCCCACAATGTCATTCAGTCTGGATGAATTGATACGATGTGGAGCTGTCATTCAACTGATTTAGAAGGTTTGGATGGATGGATGGATGGATGGATGGATGGATAGGTATCGATCTATTTATCAAATCCATTCCTCAATCGTTTACGGCATAAAAACGCAGTAATTCGCAGACTGTGAACATCACTTTTTTTTAAACTACGGAACCATTGATATATCGATTGAGTGATTTGCTTGACTGACTGACTTCCCCCGGATTCCCTCCCCCTCTGTTTAGCGGTAGTACCGGAGAGGAGGTGAGGCTGGCTGAGAGGCGGCTCAGAGAGGACGATGTGGAGAACCCCCTTCCCTTGGACTCCGTGTCCCCCGAGGCCCCAGAGGACCCCAGGCGCTCCCCTACAGCCGGCCACAGCGACGACAGCGACGCAGAACACGACTTTGTCTCAAGTGTGGTCTCCCAGCGACGGGGACCCAGGGTGCACTGGGGCGATCTGCCCAAGCGCACCGCCGAAGGGGAGGGTAGGGAACCTGGAGAGGGGGAGGACAGGGAGAGAAGGTCGGGAAGGAAGGACACAACGGTGCCCAAGCAAATACAAACAAACGAGGCGGAAGACAAGGAGGAGCATACAGAAGAATCACAGAAAGCACAAAGGAAGCCAAGCAATGGGACAGATGGACGCCAACAGCACACCACAGATACGAACCACCAGAGTGAGCAGCAATCTTTCCTGGGAGAGAGAGGGTCGCCAGAGGGCCAGTCTATGGAGGAAGCTGCAGAGCTATTGAGCCAAGTTACAATACAGGATCGAGACCCAGCCACAGCTACGTCTTCTGCACTAACAGCCTACAGTGTACAGAATCAAGAACCAGCTCCAAACCCCAGTCCACAGGGGGACCCAGCACAGCCCACCCAGCCTGGCATCAACATCACCCAGGTGGGCATGAGTAGAAGGGGAGCCCAGGGGCTCCTCAAGGGCCACGAAGCCGGGACTAAACCTGTCTCGGTCCGGCTGAACCTTCTAGAAGGCCTAAGGAGGACCTTCACTGAATGGATGACTGAGGAGACTATGAAGTTCCTATATGGCCCAGACCACTTTAGTAAAACACTGATAGAAACAAAGAAGGAGGAGGAAGAGGAGCTAGATGAAGATGACTTGGAGGACATTGTGAAGGATGGTGGGGAGGGACATGAGACTGACTCCCAAGGGGGTCCAGGAAGGCCCTTGGCCCCGGCCCCAGACTATGACACCCTACGCAGGGAGACAGAGGAGATGGGGCTGAGGGTGAGGGAGTTCTACGAAGGGACGAAGGAAGTCCAGCGGGTGTCAGGGAAACAACATGCCAGAGGCGGAGACTCAGAGGTGAGTGGGGGAGGAGTGTATTGTAGCAACTGCCAGTGTACAGATGGGGGCACTCTGTATAAGCATTGGGGAGATGTGACATGAAACTCTCTCCTGTCTGTCGTCCTGTCTCCCTGTCTCTCTCCCTGTGTCTGTCTGTCTCACTCACTCATTGTATTCCTATCCTCCTCTCCAGAACCAGGGTGGGGCACTCCCGTTGGTTGACTCCCATGCCCAGCACCTCATCCAGAAACGGATTACAGTGGAGAAGCTCACTAAAGGGTGTGTGTGTGTGTGTGTGTGTGTGTGTGTGTGTGTGTAAAACACTGCAACGGTTTTCAAAGTGCAAAGAACTGGGTTTCTGCGACGATTATATGGTCACCCGATGTGCTGACAATTGACAAACAGCAATATTACAGAAGTATTGAAGAGGACTGGCTCAGTCTTTAAGCTTGGCGAATTTAACTTAGCGTCTCCTCATATGAAGAAAGTAAACAAAGTTGTTCTGTCTGTTTCTCTTTGCGGTCCGAAGCCTGAGAGACATCGTGGGTCCTCTGCGTCTCACCATGACTGACGTCTCCAGTGACCTCAACAGGCTGGTCAGAACCTTCAGGTCAGCGCCAGTGTGACCTTTTTAACACACCTTCAACGTCCCCAGACTGCGTCTGGGAGACTGGAGCGTTGTACAGTCAGTATTTTACCTGGGCATGTATTCATAAACCGTAACAAAGTAGAAGTGCTGATCTAGGATCAGTTTTGCTCTTTTACATCATAATGAATAAGATGACATGACATGGGGGGCTGTTCCTAGATCAGCACTCCTACTATGAGACACTGTACGGTATTTATGGAGAAGTTATGTGGTATCGAGGCTTCTACGAACTGCGTGGACTTTCTGGGGAGCCCCAAACGGGCCAGAAATTAACTCTGCTCCTGTCGTGGGCACTAACGGGGTCGGATTGGCTGATTTTTAGGTGCAGTCAACAGGAAGCGGTGATTGGCAGAGTGCTATTGACTTCCTGTAGCTCAGAGGTTTTTGTCTTTTTTGAATAGCATACCACTTGTCACACCTTTAGTGAGATGCCTGTTTCCAGGAATTCACCACTAGCTCCTGAGTCCTGCAGGCCCCCTGAGCTCCAACAACAAACTGTCATATCAAACAACTATAATTGTTTTGTCTGTATGATTTTGTCTCTGACATATGGTTGGACTGGTGATTTGGACTGCCAAGTTGAAGGAAAGGCCAGATATTTCTCGACTGTTTTTATTTTATTTCATGGAGAATCATAGTGTTGTCAGGCCTAATGGCAGTACTCATTTCTTTCAGCTTCTCAAAACCTGTGCTGTTTTATAGATGATTTATTTTACTATATTGTCTCTTTTATTTCCATGGCAGGTTTACAAACACCAACATCATCCACAAAGGCCCAGAGTGGACCCTGATTGCAGTGGTGCTCCTCCATTTGTAAGTGCTTCTTCCCGTGTTTGTCCTGTTGCAGGAACAGCTGGAGAGCCTAGGATCAGTACAGAGGAAACCAGGGAGGGAGAGCGAAATCCCTGGAGGAACACCCTCTCAACAAACTCTACCTAGAGGGATTTATCTGTGTGTGTGTCCAGGGTGCACTGCAGAGAAGTGTGTGTTTGTGTTATTTTGGATGTCCTCTATGATAGATCGCAAACAAACTGGAAGTCAACCTGTTAAAAAGTATGATTTCATTTATCAACATATGCATAGAATGTGTATATTATTCTGAAAAACGCATACACAGGCCCTCATAGATGCAGCAATGCAAAGGTTTACGTGTATGTGTGCCTGCATGTTTATGGTGGTCTTTGATATTTACACACACACACAGTGTGTATACAGTATATGGCACTCTCTGGTGTGTGTGTGGCATCTCCAATCTACAGTGTTTGCGTTCCCTTGCGTTGTGTGCCCTGTGCCAGATGGTTGTGTGTGTGTGTGTGTGTGTGTGTGTGTGTGTGTGTGCTCGCCACTTCCCCAGGCAGGGCGTTAGCAGGCACTGTGTGGGACAGTTCCATGCTGCTCCCATTTGTGTACACACAGACACCTCTCTGCCTTAACTCATCCACCTGATTTTTTATTTATTTTTATTTTTTCCCAGCCAGGGAGGACACACACACAGGCAGGCCCTGGGAAACATTCCACCCCATCCCTAGCAGACCCACTATGTGCACCCCCCAGAGATGAGAGATTTTATAGCCTTGATTTTATAGAGGTCAAAATAAATGGGGGGGGCTGCCGTCTCTATCTAATATTACCTGATCTACTAAAGTGGTCTTGATCCAGTCCTGTAGTCGCTGACTAGTAAAGCAACACGCCCTATCGAGTAAGATGCTGACGAAACTGCCGGCTCTCACAACGATTTGAAAGTGGCGCTGCTCTCAGGCGCAGTTTGGTTTCGACTGACTCACAATCTCTGTCACTTAGCCCTGAGCATTAAGACGCGGTCGTAATAAGACGCCTACGAGAGAGACTCTTATGAACACGTCTTGCGTTGCGCTATAAGCTCACCGTAAAGCATTATGCCTGTTCACAAGTTACTGTTACTGCCATCTAGAAGTCTTGTACTTATTACTTCTTTACTACAGAGGCCTTTGTTTTTTGTTTTTTTCTGACCGTGTTGTTTGTTTTGCAGGTTATCAGAGGTGTCCCCAGTGGTGCGGGAGGCCCTGGAGAGGCCGGCCTCCGTCGATTACCTCTCTACTCTGATGCAGGAGCTCCCACTGCTGGACCGAGACCTGCAGAACCTGGTCCAGCTACTCAGAACCGCAGAGCTCTGTCCACACGAGCACACAGAAAAACGGCAGACAAATCAATGAAAGTATTCTTCTACTGGACAACATTGTCCCCTATTATAAGAACTGCGGGGGAAGGGAGACATCAGTCCGGTTATCCTTTTTATTTATTTTGGTTGCTTTTTCGGTTTTGTTGATTTTCTATTTGTTGATCGATTGTGTTCTGTTAATGAAAATTAAGAGTCAAATAATGACTTTCGTCTTCTCTCGGGCAATGTACAGTGCTTGTTGTAGTTCCCTGAAATGAAGACCGTGTAGGCATACTGTATCACTGACGAGGCTTGTTTTCAAACAAATTCTTACACTAGTGCATAGTTGAGTGAATCTGTTGATACAGTGAATCTGATGCTGTAAATGTCTAAATCAAATCTTTAAAGTTTTACAAGCCTCCAATGTTTAACCCTGTGCCTCTATACAACCAAATAAAATCACTCAGGGTTTACACTTTGTCTAAAAACGTCATGTGTTGTCGACTATGTTGCCTAACTGTAAGAGGATGGTGCAATAAAAGTGATGCTGTTTCTCCCAACTTCCTTAACAAGAAGTTTATGGCAGTGTAATCTCATTTGTTCCAAGTGTGTTAACAAAGCGTGTGTCTGATAATATTTGGTTTGGACCAGGTAGCGCGCACGAATGGGAATAATTTTATTTGATTCAAACATTTTAGGATCATACAGATATAGCCTAGTAGTTCTGAAGCATTTTGCTTGTAGGCCTTGAGTAAAATATGTTAATTTTGTTGGTGAGTTTTATTTTTATTTTTTTTGCTTATTTAAAGAACATGTTGATACAGAAGGTTTAAACAATTGACAATTCCACTGCACCACCTTCATTCTACTCACTGACAGGCCTACTATTCATTAAGAATATATTTTAGCATGTTTGGTTTAGATTCCTGCACTTTTGAACTTAAGCCTTTATGTTTTACAAAAGATAAGGGGCCATTAAATGTATATTGGATTTTGTTACACATTAAAAATGAGTGTGACAGTGTAATTTAAGCTGAAATAGAATGGGCATGGATTAATATGACATTTTCACAAATAGCCTACTAAGCATGAAATTGCTGAGTAGTATTGCATTTAATCGTTTTCTTCTGCCAGGGAAAAAAACAAGATTAAGCACAAATATAAATATGCCTAGTTGGGCATCACAACCAACACTTCTAAATCATGTATTTTGTGTTGTGTAAAATGTTAAAGACAATTTGGCCTATAACAATACTAGTATTGCATAAATGTATTTTAAAATTGACATAATTGCATATACTATTAAAATTAATTCGTTAATCCTTCCACTGAAATTTGACATTTACTTCCATTATTAGCCTATTTTCTTCTCAATCCTCCAGCACAATTTTTGCTGTTCGCGATTTTTCATTTAAATCCATGTTGTGTGTCTTTGTGCCTCCTCAGATCCACTTTCCGCTGGAATCCCTTGACGCAGAGGTCGCAGCAGAACGGTTTATAGCCCGTGTGCTTGCGGCTGTGCGTGATGAGGTTGGAGCTCTGACTGAAGGCCTTCCCGCATACCTGGCACTTGTGCGGTTTCTCACCTGATAATGTAAACAAACAAGTTTCATTATGAAAGTGTCCATTTGAGCTCTCCATATTGATGTGCTGTTATTCTTCTCGTAATTGTGTGACTTAGAAACTTAATATGTTAACTTACTTTTTGTTTGGTTGACCACTTTTGAATAATTGGCTAATACAAAACCGTGTATATCATTTTTTAAATAATGAACGTGTGGTGGGAGCGTAATCTCTCACCTGTATGGATGAAGGTGTGTTTCTTCATGTCCGACTTCTGATGGAATCTCTTACCGCAGTACTGACAAGGGTAGGGGCGCGTGTCCGAGTGGATGAGCAGGTGCGTGGACAGCGTGGACGATCGCTTGAAGCTTTTGCAGCAGATTTTGCAGTCGAAGCTCCTCTCCTGAGAATCAGGTAAGATGTGAGAAAGTCAAGTATATGTGAGTGCGACTTGTTGCCATCTACAATTTAGGATTTCGTTCACGTTTTTTTTTTGTAAATACAGAGGCATTTGAGCCCTAATTACCTGTGAGTGAACGGTTTTATGTTGTTCCAAGCTCACTGCGTGCCCAAATGTTTTCCAACACATTCCACAGGTGAAGGGTCGTGCTCCGCTGTGCGACCGACGGACGTGAACTTCCAACCCGTGCGGTGTCGAGAATTCCTTTTGGAGAAGATGAAAGCGATCATAGTTAATAGCCTACCAGATTGATGCCGAATGTGTTTATTAGTGGAAACCATCTCATTCAAATCGAACAATTTACCTTTGTATGCATTATGGTGGAGGAGTATGGATAGGCTTACCTTGCAACACTTAATGCATTTGTACGATCTGCTTGGCTCTATACGGGAACAGATGAGATCGGATTCAGACTTGATTTTAGAGACCTTGAGGTCCGAGTATAATTGGTCGGCGTCCCACATTTTATAGGTAGGGAACACCGTAGACCCAAAGTCCCGGTAAAATCCTGTTTGCGGGCCCCGCTGTGCGTAAATGGGGGAGTTGGAGGCACCATCCTCGGATCCATCGATAGCCATCTGTGTGTCAGGCTCCAGAGTTGTGGAGAGATTCTGTTGGTATGTTCGCTGCACAAGGTGCCTGAGCTTGGAACCAGAGTAGGTAGTCCATGCATAAGGGCGGAATGGAATGGCGAAAGGTTGAGCGTTGTCTACTGACGGAGTGAAACATTGTTCCGAATCTGGAAAACATTTGGACTATATGAGTCGTCACGTTTCCATATACTGTTTACAAAAAATAGCCAATAATTACTCAATAATACAGCCTTTTAATATGCAGGTAAAACCCCACAGGTAAAACCCCATGGGGCAGGATGAAAAGTGATAAATATTAAAAGCTGAGGGACATTCTCAGATAACCATGTTTGGAGATGCATTGCGCATATGCGTAATGGTGACCAAGGACAGAGCAAAGATAGACATCAGAACAAACTGTAAATACAGACCTTGTGATACAGATGGAGATGGAGGGCGCCAGTAGTAGTCATAGTCCGGGAAGCGGTCGCACACGTTGCCCTCGAGGCTCAGCGGGGAGGTGGATAACAGGTCAGCCGTGCGCACTAGATAGGACTCAGGGGAGCGCTTGCCATGGTTATGAGCATCCTGCACGTCACAGCTCCCCTCAACCTGCGGTTTGCGCTCTACAGTCTCAGAGAAAGCAAAGATTAGCACTTAATTCAAGGTCATAATATCCGTCTCAGATTTATATTGTAGTTGTGAATTCTAAAATGAAACATAATACATTCCACGCGAATTTAGCGAAATGAGAAACGTATCATTACAGTTAGGTTTTTAAAACAAACGTAGGCTAATTATTCCTTGTGTGCGTAAAGGCTCATGGATAACAATTACGCATGACATTTATTCAAAGCACTGCAACATCATAAATGGACGCACCTGCGCATATAAGGGATACATTAGTATCCAGTTTTATGTACTCATCATCCAGGTATCGGGGTTGGTGGTAGCTATGTGCCCGTTTACTCTTCACCAAAAATGACCTCGGCATGGTTACTATTCGCTGCGTGACTCTCAAGGTCCCTGGTCACTTGTGATGACATCCTCTCCGTCCACGCCGCCTATTTTATCTCGGGAAAGATTTGAACACCATTGGTTGAAAAGGCGCGTGCACGTTTACAAGGTTTTGTGAGCATGTGAGGCAGGTGGCCAAAGGGACCACTGCCCCCCCCCCACCCCACAGTCTCCATTTGTGATTGTAAACCACAACTTATATTTTCTAAAATATCATTTAGAGAACACATGTTTATTTCCTATAATGGCAGGTGACATTTGCGTTGGTTCAGAATCAGATGACATGATCGTATTTGGTTTATATTTTACCGTGGTTGACGGGTTAAAATGGGTATAAACTTACTGGAACTTTCCCTTGACTAGGCTATAATGTGGAATATTTAGACTATTTGTGACTTTTAAGCCCCCAACCCTCCCTTCCTCATGGCCCATGCAACAAGGCTCATGACGATGTAAACGGTACGATCCTGCGGTACCTCCTCTCATCAGAGCTTACCGGCGATGATATCACGTTAATGATGCACTCCATGTAGCAGCCTGCAGATGCGGACATGAGGTATCCCTTACAAGAGCCTTCGTCAGTTAACGTGCTGGCTCATTCATCCAGATACATTTGGACGAAGTTATTGGATCTATCATATCGAAAGCTTAGGAATATAAGGTTCTATCTGCAAAAAGATGACTGAGATTATTGACTTTAAAGTTCCCAAAACCTCATTGGTTTGAATAGCGTGAGCCATTTTTTTTAAATCTTGTATTATTTAACTTAACATTAAATTGGCGTATTTAGAGTACTATATAGGTAGAGAACATTGAACAGAACAAGGCTAAGTCAATAACTAAATGTCCTCTCAAGCTCTTAATATTCAAATGCCAATGTATGGCAAGGCCCAATTATGATTTCAGTAGGATCTCCCTGGTAAAACAAAAGTCGGAGTGAACTGACATGTTGTCATTTTGCCTATTTCAGACATCAGAACGCTTAAAATGAAACCATTGCGAGGAATTTCGTGTTCAAGATTGCCTGAAAGCAAAGTGATATCGATTTCTCGGCCATGAAATAACGTTGTTGGTTGTACCTGTAGAACAACTTGAGAAAGGTAAAGTTGGAACATATGCTCGATACCCAACAGCCGAAATTGCTTAACCGCTCTTAGATTATTATACTTCTTTTGATAGGGCAATTTGAGTTACAAATAACATCTCCCACAGGGTTTCTTCCTGGGAAGGATAGGACCAAAACACAGCGTGGTTGAAGTTCATGGTTCTTTAATAAGAGACACAACATGAACAAACTACAAAACAATAACCGTGGCAAACCTGAAACAGCCCTATCTAATGCATAAAACACAAAGACAGGGAACAACCACCCACAAAACCCAACACAACGGGTCCTGTTTGGCTCAGTCGGTAGAGCATGGCGCTTACAACGCCAAGCGTCGTGGGTTCGATTCCCGCTGGGGCCACCCATATGCAAAAGTAGTGGCCCCAGCCGACTTGTAAGTCGCTTTGGACAAAAGCGTCTGCTAAATGGGATATATTTTTATATATATATAAAACAGGCTACCTAAATATGGTTCCCAATCAGAGACAATGACTAACACCTGCCTCTGATTGAGCACCATATCAGGCCAAACATAGAAATAGACAAACTAGACACACAACATAGAATGCCCACCCAGCTCACGTCCTGACCAACACTAAAGCAAGGAAAACACAAAAGAACTATGGTCAGAACGTGACACACAGCCTACATTGCAACTTTAATTAATTGATCATCTCTTCTGCGTACCATATTTCCTCCACAAAAAGTAATTTCATTCTTTACCCTAAAACATTTGACACTCAACCACGTACACATAGAGGCATTAACAGTTATTATATTATTAAACTTGTCAAGAAACAAAACGACTTCAGTCACATTTCCAAAATATATAACATGTGTTATTTCATGTCTAATGCATGGAGACCTTACTGTACACACTATTCACATAGACTCAGCTCACAGCGCCCCTCCTCTCTCATCTGAACATAGCGGCTGTCATGACCCTTAATTAACTGAGAACTTCCTGAAAGTCCAATTTTTTTTCACATCTTTCAGCAGATAGACATTGATTATTTGGCCTTATCGCTAATAGCCATGACATAAAGTCTATTGTAATCATTTGTACACCTATTTCAATTGGCCTACCTTGTTTGAAAATCAAGTCATATGAAATGGCTTTAACCCATTTGATTTAGTGCTATAGCAAGGTTATAAATCCTCTTTCATTACCAACAACTCCCAATGAATCATAATTTAAAAATTCCCACAGAGAAACCATGCTCCAAGTCATATCCCAATTTGACTCTGTTTGTCTATTTACAGTTCAAGGTGGGGCTGTGCGTTTGTAATTATGTTTCCAATATTAGACCTAGCCTGGCTAGACTCGTCCTTAGCCGTGACAGTGCCACTGCCCACACAGAAGCTGTGTCATTTCAGACAGGTCCTACACATTCCTTTAAATGGATCTCATATCCATTCATTATCTGTACTATTTGTGTACTTAATTGACCAGGCATCTTGACTGAAATGAATAGCCCATTGTTGTCTTCTCTCCTGTTTTTCACTCTTCCTACAGGTGGCAGTTCACGGGCATAAGGGCTTCCACTGTTAGAGCCAGAAAGACTCACTGGTTCCACCCATGCCTACTCTTACACACAGAGCAGGGCAATTGTGGCCTTCATTGTTTCCCTTTATGGATTTGATATCAGACCTAGGTTCAAATCATTTAGTTGGCTTGATTGAGCTTGCCTGGTGAAATGGAACCAACGGAATAGACCCGGGTGCAAACCTCGCCCATCTGGCGCTCCAGACAGACTTAATCAAACACTCAAAAGACTTGAAAGAAAACATATCAACTACTATTTGAACCCGGGTCTGTGAAATCTGTTTAATCTAAAGAGTTTTTTGTTCCCCTGAAGTTTTATCTGCATCCAGAATATCTGGAGGGAAATATCCCACACCCGTTCCCTTTGCTCAGCGGAGGATTTACCTATATGTGCCTTTTAGGGTCTTGAGAATGAGACTGATTGAACAAATAGCTTGACATGTACAGTTCTGCGCAGACTTAACATGGTGTGTCTGCATTGCACAAAAAATACACAAGATCAGAGCATCAAATACACTAAGCCCCACACTCTGTCTAGTCTATAATAACAACCATATCAGCCATATAAAAAATGAAATGGGCACAATTTCGCAAATCTCTTTCTGTCCTTATTAACAGTCAATATGAATCACACTACATTGACGAAAACACAGATTAGACTGACCTTGTGCAGTGTTGCAGAGTGATACACTACCTAAGGTATGTGGACAGCCCATCAAATTAGTGGATTCGGCTATTTCAGCCACACTCGTTGCTGACAGGTGTATGAAATCAAACACACAGCCATGCAATCTCCATAGACAAATATTGGCAGTAAAGTGGCCCATACTGAAGAGCTCAGTGACTTTCAACATGGCACCGTCATTCCAGCTTTCCAAGTCAGTTTGTCAAATTTCTGCCCTGCTAGAGCTGTCACGGTCAACTGTAAGTGCTGTTATTGTGAAGTGGAATCATCTAGGAGCAACAACGGCTCAGCCACGAAGTGGTAGGCCACACAGGACCTACTAGTGCTGAAGCGTGTATAAATGGTCTGTCCTCGGTTGCAACACTCACTACCGAATTCAGCAAAATAACTGTTTATCGGGAGCTTCATGAAATGGGTTTCCATGGCTGAGCAGCCTCACACAAGACTAAGATCACCATATGCTATGCTAAGCGTTGGCTGAAGTGGGGTAAAACTCGCTGCCATTGGACTCTGGAACAGTGAAATGTGTTCTTTGGAGTGATGAATCACACTTCACCATCTGGCAGTTTGACGGACTAATCTGGGTTTGGCGGATGCCAGTAGAACGCTTCCTGCCCGAATGGATAGTTGCAACTGTAAAGTTTGGTGGATGAGGAATAATGGTCTGGGGCTGATTTTCATGGTTCGGGCTAGACCCCTTAGATCCAGTGAAGGATCATCCTAACGCTACAGCATACAATGACATTGTAGACGATTCTGTGCTTCCAACTTTGTGGCAACAGTTTGGGGAAGGTGCTTTCCTGTTTCAGCTTGACAATGCCCCCGTGCACAAAGCGAGGTCCATACAGAAATGGTTTGTCGAGAAGAACTGGACTGGCCAGCACAGGGCCTGAACCTCAACCCCATCGAACATCTTTGGGATGAATTGGAACGGCGACTGCGAGCCAGGCCTAATCGCTCAACATCGGTTACCAACCTCATTAATGATTTTGTGGCTGAATGGAAGCAGGTCCCGCAGCAATGTTCCAATATCTAATGGAAAGCCTTCCCAGAAGAGTGTAGGCTGTTATAGCAGCAATGGGGGGACCAACTCCACATTAATGCCCATGATTTTGGAATTAGATGTTCGACGAGCAGGTGTCCACATACTTTTGATGATGTAGTGTATCTATCCTTGGAATTGGAGAGTGTAAACTCTCTTGAGACAGAACAGGAAACCAGCAACAGTGCAGAGCAAACGCCATCAGTGCTGCTGTGGCAGGTTAGCCAAGCTCTTTTGTATTTTATTTTTTTCACCATACAGAGATCTTGACGGTATACGCTACAGTCTCTTAGCAAAACACGTGATTGAAATAGCTGCAAAGAATCGCTGTGATAACAGCTTGTGTTTTTTTTCCTTTCAACTTTCTCAAACATGCTATAGAAATAAACGTAGGCTTTAGCTTGCGTCTCTGAAACACCAGTCTATTTCTGCTGCTCAAGCTAAAGTTCTTCAACCCATATGTGCATAGTGAGAAAGTATGTGACTGCTGTTCCTATATATTAATATAGTATTTTTCGTGCACAAGGCTGTCGCTTCAACACCACATATGCCCTACATGTGAATCTTCAAGAAAATATTGTTTCAGTTCATAAGAACCTATTCAAAAATACTTTACTGTGCAATATGTTAGTTATTTGATGGTTCAGTTTCCCAGACGCAGATTAAGCCTGCAACTACTAGACTTAAAAGCAAGCTAAATGGAGATTCTCCATTGAAAGTGCTATTAAATCCAGGACAAGGCTTAATCTTGGCTGGGAATCCGGCATAGAAAGTTTTCAAGAGAATCTTCTTGACTGTGAGCCCCCACAGTTCATTTTGAATCTCATGCAACTTAACTTAATTTAAGCAAATTTGGATTCTTGTCCAATTTACCATAGAATATTTAGCTATATTCAGTATATCAAAATAGTCTCCCTAAATCAAGCAGACAAAGGTAGATCAGGGGGGTTGGAATCCTCCAGTGAGCAGAGCCTGTTGTGAAGCCTCCACAGTGTTGAGACATCTCTATAAAAACAACATGGCACTATCACAAGTTCCTCCTCTGGCCCACTCACACAAACCACACAAATGTGAATGGCTAAAGAAACACACACACACACACACAAAAAAATCTGATCTTACTTTAACTTCACCCACAGGCTCCCCTCGTTCAACCACAGCCCAATGGAAACGGCAAGCCAAATCTGACCGAACCCCCAAAATGCCAGCACAATGCATGACTTACTGTGTTCCAGTCAAAACAAAACAGCAAGACAGTTCTTCTTTCAGGGTTAACCTCTGGTTTTTCCTTCACATTTTGTCATCAAAGCTATTAAATGAGTGACTGTGAGGAAAACAAAATACCTTTACAGGCCCCTTCTGTCCACACCTTGTCTAGTTTCTTCTCCAACTGTCATTTCTTTGAATCAGTGTGTATCTTTACAGTTTCTCTATCAACAACTCACCCTTCTTCTTTTGTTGAGGTTTCCCCATATTCGCTGTTAAAAGACTACGAAGCAAGACAGATTAAGTCAAGAAAGTGGTCAAATGTGATTTCCAAATAAAAGAACTTGTGTATATTTTCCTTAGGCTGTACAGGTATAAAGCTACAGTAGTCCTATTTGTCAATTTTACGGCAACATTTTTAGTGTTTGAGTCCTTGACAACACAAAAATGCTCTCTCCTGGACTTGTTGAATGCCATAAACAATTTACAAATCTCCACCTCAGAAAAGGAGACCCTCATCGATCTTACTGATCAACAAGACCCCTCTTTAGCAAGACGCCAGGACAGATTCTGGGTGTAAATGATCCAAAATGAGCAAGTACTAGGAATCATGGAAGCAGACGTGTGGAAATCTACTCAGAATTTCCTAGTTATTGTGCCCCTGTTTAGGAGCTTGCTGGATTTTGTTGCTTAGAGGTCAGGGTTCAACCACACTCTCCGCTTGGTTTTCTGATGCACTTGGCTGTCCTCTTGGTATTGATAATGTTAGAGGTGGTCTCCATCATTAAAAGCATTCTCAACAGGACATCAGGACCTTTTCCTTGTTGTTGACATTGATGAGATCTTTTACTTGTTTGGATAGCAATAAAAAAAAATCTTTACCATACAAAAACATGGACATACAAGGACATGCACGAATACAGTAATAGGAATACATTCACTGATGCACTCAAGTCTTTGTTTTGGCAGAGAGGTTTGCTCTGAGAATAAATTATGTCTCTCTGCTCGTCTTTCTGCAAGTAGGTGTAAAAAGTCTGGTCAATGTGTCACAAAGATCTAGGTTTTGCTTGATCGCGACACCGTCTCAGCTATTTCCGATGTATTTGGCAAGTCCTAGTTTTTTTTTCAAATGTACTTATATTTGTACAGCCATTTATTGTACTTAGGCCCACATAAAACCATTCTGTTGAAGCACCAGCTGACCATGGACTGCTTGTAACTCAACTACCAATAGGCCTATTACAGCCACTATTAGATGACTGGACTGTACCACTCCCATGGCTGCACTCTCTTGTGAAATCAGTTCTGCAGAACAGAGCTTCGGAACAGAGGCTGATCAACAGCAGTGATGTTCTCACTGAGAGTGAGAGAGAACAATCTTGTCTGTCATTTTAGCCAGAAAAGGAGAAGACCCTGGTTCCTTTTTGGGGTTACGTGATCTATAAATAGGGATTATTTGAACAAACTCATAGCGCGATGAAGAAATCGGGAATGTTTTTATCTTTCTATTGTGAGAAAAGGGTTTGAGTAAACCCGGCCAGGCGGTTGTTGGTTATGTACCTTGAATAGACTTATCAAACTCTGGAAAATGTTACTTAATAGTTGATCCTTCATTGATGTGCTAGTGTTTTATCATCTACAGTGAGCTCAAAAAGTATACAGTGGCACATGTTTTGTTGTTTTGACTCTTTGGGTGCAACTCAATATAAGGAAGGAGTTTCTAATGTTTGGTGTACTCAATGTATACCATTACAAATGAGAAACACTGTAATGCTTGCCTCTATTGTGCCAAGAGAACATAATTTGGCTAATCAAGGTTTCAGGCAGAACAGTTGAAACTGGAGCAGCAGCACGACCAGGTGGACTGGGGACAGCAAGGAGTCGTCAGGCCAGGTAGTCCTGAGGCATGGTCCTAGGGCTCAGGTCCTCCGAGAGAAAGAAAGAAAGAGAAAAATAGAGAGAGAATTAGAGAGAGCATAATTCAATTCACACAGGACACCGGATAAGACAGGAGAAATACTCCAGATATAACAGACTAACCTTAGCCCCCCGACACAAAAACTACTGCAGCATAAATACTGAAGGCTGAGACAGGAGGGGTCGGGAGACACTGTGGCCTCATCCGACGATACCCCCAGACAAGGTCAAACAGGCAGGATATAACCCCCTCCACTTTACCAAAGCACAGCCCCCACACCACTAAAGGGATATCTTCAACCACCAATTTACCATCCTGAGACAAGGCCGAGTATAGCCCACGAAGATCTCCCTCACGGCACAACCCAAGGGGTGGCACCAACCCGGACAGAAAGATCATGTCAGTGACTCAACCCACTCAAGTGATGCACCCCTCCTAGGGACGGCATGGAAAAGCATCAGTAAGCCAGTGACTCAGCCCCTGTAATAGGGTTAGAGGCAGAGAATCCTAGTTGCGAGAGGAACAAGCCAGGCAGAGACAGCAAGGGCGGTTTGTTGCTCCAGTGCCTTTCCGTTCACCTTCACACTCCTGGGCCAGACTACACTCAATCATATGACCCACTGAAGAGATGAGTCTTCAGTAAAGACTTAAAGGTTGAGACAGAGTCTGCGTCTCTCACATGGATAGGCAGACCATACTATTAAAATGTACCCTATAGGAGAAAGCCCTGCCTCCAGCTGTTTGCTTAGAAATTCTAGGGACAGTAAGAAGTCCTGTGTCTTGTGACCATAGCGTATGTGTAGGTATGTACGGCAGGACCAAATCGGAAAGATAGGTAGGAGCAAGCCAATGTAATGCTTTGTAGGTTAGCAGTAAAGCCTTGAAATCAACCCTTGCCTTAACAGGAAGCCAGTATAGAGAGGCTAGCCCTGGAGCAATATGATCAAATTTTTGGTTCTAGTCAAGATTCTGCAGCCGTGTTTAGCACTAACTGTAGTTCATTTAGTGTTTTATCTGGGTAGCCGGAAAGTAGAGCATTGCAGTAGTCTAACCTAGAAGTGACAAAAACATGGTTACATTTTTCTGCATCATTTTTGGACAGAAAGTTTCTGATTTTTGCAATGTTACGTAGATGGAAAAAAAGCTGTCCTTGAAACAGTCTTGATATGTTCGTCAAAAGAGAGATCATGGTCCAGAGTAACGCTGAGGTCCTTCACAGTTTTATTTGAGATGACTGTACAACCATCAAGATTTGTCACGATCATTATAATGATTGGCCCAAGGCACAGCGTGCGTAGAGTTCCACATATTTTAATTAATCAAAACTCACCAAAACAAAACAAACAAGCACAAACAAAACGTGAAGCTACTGGTGCACACAGGAAACTATCCGTAGACAAGATCCCACAAAGCACAATGAGGAAATGGCTACCAAAATATGATCCCCAATCAGAGACAACGATAAACAGCTGCCTCTGATTGGGAACCATATCAGACCACCATAGAAATACAATTCACCTAGATGACCCACCCTAGTCACTATCACGCCCCAACCAACATAGAGAATAAACAGCTTTCTATGGTCAGGGCGTGACAAGATTAATTGTCGGATTCAACAGAAGATCTCTTTGTTTCTTGGGATCTAGAACAAGCATCTCTGTTTTGACCGAGTTTAAAAGTAGACATTTTCCCGCCATCCATTTCCTCATGTCTGAAATACAGGCTTCCAGGGAGGGCAATTTTGGGGCTTCACCATTTTTCATCGAAATGTGCAGCTGGGTGTCGTCCGCACAGCAGTGAAAGTTAACATTAAGTTTCCGAATGACATCACCAAGAGGTAAAATATATAGTGAAAACAATAGTGGTCCTAAAACAGAGCCTTGAGGAACACCGAAATTTACAGTTGATTTGTCAGAGGCCAAACCATCCACAGAGACAAACTGATATCTTTCCGACAGATAAGATCTAAACCAGGCCAGAACTTGTCCGTGTAGACCCATTTGGGTTTCCAATCCCTCCAAAAGAATGTGGTGATTGATGGTATGAAAAGCAGCACTAAGGTCTAGGAGCACGAGGACAGATGCAGAGCCTCGGTCTGATGCAATTAAAAGGTAATTTACCACCTTCACAAGTGCAATCTCAGTGCTATGATGGGGTTGAAAAACCAGACTGAAGCGTTTCGTATACACAGAAAGGCAGTGAGTTGCTGCGCAACAGCTTTTTCGAAAATTTTAGAGAAATTTTTACGAAATCCTTAATGTTCCAAAATGTTTTGAATGTTCTTCATCTGAACTGTTGACCTTTTGCATCTTATCTCAAAAGCCTTTTCACAAACATGACAAGGAGGTGAAAAATGTTTACTTATTGTGGATGGCCGGGTAATGGCATTTGAATATAAAGATACTTCAATATGTCTGGTAATTTTTTTGTTTTTATTATCAAATAGATATCATTAGGTACACCAGGGCCTGCGCCAGAACGAATCAGTTGGATGGGCCTTTGATATCCATAGGCAGGGACGTTTTTTCACTTGGACCGCCTATGAACGCACATAACTCAAATATAGCCTATAGGCCAATGCAACAGTAGGCATATAACTTCCATCGTCAACTAAGTAAAATACATAAAGCCGACAATTAAAACAGTTGAGAATATCCTGATGAAAATTCCGGTTCTTTCAATCTAATTAATCTCCCCACTCTGCCTGTCTCTTTCTTTATATCTTTCTTGACTTGAGTTATTGCTAGTGAAGTGCAACATTGTATGAAATCATCAGCTGGATCCAGCTCCAAACTGTCTCTAGCGAACTTGCAACATTGTATCAACTAGTCTGTTCCAGGCCCTCATTTTCCTTTGCCAGTAAGCTTGGGACAGACAGCTGTTTTTTTAATGTTTCCACTGGATATATGGGATCATTAGATTATAATAGTTTGCTCTTTCATACTGAGGCTTGTTGATTATTGAGGCCCCGAGTTTTTGAACGTTTTAGTTTTTTTTTTAAATACTGAGGAACTATCATTTGCAATGGATGTTTAAAAAAACAGACTTCGTTAGCAATGTGTGAGGTGAAGAAAAACCTGACTGGGAAGCTCACTTTATTGGTGGTGGACGTGGTGAGTTACGACAATCAGACATTTCCAAATGGTCACTTTCTCACATTTGCATGCAGGAGGCCAGGTAGGTCTACTTCTACGCATGCTCAGACCGCTTGCTCCCTCAATGTTATCAGGACAGAGAAACCAGAAGCGTGCTCATTGATCATGGAGGACTCCAAACAAAAGACATCGAAAAGATTGACTCTTAATGGTTACGAAATTAACGAAAACCTGTTTCTCACAGGTGTAGCAGGTTGTGAACTCTGCAAACAACGTTTCCACTATGAGAATGAGAATGGTATATGACTGTAAATAATACATTCATTAACACAAATGTACTGTATGTAACCAAATAAAAACATGATTAAATGGTACATTTACTAGGCCTACTGGTGACATATACAGTGGGGCAAAAAAGTATTTAGTCAGCCACCAATTGTGCAAGTTCTCCCACGTAAAAAAAGATGAGAGAGGCCTGTAATTTTCATCATAGGTACACTTCAACTATGACAGACAAAATGAAAAAAAAAAAGAAAATCACATTGTAGGATTTTTAATGAATTTATTTGCAAATTATGGTGTAAAATAAGTATTGCGGGATTCACAAATAGGCATATGCATAAGCATGTAATTTGAAAGAATCCACAGCAATTAAAAAATAAATAAACTAATGATCCTCTGTGGCTAAGTCATGCTCTCTGGTGAAGTACTTTGAATGTTTTTATTTAGACAAGAGTAAATATAATTTTGGCAAAAACATCCATTTACAAGCATCCTCCAACTTCCTTTCCAATGTGCAAGACGCTGACACCAGAGATCAGATTTAGCTGAGAGTGAACCCTCGCACTTCGCCTCTTACTCTCTGCTGAAATTACTGTATGTCACCATGAGAAAGCATCCGAGTGAGCAAAACAGCGCCTCTATAGTTAGCCCATGCATCTGATGCTGTCTGGTCAGAAATACTATGACATGCCATGCTCTTTTGGTCCATACAGCATTAGATACATGGTCTACACATACAGAAACAGAGGGGCGCTGTTTCGCTCGCTTGGAAGCTTTATCTGAGGAGCAGGATCAGCAGAGTGGACACTTCACTGGGCATGGCTGCTTCAACGACAAGGGAGTCATTGACTCTGACCCAAGAAATTCACACGAGCATGAATGTATTTTAAATGTTATACTTAGTAAGGGTATTGGAACGTGGCTGTTTTTTTTTTAAGAACCCGATTCCAATAGTGAACACGTTTTGGCAAAACAAATTTCTTATGTTAGGTTCTTAAAATATAGTCACTCTAGCTGAACTGGGTGTGGCTGTCCCTGCCATCACTGCAGGACTTTGAAGCCACAGAGTAGCAGATATACATGGGCAACCAAGTGGAACAATGGTTTAGTAGCCAGGGTGTGTACGTCCAGCAGGGTGTGTACGTCCAGCAGGGTGTGTACATCCAAAATGCACAAGACATGTTATATTGACACAACCTCTTATGATGACGCAGCTCAATATATTCACAATGGCTCAGACTCTGATCAGTGGAAATAGACTCATATGTTGACTCAGACCTGTGGGCGGAAGTTACTTTTAAATTCACTCATAATAGGTGGCTGCTGCTGTAAAAAAAAAAAAGGTCAAATGGAGTTCACAGATTTGTCTCCATCCACCAATGAGGAACTGACTGATTATTTGGACGTTAAGCGTTCTTAAATTCAACTCAACATTCTCACGAGTCTGAAGATATTTCACAATGCAGTTTGTGAGATGGTGATTTCTTTAAAAAAAAACATATATATAAAGTACCAGTCAAAAGTTTGGACACACATAATAATTCAAGGGTATTTCTTTATTTTTACTATTTTCTACATTGTAGAATAATAGTGAAGACATCAGAACAATAAAATGGCACATATGGAATCATGTAGTAACCAAAAAAGTGTTAAACAAATCAAAATATATTTTGGATTTTAGATTCTTCAAAGTAGCCACCCTTTCCTTGATGACAACTTTGCACACTCTTGGCATTCTCGCAACCAGCTTCACGAGGAATGCTTTTCCAACAGTCTTGATGCTGAGAACTTGTTGGCTGCTTCTCCTTCACTCTGCAGTCCAACTCATTACAAACCATCTCAATTGGGTTGAGGTCCGGGGATTGTGTAGGCCAGGTCATCTGATGTAGCACTCCATCACTCTGCTTCTTGGTCAAATAGCACTTACACAGTCTGGAGGTGTGTTGGGTCATTGTCCTGTTGAAAAACAAATGATAGTCCCACTAAGTGCAAACCAGATGGGATGGTGTATCGCTGCAAAATGCAGTGGTAGCCATGCTGGTTAAGTGTGCCTTGAATTCTAAATAAATCACAGACAGTGTCACCAGCAAACCCACACCATCACACCTCCTCCTCCATGCTTCACGGTGGGAACCATACATGCTGAGATCATCCGTTCACCTACTTTGTGTCTCAGAAAGACACGGTGGTTGGAGCCTAAAATCGCAAATTTTGACTTATCAGACCAAAGGACAGATTTCCACCAGTCTAATGTCCATTGCTCGTGTTTCTTGGCCCAATCAAGTCTTTTTTCTTATTGGTGTCCTTTAGTAGTGGTAACTTTGCAGCAATTGGACTATGAAGGCCTGATTCACACAGTCTCCTCTGAACAGTTGATGTTGAGATGTGTCTGTTATTTGAACTCTGTGAAGCATTTATTTGGGCTGCAATTCCTGAGGCTGGAAACTCTAATAAATGTATCCTTTGCAGCAGAGGTAACTCTGGGTCTTCCATTCCTGTGACGTTCCTCATGAGAGCCAGTTTTGTCATAGCTTTTGATGGTTTTTGCGACTGCACTTGAAGAAACGTTTGATGTTCTTGAAATTTTCCAGATTGACTGACATTCATGTCTTAAAGTAATGATGGACTGTCATTTCTCTTTGCTTATTTGAGCTGTTCTTCACATAATATGGACTTAGCCCTATTTGGTAAAAGACCATCTTCTGTATACCCCCCCTCCCCTACCTTGTCACAACACAACTGATTGTCTCAAACGCATTAAGGAATGAAAAATCACAAATAAACTTTTAAGAAGGCACGCCTGTGCACCTCATGAGCTGGTTGAGAGAATGCCAAGTGTGTGCAATGCTGTCATCAAGGCAAAGGGTGGCTATTTGAAAAATCTCAAATCTCAAATATATTTAGATTTGTTTAACACTTTTTTGGTTAGTGCATGATTCCATATGTGTTATTTCATAGTTTTGATGTCTTCACAATTACTATACAATGTAGAAAATGGTAAAAAATAAAGAAAAAGCCTTGAATGAGTAGATGTTCTAAAACGTTTGACCGGTAGGGTATATACCAAATCTGGAGTCAATCTGGATTATGGTTAACATTTTTAATAATTGTACATTAGCATATGTGCTAATGTGCACTTATAGGTACAGTGTGGACATTTTTGAATGCAGCTACTTTTTTCTCAAAACCATTAAAGACTGATGTAATGTCTAAACACAATATCTGGAGTGAATCTCATGTAGGGTTAATGAGGTGAAGATGATTGCAGATGATTTTGAGCAACAGTGTTACATTAGCATGTGTGCTAATATGCTTCTACTGATATCGTGTGGCCATCTTTCAATGCATCAACGTTATTTTCTCAAACTCTTTAAGGACTATTGTGATGAGTCTAAAGACCAAATTTGGTGTGAATCTGACTTTTAGTCTTTGAGAAGAAGATATTTTAAGCATTAGTGTTACATAGTAACGTTACATGGTCAAAAAAGTGAATTGTGAATTTAAGATATCAATGCCAAACTTAACAAGGTTCATTATGGTAATGACTGTGATGACCCTAAACTTTTCAAGTTGATAGGCCATTGTGGAGTGGATTTACAAAGGATTTAAATTATTTCCTGATTTATCAATAATTCAGCCATCTCTTAACCAATCCCTTAGTTTTTCTAAAACTTAATTAATACCGAAGTTGGCGTCATTTGAACTTATTGCTCATGAGCGGAAACGTTTTCCAAAATTTCCAAGGTGGAGGAAATTCTATGCTGATGGACCTTATGGGTCCTTGAGGGACATTTTTTCACCATGAGGAAAACCACCTACATACAAAGTTTCAGTCTCTAGATTAAAACGGGGTGACGGATATGAGGGTCTAAGTGAGACTGCTTATAACAGAACCCCCTATTGGCCAATTAGTGCCATTCTTTTTGACCAAGTTACTCATGGCCAGTTTCTGTATGTCGAAATTAGAAAAAGTTACCAATCTATGCTTGAGTTATTTGACCGTGTAAAGACAAAACATGTAAAAATTAAGGTAATATACAGCTTAGCTGTCATGACTTCCTCCGAAGTCGGTCCCCCTCCTTGTTCGGGCGACGTACGGTAGTCAACGTCACCGGTCTTCTAGCCATCGCCAATCCACCTTTCATTTTCCATTTGTTTTGTTTTGTCTTCCCACACACCTGGTTTCAATCCCATCAATTACATGTTGTGTATTTAACCCTCTGTTCCCCCCATGTCCTTGTCCGGTATTGTTTATTGTAAGTGCTTGTGCACGTTATGGCTGGTGTGGGTCGGGTTATGTCCCCATTTCTTGATTGTTTTGTTTTCCAGTGTTTTTTAAATTATTAAACTGAGCCGTTGGAAACACAGTTTTTGCTCTCCTGCGTCTGACTTCTCTGCCACCAGTACGCACCCCTTACAGAATACTGGACCAAATTTATAGAGGTAGCATGAGCAGGTACCCCGGGTATAGGGTTGGAGGAGCGCGCCTGGGAGCACGCAGCAATGCTCCACCATCTTGGCACCGCCATGGACCGCGTTGTCCAGACAATGGACCGCTGGGAGAGACAGGGAGTTCTCCCAGCACCTCCACCAGCACAGCCGGGGTCTCCACTACGCACCCTTCCTTCTCCTGGTCCCAGTGGGATTCGTCTCTCCCTTCCCCAGGAATACAATGGGACGGCTGCAAACTGCCAGGGGTTCCTCTTGCAGCTGGACCTCGTCTCGTGCCTCACCGGGAAAGCCCTGGAGTGGGCCAACGCTGTGTGGAGAGAGGGAGTTGCGGCGTTGGACCAGTTTGAGGCCCGAGAGTAGAGCGGCAGGTGAACGCCTATTCCATCTGAGGCAGGGGACGAGGAGCGCCCAGGAGTTCGCCCTGGAGTTTTGGACCCTGGCTGCCGGGCGCTGGATGGAACGACTGGTCCCTGATCAACCATTGTCGCTGTAGTCTGCGAGAGGACATCCAACGGGAGTTGGCCTGCAGAGACACCACACTCACGTTTGGCCAGGTGGTGGACCTGTCCATCCGGCTGGATAACCTGCTGGCTGCCTACGGACGTTCAGATCGGGGTCTGTTGGTTCCATCCCCCTGCAGGGAGACCGGAGGGGGTTCCAGCTCGTGCACCATCTGTGGCCGCAGAGGTCACACTGCCGGTCGGTGCTGGATAGGTTCCTCTGGGTATCGAGGCATCGGGCAAGGCGCTCTGGCGTCACCCCAGTTGATCCGGCACCATTCTCACCCAGAGCCCTCTGTCGCACATATGTTTGTGTATGTAACTTTTTTCCCCCGCATTCCCAGCATACGGCGCTCATCGATTCAGGCGTGGCTGGGAATTTTATAGATAGATCATTCGCCCATAGTTTAGGGATCCCCATTGTTCCGGTGGCTGTGCCTTTCCCCGTTCACGCCTTAGATAGTCGACCATTAGGGTCAGGGTTGATCAGGGAGGCCACCGCTCCTCTGGGCATGGTGACGCAGGGGGGTCACAAGGAGAAAATTGGTCTCTTCTTTATTGACTCTCCTGTGTATCCAGTGGTAGGCCTACCCTGGTTAGTTTGTCATGACCCCACTGTTTCTTGGCCACAGAGGGCTCTCACGGGGTGGTCGCGAGAGTGCACGGGGAGGTGTTTAGGGGTTTCCGTTGGTGCTACTACAGCGGAGAGTCCAGACTAGGTCTCCACTGTGCGCATTCCCCCTGAATATGCCAATTTGGCTCTCGCCTTCTCCAAAAAGAAGGCGACTCAATTATCACCTCATCGACGGGGCGATTGCGCGATAAATCTCCCGGTAGACGCTGCACTTCCCAGGAGTCACATGTATCCCCTCTCACAGGCGGAGACAGAGGCTATGGAAACATATGTCTCCGAATCACTGTGTCAGGGGTACATTCGGTCATCCACTTCACACGCCTCCTCAAATAATTGCTTTGTGAAGGAGAAGGAGGGAGATCTGCGCCCGTGTATTGTCTATCTGGATCTGAACCAGATCACTGTGAGTTATAGTTACCCGCTACCACTCATAGCCACAGAGATTGAGTCAATGCACAGGGCGCGCTTCTTCACCAAACTAGATCTCAGGAGCGCTTACAACCTGGGAGGGAGACGACATTGAGCAGGCGTTATGTGCAGAGCCCTCTCCCGTCCAGTGTCCTGCTGGGCGTCTGTACGTCCCGTCTGCTGTTCGTGACCGGTTGATCTATTGGGCCCACACTTCACCCTTGTCTGGTCATCCTGGGATCGGTCGGACAGTGCGCTGTTTGAGCGGGAGGTACTGGTGGCCTACCTTGGCTAAGGACGTGAGGGTTTATGTTTCCGCCTGCCCAGTGTGCGCCCAGTGTTAGGCTCCTAGGCACCTGCCCAGAGGGAAGCTACACCCCTTACCCGTTTCACAACGGCCTTGGTCGCACCTGTCGGTGGATTTTCTAACCGATCTCCCTCCCTCACATGGTAACACCGTGATCCTGGTCATTGTGGATAGGTTCTCTAAGTCCTGCCGTCTCCTCCCTCTGCCCGGTCTCCCTACGGCCCTACAGGCTGCGGAGGCCTTGTTTACGCACGTCTTCCTGCACTACAGGGTGCCTGAGGATATAGTGTCTGATCGAGGTCCCCAATTCATGTCTAGTGTCTGGAAGGCGTTCATGGAACGTCTGGGGGTCTCGATCAGCCTTACTTCAGGGTTTCACCCAGAGAGTAATGGGCAAGTGGAGAGAGTAAACCAGGATGTGGGCAGGTTTCCACCCCTAGAGTAATGGGCAGGTGGAGAGAGTAAACCAGGATGTGGGCAGGTTTCCACCCCTAGAGTAATGGGCAAGTGGAGAGAGTAAACCAGGATGTGGGCAGGTTTCTGCGGTCCTATTGCCAGGACCGGCAGGGGGAGTGGGCGGTGTTCCTGCCCTGGGCCGAGATGGCACAGAACTCGCTTTGCCACTCCTCCACTAATATCTCTTCCTTCCAGTGCGTACTGGGCTACCAGCCGGTTCTGGCACCGTGGCATCAGAGTCAGACCGAGGCCCCTGCGGTGGACGACTGGTTCAGGCATGCGGAGGAGACATGGGAAGCTGTCCGTGTTCATCTTCAGCGGGCCGTGCTGTGCCAAAAAGAGAACGCGGACCGCCACCGCAGTGAGGCCCCGGTGTTCGCACCGGGGGCCCGGGTCTGGCTCTCGACCCGAAACCTGCCCCTTTGCCTGCCCTGCCGGAAGCTGGGTCCACGGTTTGTGGGGCCATTTAAAGTCCTGAGGAGAGTGACTGAGGTTTGTTATAGGTTACAGCCTCTCCCCGATTACCGTATTAACCCCTTGATCCATGTGTCTTTCCTCAGGCCGGTGGTGGCTGGTCCACTCCAGGAGTGAGGTGCGAGAGGTTTCTCCGCCCCCTCTGGACATGAGAGGGCCCCGGTGTACTCCGTTTGGTGTACTCCGCACCATACTGAATTCGAGGCGTCGGGCGAGGGGCCTTCAGTATCTCGTGGAGTGGGAGGGGTACGGTCCGGAGGAGAGGTGCTGGGTTCCGGTCGAGGACGTGTTGGACCCTTTAATGCTGCAGGAGTTCCACCGTCTTCGTCCGGATCGCCCTGCGCCTCGCCCTCCGGGTCGTCCCCCCGGCTGGAGCCACGCGTCAAGGGGGGGGGGTATTGTCATGACTGCCTAGTTCACTATGTATAGCCACATGTTTAGCATGTAGCCTAGGGAGTGGCTCAAATGCCTTATTCTGAGATCACAAACTGTAGGGCTACTTACTGTACATTGAAATGGGTTGCTGCTGCTCTCTGCTGGTGTCTTGGTAAATGTAAGCCGGTACAATTACATTTACCAAGACATATAATGGTACCACTTTACTTGACACTTGGTGTCATAACACGTTATGATACAGCAGTGGTGGGAAAAGTACCACATTGTCATACTTGAGTGAAAGAAAAGATACTCTATGATAGAATGCCCAATCATGTTCATATAAGATATAAGACATAAATTACTGCAGTTTAAGACCATAGAATGTACCATATGCCAGTGAAACCAGTGAAATCCTGCACTCAGACATTGTGTTATTCTGCTGGAAGTGTAAAACACAAAAGAGGACATATTTGTATGTTATGGTCTTGTGAAGGCTGGCTGAATTCTGGCAAAGAGTATGTTTTATCTCAGCATGTCTACAGATTCACCCTTCTCCCTGTTTTTGTTTGCTTGGAAATGTTGATACTGGAGACTGTAATCAGAAGAAACTGTGTAACGTAGTATTTATAGCAGCTAAGAAATGCTTTGCCATGAACTGGAAGGTTGGTTATCGTCCCACAATGGACTGCATAAATATCAAGGGGGAAAGGGGGATAACTAGTCAGTTGTACAACTGAATTCATTCAACTGAAATGTGTCTTCCGCATTCAATCCAACCCCTCTGAATCAGAGAAGTGCGGAGGGCTGCCTTAATCAACCAACACCGTCTTTGGTGCCTGGGGAACAGTGGGTTAATCATCTTGCTCAGGGGAACAGTGGGTTAACTGCCTTGCTCAGGGGAACAGTGGGTTAATCATCTTGCTCAGGGGAACAGTGGGTTAACTGCCTTGCTCAGGGGAACAGTGGGTTAATCGCCTTGCTCAGGGGCAGAATGACAGATTTTTACCTTGTCAGCTCGGGAATTCGATCCAGCAACCTTTTGGTTACTGGCACAATGCTCCTACTCGCCAAGTTATGTATCGCTAGATTTGATTACCTATTTAGGCAATCCCTACCTGCTGGGCTGCTCAGTCCTGGCCCTGGGGGTCTGCCGTACTGTTGGTTGTCACTCTGGTCTTGGCCTAACACACCAATACCCTAAAGTTGAGTGGGTTGTGTTGGGTTGGGGTCGCTGCAGGGCCGTAGACCCCTAGGGGCAGGACGGGGTGACCCAGCTACGTTGTTTGTAAGTAAAAAGAGCTCTACAGTACTATATGATATTAACTATATGTATTAACTATATATATCTATAATGTACTGTTTTTGTGTGTTTTTATTAAACTTCTGTTTTTCAAACCTTTCTCTTGAGACATAAAAAAAACAATGGGAAGGACATTTTTGGGGACAGAGTCGAGTTTTTGACTAGACTGGTGGGGTTCAGGCGTGCAGGCGGCTCTGGCTGGCTGGGCGGTCTGGCTGAAATTTGATAAAAAATAATAAATAAAGAATAAATAAATAAAGATAATCAACACATAGGTCTTTGTACTTTATTTGCAGGAGTTGTTCATTTGTTAGGCTATTGGTTAAATGTCCAACACCAATGTTGATTATTGAATTATCATTGATATAGTTCAGTCTTATCAATCACTTAAACATACTGAATAATGGTCTCTTAACTAGCTTGATGACAATGGGCATTTTTGCTTACTTTTTGTTCTAAATAGAGACAGCTAGAAACACAGGGAATGAGCTTTAGATGCTCCCCCCAAAAACTACCCCCCCCTCCCAAAAAACAACAACATTCCGTTACACCATAGTCTACTTGTCAACAGTATTTTTATGTTATATAACATTTTCTGAAATGCACCATATTAAATAGTCATTGTAATTGCGCACACGTTATGCCAGACATGCACCTACCCCAATGCTCTGTTTCTGATTACTGGGATGACTGCAGGAGCAGATTTCAGGAGCAGGACAAGACACACTCTTTTTGACTGATGACTGACATAAGGGCATGTACGTGGTAGGCCTATCTGGCTTATGTGATTCTGATGGTCATAATGCTTCTTGACAGTGTCATAGAGTGTAGAAACATGACTTTAAAGAATTCATTACAACAACGAAGGATTTAAGAAACAAACTTTCAAAAGAAAGGAAACTTCTTGGTAGGGAAAAAATAAATTTGAATAAATGTGGGTTTTGACACTTTTTTTTGTAGGTGTCATATTCTGCCATAAAATAACACAATATATGTCTCAACAGGTGTAAATATATGGGTCATGACAGTGGTGTGACCATATTCTGACAGGTTATGACAAATTATGTTAGCTGGAATGACATGGTTAAGTAAAGTGTTACTGATATAATATACTAAAAGCACATATCACAGCATACAGGCAGGCGGTCTGTGGAGATAATAACTGTGAGAAGGTGAATTCTTGTGACTTTTTAAAAAAGGACATCCTACTCCAAAATGAAGGAATGAGCCCAATAACATATTGGTCCATATTATCAGGCAGGTGTAATATTTAACAATAAGCATTATCACTTGTTGCAGCTCAACTGATGCAGAATAGTGGCTATACTTACATACACTGAACACAAATATAAACGTAACATGTAAAGTGTTGGTCTCGTGTTTCATCAGCTGAATTAAAAAAATCCCAGAAATGTTCATAAACTCAAAAATAGTATTTCTCTCAAATGTTGTGCACACATTTGTTTACATTTGTCAGTGAGCGTTTCTCCTTTTCCAAGATAATCCATCCACCTGACAGGTGTGGCATATAAAGAAGCTGATTAAACAGTTTGATCGTTACTATGGTGCACCTTGGGCCGGGGACAATACAAGGCCACTCTAAAATGTGCAATTTTGTCACACAACACAATGCATCACATGTTTCAAGTTGAGGGAGTGTGCAATTAGCATGCTGACTGTAGGAATGTGCACCAGAGCTGTCGCCAGAGAATTTAATGTTTATTTCTCTACCATAATCTGCCTCCAACATAATTTTAGAGAATTTGGCAGTATGTCAAACCGGCCTCACAACCGCAGACCACGTGTAACCACACCAGCCCAGGACCTCCATATCCGGCTTCTTCACCTATGGGATCATTTGATACCAGCCACCAGGGCAGCTGATGAAACTGTGGGTTTGCACAACTGAAGAATGTCTGCACAAACTATCAGAAACACTCAGGGAAGCTCATCTGCCAGCTTGTCGTCCTCACCAGGGACCTGACTGCAGTTCAGCGTAGTAACTGACCTCAATGGAAAAATGTTCACCTTGGATCGCCACTGGCACCTGGAGAAGTGTGCTCTTCCCGGATGAATCCCGGTTTCAATTGTACCTGGCAGGTGGCAGACAGTGTGTCGTGTGGGCGAGCGGTTAGCTGATGTCAACAGAGTACCCCATTGTGAACAGAGTACCACATGGTGGCGGTGGGTTTGTGGTATGGGCATGCTTAAGCTATGGACAATGAACACAATTGCATTTTATAGATGGAAATTTGAATGCACAGAGATACCGTGATGAGATCCTGAGGCCCATTGTCATGCCATTCATCCGCCGCCATCACCTCATGTTTCAGCATGAGAATGCACGGCCCCATGTAGCAAGGAATTGTACACAATTCCTGGTAGCTGAAAATGTCCCAGTTCTTCCATGGCTTGCATACTCACCAGACATGTCAGCCATTAAGCATGTTTGGGATGCTCTGGATTGACGTGTACGACAGTGTGTTCCAGTGCCGGCCAATATCCAGAAACTTCGCACAGCCTGATCAACTCTATGCAAAGAAGAAGTGTCGCGCTGCCTGACAAATGGTGGTCACACGAGATACTGACTATTTTTCTGATCCACACCCCTACCTTTAGTTTTTTAAAGGTATCTGTGACCAACAGCTGCATATCTGTATTCCCAGTCAGCACTCAGCCAAGGATCATGTAGCGTGAATATTATGTAGGCCTACCTGGTACATTCAGCCCCGGTCTCCACTACACATTCAACGCCACTGGCACCATTGCTGCTGCTGCTATAAACTCTGGTTCTATACAGTTTACTACCCATACAGTAGGTGGCGGAATGCACATTCAATGTTTGTGAACGCCATTATACCTGAGAAGAACACTGATTCTAAAATGGTGCAGTTTGCATATTTTGGGGATTTTAGAAATAAGTGTAGTAACACTAAATAGCTCTGTAATCCTCCTCTTTTCAGAGGTGTGTTTTCCCGCAACTGCATTAAGAATGTTGTACAATGACTGGGCATGATTTCTGTTCTGTGCGGAACTCGCAATTTGAGTGCGCTTTGAGAGGATATTATTTTCACTCATAGAATGCGACTGTCACGTTCTGACCATAGTTCTTTTGTGTTTTCTTTGTTTTAGTGTTGGTCAGGACGTGAGCTGAGTGGGCATTCTATGTTGTGTGTCTAGTTTTCCCATTTCTATGTTTGGCCTGATATGGTTCTCAATCAGAGGCAGGTGTTAGTCATTGTCTCTGATTGGGAACCATATTTAGGTAGCCTGTTTTGTGTTGGGTTTTGTGGGTGGTTGTCTTCTGTCTATGCACCAGATAGGACTCTTTTGGTTTTGCCACATTTGTTGTTGTGGTATTTTGTAGTGTTCATGTTTATGGTCTTTATTCAACATGTTGAACTCTAACCATGCTGCGCTTTGGTCCGATCCTTCGTCCACAGAAGAAAAACATTACAGCGAGGAGCTGACCTATGGAATAGATAAACAGTTATACTATGGGATTGTTGGATTTTGCTGATGCTTTCTCGTGATGTTGACTGAAGAAAATTAAATGTGGGCAACAATGTTTCATCAGATAATAAAAAATGTGCATAACCAAAGATACTGGGTCTCAGCTCTGCCTGGCTCTTATCTGGATCATAGGTACCAGGACCTGGCCCACTTTATAAATTATCAATAAATCAAATGTATTCATAGAGCCCTTTTTACAACAGCAGTTGTCACAAAGTGCTTATACAGAAACTGAGCCTAAAACCCCAGATGTAGAGGCACATTGGGTAGGAAAAAGCCAGGTGGAGATTATAACAGTACATGGCCATAAAGGCCAGATCGTTCTTCAAGATGTTCAAACGTGGCACAGGCAGAACAGCAGAAACTGGGTCAGCAGCACAACCAGGTGGACTAGGGACAGCCAGTTGTTGTCAGGGTAGTCTTGAGGCATGGTCCTAGGGCTCTGGTCCTCTGAGAAAGGGGGGGGGGCGAGAGAGAGAGAGAATTTAAGGGAGCATGTCTAAGATCAGAGGACACCAGGTAAGACAGGAGAATTACACCAGATATAACAGACTAACCCTAGCCCCCATCCCATAGACAATTGCAGCAAAGTTACCCCCGGACAGGGACAACCAGGCAAGATACAACCCCACTCACTTTGGCAAAGCACAGTCCCCGCACCACTAAAGGGAAATCCACAGGCCACTAACTTAATACCGAGACAAGGCCGAGTATATCCCACAAAGCCCGAGGACAGGAAGGATGGAAGAGCACAAGCAGGCCAGTGACTTACTCTCCATGATTATCACCCATACTAAGTACAGCCAGTGGTGTTAGTCAGGGTTGGGTAAAGGTAATCCGTTACAGTTACTAGTTACCTGTCCAAAATTGTAATCAGTAATTTGGATAAAAAAACAACTCTGTAGCGTAATCTGATTACTTTCAGTTACTTTTATATTATGTTCACGTTAAGGAGCATTAGAAGACAAAAAGGATCCATCAAATGCATTTAGTGTGCCATCAGTGTTCAGACTTGTTCAAGTGGAAAAAACTTAAACGTGCTCCTTTTTTTCAATGCTAAATTGAATGTCATTGAGAAAACAGAAAGGTGTCCTTGTATTTTTTCACAAACATCCTTTCTGAATTTAAAAGTAGGCCTAATCCAAGAAGTAATCATCTAGTTTTTCAAAAGTAGCTGTAATCTGATTACAATAGTTTTGCTGGTAACGTAACCGATTACATACATTTTTTTTTACAACTGATTACATGTAACCGGTTACTCACCAACACTCAAATTGTCATCAACGTGTGTATCGGTGGCAGGGAAATCAGGCGCAGGAGAATCGAACTTGGTATAATGGAGTAGTTTAATAACTTAAAAACACAGCTCCAAAACCTTAATACATAATCAAAGCAAAGCAAAACAAAGTGGGTACGAGGACCCAACGCGTACCAATACAAACAAACAATCTCTGACAAGGACATGAGGAAAAATAGAGGGTTAAATACACAACAGGATAATGAATGGGATTGGAACCAGGTGTGTAGGAAGACAAGACAAAACCAATGTAAAATGTAAAATGTATCAATGATGGCTTGAAGACCGGTGACATTGACCGCCGAGCACCGCCCGAACAAGGAGAGGCCTCGACTTTGGCAGAAGTCAATACAATTGTATTTGTTACATCCTTCGTAAACAACAGGTGTAGACTAACAGTGAAATGCTTACTTACGGGCCCTTCCCAACAATGCAGAAAGTGACTAGGCAACAAGATAGATAATAAACAGTAGCAGCAGCATATGTAATAAGTCAAAATAGTTTGTGCAAAAATGGTCAATGCAGATAGTCTGGGTAGCTATTTGGTTAACTATTTATCAGTCTTATGGCTTGAGGGTTCATGGTCGTGTTGGTTCCAGACTTGGTGCATCGGTACATCTTGCCATGTGGTAGCAGAGAGAACAGTCCATGACTTGGGTGGCTGGAGTCTTTGACAAATTTTAGGGCCTTCCTCTGACATATCAGTGAAGACACTTGCCAGCTGGTCAACACATGTTCTGAGTACACACCTGGTAATCAGTCTGGTCCCGTGGCCTTGTGAGTGTTAACCTTTTTAAAGGTCTTACTCACACCGGCTACGGAGAGCGAGATCACACAGTTGTCTGCAACAGCTGGTGCTCTCATGCATGGTTCAGTGTTGCTTGCCTAAATTGCAGCATAGATAGCATTCAGTTTGTCTGGTAGGCTTGCGTCATTGGGCAGTTTGTGGCTGGGTTTCCCTTTGTAACTCGTGATAGTTTGCAAGCCCTGCCACATACGACGAGCATCAGAGCCGACATAGTAGGATTCAATCTTATTCCTCTATTGACACTTTGCCTGTTTGTTGACTCGTTGTAGGTCGATGCAAGATTTCTTATAAGCATCCGGATTAGTGTCCCGCTCCTTGAAGGCGGCAGCTCTAGCCTTTAGCTCAGTGCGGATGTTGCCTGTAATCCATGGCTTCTGGTTGGGATATATACGCATGGTCACTGTGGGGACGACTTCGTCGATCCACTTATTAATGATGCCGGTGACTGATATGATGTCCTTGTTTGTCTACGACTTCAAGAAACATAGAATATTCCCGCTGATAGCATAGTCTCGTTGATAGTATAGTCTCGAACGGAGCTCGTCCAGTTTGTTCTCTTGTGACTGTATGTTCGGCAACAGAATGGAGGGTAGAGGTAGTTTATTTACTAGCTAACGTAGTCTGGTAAGGATGCCGGCTCATCTGCCTCTCTTGCGCCATCGCTTCCTCTTTTGAGTCTCGGGGATTAGTGCCTGGTCCGAGTAAGCAGAACGTCTATAGCTGCCAACTCGTTGAAGTAGAAATGGTCCTCCAAATTGAGGTTAGTGATCTTTTCTGATGACCATAAGCTGTTTTCAGTCATAGGAAAGGATGGCAGAGACATTATGTAAAATACAAAGGAAAACGCTGCACACTGCTTCTCATGATCCCAGGTGATTTTATTATAACAAGTGTGCAGCGTTTTCCTTTTTATTTTTCAGTTTCCCTTAAGTCCTGTTAGTTTGGCTACTCAGCCTACCTAAGTTATCCCTAACCCATCATAGACCTGCCATTCCCAATCAATCAGAGCGCTTAGAAATGTGCATCTGGACACTGTACCCTCCCACTCAGGTCCCGAGTGTTATCGTCATCCGAAGGGAGAAGACACAAGGTTCTGAGGACATTTGATTGTCGGCAGTAACACGAATGTCTGAATGTTGCGTATGCAACATTGTTTTTTTTACATGCTGTGTAATAATAGGCAATTACCACCAATGACTTCCTGTTACTCTGATAGCTTTCAGACATATGTTCTACTGTATGGCTGTTACTATTCTTCAATGTTAGAGTTGCCAATACTGATTTGCCTATTGTTTATTGCATGTAGTATTATTCCGTACTGCCATTATTCCGTACTGCCAAGTGTTATTGCATTGGTTGCACAAGGAGTTTTGCCGAAAGGGTTTAATTATTGTATTGGTAAACATAGTATTTTGCATGCGCACGCTAACACAGTGGCCTTTAGTGGTCTTTATTAAGGTGTTTTATTGCGCTGTCATGGGGAGCTTCAGAGTCATCCCAGACAGTTCTTGGAGCTTGCTCATGCACAGAGTAATTTACAACCTGGAAACCTTTCTCTCATGGAGAGAAAGGTTGCGCAAGGGTCAGGATTTATGGCACCCTAAGTAATTGTCTGTCTTCTCTTTCTCTCTAAGAGGTGACTGTTTCAGTTTATATTGGTGCTGTGTTTATAGCCCTTTATAGACATGTTATAAGTGTAATGCCATTTGTCATTTATTCATGTACATATATGTATATTGCGTAGTTACAACCCTTAACTAATACTGTTTACATGTGTTCGTATCGTTGTCTTATAGACCCACAACAAAAAGATTCCAAGTCATTCGGATGACCAAAATCATATAAACATCTTCAAATGGAAACAGCAGACAAAATCATATAAACATCTTCAAATGGAAACAGCTGTGTCTGCGAGTGTGCGGTGGTGACTACCAAGAGTACAGTGATGGGCCTCAACATCATGTACTAACAGGACAGCACTATAGAGGACAGAACCAAACCAATCAGTTATAAGTATAGAGCGGGTGAGGGCATACCAGACAACCGTTTTTACTGGTCCTTCTAGCCGGATTTAGTTTTTCACATGGTCCGTCCTTTCTCAGGGTTTAGAGACCAACAGTTTTTCACATGGTCCGTCCTTTCTCCGGGTTTAGAGACAACAGTTTTTCACATGGTCCGTCCTTTCTCCGGGTTTAGAGACAACAGTTTTTCACATGGTCCGTCCTTTCTCAGGGTTTAGAGACCAACAGTTTTTCACATGGTCCGTCCTTTCTCCTGGTTTAGAGACCAACAGTTTTTCACATGGTCCGTCCTTTCTCCGGGTTTAGAGACCAACAGTTTTTCACATGGTCCGTCCTTTCTCCTGGTTTAGAGACCAACAGTTTTTCACATGGTCCGTCCTTTCTCCGGTTTAGAGACCAACAGTTTTTCACATGGTCCGTCCTTTCTCAGGGTTTAGAGACCAACAGTTTTTCACATGGTCCGTCCTTTCTCCGGGTTTAGAGACCAACAGTTTTTCACATGGTCCGTCCTTTCTCAGGGTTTAGAGACAACAGTTTTTCACATGGTCCGTCCTTTCTCAGGGTTTAGAGACCAACAGTTTTTCACATGGTCCGTCCTTTCTCCGGGTTTAGAGACCAACAGTTTTTCACATGGTCCGTCCTTTCTCAGGGTTTAGAGACAACAGTTTTTCACATGGTCCGTCCTTTCTCAGGGTTTAGAGACCAACAGTTTTTACAACTCCAACCCCTGTATGTTCTTCAGCTTTTTATTTTTTTTATTTGACTAGGCAAACCAGTTAAGAACACAATCTTATTTACAATGACACAATGGAGACATTATGTAAAAAAAATATTTAAAAAAACGTTACGATCAGCATAAAAACAGCACAAAATAGCAGAACTGGTCAGGAGCCCGTAAAATGGCTGCTATCCACTGCAGCGCCATCTGGTGCGAGGGTACACAAATAAAGAGCTGGTTTCACCAGACACTGTTTGAAATGTTCATGTAGAAGTACAAGGATGCTTTGCTTACTGTGAAATTGCTTTGACTGTAGTTTAAAAGGGTGGTTGTTTTATTTCCTGTGTTGTGTGTATTGTGGCTTTGCCTTCATTATGGTGAAGTTAATAATTGAGAGACCAAAATAGGTTATTCTTGCAAAATACTCACTTTTTGCAACCTTGCTTGCACAGGTAGCAGAGACATCAGAGACTGTAATATTCTACCCTCTGCCCATGCTTTTATCTGGGGGCCGAGGCTAGTAGTCTCCCCTGTCCCCAGGCAGACAGGTTGCCTCCCACATGAACAATGTTCTGTTGCCCTATACAAGCTGCGTTTAGACAAAGAATATATATTATATTGACAAGATAGCCAAGTGACTCTAATGGAAATACATGTTCTCAATGATTGAAGGCAGGAGAGAGCAGGTGGGACCACTCTAGCCAATGAGAGGGCAGATAAACGTGTGAACAACAGGCACAATTAAGTTGTTTTTCTAAAAGTTGCAGGAATGCCCCGCGCATCATCCACCTATATAAGTACATTTGTAACAGCCTAAGCATTATGAAACGTGTATTCGATCAAATAAGCCTCACGTAATTCGACACTCTCATAGAACGCCATACAAAATGGGTTTATCTCCCGCGAAAAGATTAAAGGGCGAAGTAAATCTCCTCCGATTGAGACAGGCTGAATCGGGTTGATTTTGATATTGGTGGGATTCGTTTTGCATGACCCGGTACCCCGGTTGAGCTGAGTTTGCTCATTTTAGACCGTTCACTTTGCCCTTAAGTGAAGGTTTTACTCACGTGGTGCACCGGGAAATGCAAAAATAAACTCCACCATTTTTACTATTATCACATCAGGGCGGGATGATCGAGTGACGAATTTTCGGGCAAGGGCGGTCCATTTAAAACTCATTTCTTCCTCCCTCGCCCTGCATACACGTCAGACGCCATGTAAAACTCATCAGATGTGTCCACTTAATTTGAGGATTGAGGGAATATGGTGTTTCTTTTAAAGTGTTAGGAATGCACTAAAGTCTGGGATTTCCCGAGACTACGACGAATAAAATAATATTCATACAATGTTCCTCCCATCCAGTAGGTGGCGTGCTTTACCGTTTCTATTCACAGAAAGCGGTATCCTGTCTGCGACGCCAGCATTTTTGACCAACTCTGCAGCTACTTGGGAAGACTTTCAACTGTGAAGTTGGAAATTTCTCAAAAATGGTCAGTATTTTGTCATCATATGTTGACAATCCTAAACATGTTCCGCGTATACATGTAATATGCATTGTCATGTCGGATAGACGTTTCTTTGGAAATGGATGAGGGTGGATTTGTGCGGCATACTTTCGCCGGTCTGCTGTATGTTTACTGCAGGCTAGGTTCCAGCGTGGCGATATGGCGCTCAAAGGCCTACCTCAACATGTCCAATTGCACAAAAACCTGTTTGTTGTCGATGTCAGCCTAAATGCTGTGTTTAGATGGTAAGAGGTAGACGGCAAACCAGATGTCATTGTTTTCAACGAGAACACGATGGTAATGCCATTAAGCCTGGCGGTGAATTCCGTCAGCCTCCACGGTAAACGAGACTAAAATATTTCAACTTTTGCCTTCGCGTTGTTTTCTGCCTGACTTGTACTGAAATCACTATAGTAATGCATACAGTCGTGCTAGTTTACTTTTGCCCTCAACCAAAAAGAAATGGAACAAGAAAAAAGTTTCTGCCGAGGTGCACTTTGAAGATGCTACAACAGTCCACATTTAGTTTTCTTCTGCAAGGAAAACTTTGTAATAATGAATAGAAAGCCAGACTACCCCATAGTAGAATAGTCTATATTTTTACCTAGTGGGCATGTTGTGTTCTCTGAGAAATATTAATCTAGAGACGCATTCAAGTTATGAGTGCCATAAGGAGGGAACGTGTATTCGTACAAGCAGTCAATGCACAACTGTTCGTTGCTATCGCAGTTTTAATGACATGTGTTAAGGTGGGGATCCCTTTTTCCGTTTCTAATATCCACGCGAGCTGTACCATTTTTAAACACGGAAGTCTTAGCGGCAGCATGTTAAGTACATTATGCGTTGCAATTTGCGGTGACTTCATACCGGAGAGTGGCGCTAAATATATAACGCGTCAATTGTAGACCAACTTGGGGTAAAACGCCACCCTATCTCAGTCATTTTGGAGTGACATAAATTGTGATGAGACGGATTACATGTTTTTGTTGAGCAAGAGTAGTGGCAACCAGGAAAGTGTTGGGGGGGTGACATTAAGTGGTTTCTGTGAGAAGCGCAGGCATATTATCCTCGGTGGCGTTTGGCCTACATTATATTCATTGTGCTTATGCACTTTATTTGGGGCCCAGACTGCAGAAATGTGTATTGCATGTGTACACGCCTGAACCATTCGCAAGAAGTCTGCAATGGCAGCTCTCACCTCTTTCTCTCTACAGGGCTTTGTGAAAGTCGTTAAAAGTAAGGCCTACTTCAAGAGATACCAGGTGAAATTCAGGAGAAGGCGAGGTACATTTTTTTTAAATATGTAATGCACATTCACGCACCCTTTTATATGTCATATTTTTGCCAACTTCTGGCTGCGATTCAAACTCAAAAGACACATCCTATTTGTCTTTGGTACAAATTATTAGCCAAGCAAGGGAAGTTTGCAATGTAAGCCCCTTGGTCCTAGTTTTTAATGGAGTTTGCAAGTGTACAATTATGTACACTTCGGGCCTGAAACACCACATAATTCAATTTGCGATGATTGTACATCCGCTAATAAAAGCCCGGCAAAACGTAAAACCTCAACATGGAGTCAACATACAAGTGTAAGTAAAAAAGTTAGAAATTGGGCTACTCATGCACAAACATGTTTCGTAAATGTTTTTGTTGGGTTAGCTTTTGGAAATTGTAGAAATGAAACATTTTCCTTCAGAAGTTTCAGCTAGGCATGCTAACGCTAGTTAGCTGTCATACAGTAGGTGTATATTAATAATTATACAGTTAATTAAATTGACTGTAGTGCATATAAAGCACCCATAAGCTAACGGTAGCTCAACACAATCAATTTCCGGGCAAGGGTGGTCCATTTAAAATTCACTTGCCCGCGGGGAGAGGGTGTGTCTGTTAAGTGTTTGGAATGCAGCCACTGACTGAATAGAATGGAGAATAAACATTTGTTTATTTTTATGACAAATGCTGGCGTACTAACCAGTTGTCTGAATATGATAAATTCGCTGCTTCTTGATGATGATTCCAAGATCTCTGAGCAGATTGTAGTTGGTCCTTCATTTGCGACGGCTGATGTTTTTTTTGTTCTTTCAAGACGGGGCTGAGAGAAGCGAGATGAATGACCTACTAGAAGTGCTGAAGATAAACAGTCAAGTGATTGGTTAATTCTGGCATACTAGCCAGTTGTGTGTTTGGTGTGATTGTCTCTGACAGAGGGGAAGACTGACTACTTTGCCCGTAAGCGCCTGGTCATACAAGACAAGAACAAGTACAACACTCCCAAGTACAGGATGATCGTGAGGTTCTCCAACAGAGATATCTGCTGTCAGGTGAGTGCAGTGTGCAGGCTTTTGTCCCTGCCCAGCTCTAAGAATCTTGATAAAGAATTTTTTACCACATCCAGACCCTCACCACTTCTATCTCTGTTTCAGATTGCTTATGCCAAGATTGAGGGTGACCAGATTGTCAGTGCCGCCTACTCCCATGAACTACCGAAGTACGGCATCACAGTGGGACTGACAAACTATGCTGCAGCCTACTGCACAGGCCTACTGCTGGCTCGCAGGGTAAGGGGCACACACATACTGTATGCATACACACGCCTCACGCTCATACACATAGAGGAATGCATAGCTGCATGCACACACCCTTGGCAATCCCATAAAGATACACATACGCAAGCGTGCACACTTGCGCAAAAAATGTTCTCGTGTTTTCATGAGGAAGCTGGTTGACGTCGCTGTAATAAAACTGGAATGACTTCATCCTGAGTAAAGTTGTTTTTCAGGGTATTGTTGGCACCTGTGTAGCCATTCATCTGCACTGGCAAATTAATTGATTTAAAAAAATTAAAACCTACCCCTGCTTCGTGTACCAGTATCATTATGCTGAAAAGGGAAGACAGATCTGTGTGTACAGTTTTCTGAAGCTTATCATTTTCGCTAATACTTTTTTATTCGCGGATATACATTTGCATTTCTCTAATGAAACATCGTTCTCTCTCGCTCCTCAGCTGCTGAACAAGTTTGGTCTGGACCAGGTGTACGAGGGCCAGGTGGAGGTGACGGGAGATGAGTTCAACGTGGAGAGTGTAGACGGCCAGCCGGGGGCCTTCACGTGTTTTCTAGACGCCGGGCTCGCCAGGACGTCGACGGGCAACAAAGTGTTCGGAGCACTAAAGGGCGCCGTTGATGGTGGCCTCTCAATTCCTCACAGGTTAGTTGAGTGCAGGTTGAAGCTGAATATGGATCCCCCTTTTTTGCCCATCTAGGACTTGAAATGTTCTATATGACCAACACAGAGGGGTAAAGTATTATAGTTCTCTCATAAACCTGGAGTGAAGGCTGAACACCTCACTGCGGATCCTGTCGGGAGATACAAAATGTGTCCACGTCTCTTCTCTTGCACTTCATCTGGAAAATGTTTGCCCAAAACTAGACCATCAATTCTGCATTAAGACTGTCATTTTAAAATGTGATTGTGGAAAATGTTTTTTTATGACTATTCAAAGTCGCTGTACACTAAATCAACCAAAGTAATCGGTGTGGTACCTCTCGCTCCTCAGCACAAAACGTTTCCCAGGCTATGACATGGAGAGCAAAGAGTTCAACGCAGAGATGCATCGCAAACACATCATGGGCATGAACGTGTCGGACTACATGAGCTACCTGATGGAGGAGGACGAAGACACCTACAAGAAACAGTTCTCCCGCTTCATAAAGAACGGCGTCACGCCAGACACAGTAAGGCCATTTACACAGCCCACTGAATCAGACATTGACGGAAAAGCCTGTACTCCAGATCCTGTAGTGGGAGAGTATCAGTTGGTTTGGCAACTCCTATTTAGATTTGCTGCTTCTTGATGATGATTCCAAGATCTCTGAGCAAATTGTAGTTGGTCCTTCGTTTGCGACGGCTGATGTTTTTTTGTTCTTTCAAGACGGGGCTGAGAGAAGCGAGATGAATGACCAGATAATGCTGAAGGGCTGTTGTTTTTCTGTGGACCCTGGTCCTGAACTGTTTACCTTACCTCACCTGAACAATGTGTTCTTTCAGGTAGAGCAGATGTACAAGAAAGCACACGCCGTCATTAGAGAGAACCCAGTCCACGAAAAGAAACCCCAAAAAGACGTCAAGAAGAAGAGGTGGGTTTGGTACACAGTTGCTGGCTTTACACTTGGGAACATTTGCATATTGTGCATTGGGGTAGTGCTTCTTTATGATGATACGAAGTATGCTGAGCAAAATGTAGTTGGTCCTTCATTTGCAACAGCTGATGTCCATTGTCCTTTCAAGACGGGGCTGAGAGAAGCGACTGTATATTGTAGTTCCACTGGTAGCGTCAACATTGAGCAATCGGCCTTTAATCTCATTCGCTGTGCTGATGGTTAATGGGGGTATTGTTTTTTGTCGCAGGTGGAACCGTGCCAAACTCTCGTTGGCACAGAGAAAGGACCGCGTTGCCCAGAAAAAGGCCAGCTTTCTACGAGCACAGGAAGCAGAGGCGGCGGATGGTTAGACGGACCACTGGCTTAATAAATGTATTGCAAATGACTTTGTTTCACCGTCACTTTGCTCCCTGCGGAAGCACCGTCCTGGCAGTTTGCGAGAATGGCTTCCTGTATACTGCAGTTTTTATATTTGAGGGAAATTCTGGTGTGATTGAATGAGTTGATTTAGCAGGTTCTCCCACACATTCCATTACGAACCTTTTTTAGTCTGCATATTTTTATCGTGCACAGACGGTCTGGATAATCCACTTTCAACTTGACTGAGACCACAATGGTGAGTGGTATGTGGTTTTTATTGTGCAAAATCATGCTGGTTCAAACTTCAAGGTAAACATACATCTACATTGCAATTCATCCCTCAAAACTGAAGGTCACAGCTGCATTTAACTCCTTCAGAATCCACATCGGACTGGGTTTCCATTTTAAAGGATGTACAGTGAGTTTAAAAGGACATAGAAACAGCAAGTCAAATGTAGTTCATGTACACTACCTCCTTAAGTGGAAGATAACACGTCTGGTGTTTTCAGCATGATCTCTAGCGTGTACAGAATATGGCACTAGTATGCTACATAGTGGAACATGACAAATGTTTAAGAAATGTACATGGTATGCAAACTGGCATTTATTAGAGGGTCTAGAAGAGACTATTAGTCCAGTTTTGATGCAGCACTGCTATATGCCAATACAAATCATCAAGTGAGGAAGGGTGGTGAAACGTCCAGCAAAGTGGATGACTCCATGGGATGTGTCCCAGTATCTTACCTCCTGAAGTATACGCTTGTTCCACTATTTCCCATGAATCTAAAAGCAATGGATCAGTCAAGGTATGGACTAACTGGTAATACTGGTCATTTCAAATCATGGCAGGAAAGATTATTGGGACAAAGCCATATATACGCTTTCCTCAGATTTATTGGTCACATTGTCTTCATGTAATGTGCAAGTGTAGTTCATAGTATCGCTTCAAAAATGTTCCATGAGCTCCTTCATAAACGGCAAATATCTCTAGTTTCCCCAGCATCCTGAATATGAATTGTGGTAGTCCATTCTTCCAACGACTCATGCCTAGATTAAATCGGATCAGGCTTTAACCGGTGATAGCCGACACCCGCATAGCTAATGTTTTGACGGTGTCTTGAGGTGGAGCTGTCAAATCGGTGAGCGGCTACTTTCGATTGTCATGAAGCCACTCGCGTTAGAAGTTCGGAACGAGAAAGTGTAGTAGGCTATATAGAAATGACGCTCAAATTGAAAATTATTCATCCGTCTAAAGCCTAGTCTACATCTGAAATTATTGTTAAATTGTACAACGTTTTGATTTAAAAGGAACAAATATTTTCATCTCCTGCACCACGCCAACATCAAAATGTGAAAATGGCACATTTGTTACTTTGGAAATCTTCAGTTTTTTAATTACTATTGACAACCAATTAGTAGACTGTCTACTTATAAATGGTTAAAATTGCATGATGCACACTGATGTTGCTGGAAACACTTTTCTTCCTCTGTTTTACTACAAGACAAAGTTGTGAAAAAAGCTTTCTAAACGGTAGGCAATTTCCTTTCAAATAGGCATGCCAGGAGCCGCTTGTGGATTTGACAGCTCTAATGCAGTTACACCGCCAAAACAACTGCTATGCAGCATAAAAAGGGTGGTACAGAAAACAATATAGTACATCTTGAATGAACAATCCACCAAAGTGGTTGAGTTTTTAGAAATAATTTCCCCAAAGGCTCCTCTAACCAAGCCACTGAGCCAGTAGCAGACTTGTCAATTACGTCTTAATTCTTTGAGCATCATGAGTCTTTAGTATGAGAGATCTGTCTCCACAGCAGAGCTTTGAGGTTGTTCAGGATGAGTGAGTGTTCCATGTCCATCTGGCCCGCTGAGCCCCTGAGGGCCATGCAGGCATACAGCTGCCTCTCTAGCTCCTCCCTCAGCTCCGACGGTGTTCCTCTCAGGAGGTAGTCCCTCAGAGCCCTGCACGCCTTGGCCAGGTTGGGCTGGGTCACCTCCTCCCTGCATCGTTTCTGAGCCACGTCGCACGACGTCCGGCAGTCCGCCCCAAACAAGCAGTCGTCATCCTTCTCGCAGTGCAGCGCGCGCATGGTTCGCCTGAACGCGTCCTCAGAGACGATGGCCCGCGGGTCGGTGAGGCGGAGGTCGTGGCGGTCCGTGTAGCCGAAGTGGCCGGCGCTCAGGTCGCACATGAGGAAGCTGCCGTAGTTGCCGTGGAAGATGTCCTCCACCAGCTCCAGGAGACCCATGGAGATCTTGGCTTTGCGGGGCCACGAGGGGGTGAACCACTGGTCCATGCTGCGTCGGGCCCCACTGGGGACCCAGGCCTCCAGAGGCCAGGGGAGGCTGACACCGTAAAGGGGGCCATAGGGTACCCTCTCGGTCACGTACAGGTCTCCACAGAAGCCCATCAGACGAGGGGTGTGGCCCCGTTCCTGGAGGAGCAGGCCCAGCAGCACCTCGTCCAACTGGAGAAGAGCCCAGGCCGAACGGGCCTCTGGGAGCGAGACGTGGCCGTCCTTGTTGCCGTCGGCGACGCTGAGTATTTGGGTCACCAGGCTGGCCAGATTAGCTTGCTCGCCCAGTTTTGACTGGAGATGGGAGAGAAAGTGGGAGGAAGGAAGAGAAGTTTAGCTGGTATCCTCTATAAACTATGCAGATTTCTGGTAAAAATGTTGGTGCAATAAATAACCAAAGCATCAAAGGACTTCGATGGAGACAAAAACTCATGTCAAAACGGTATGCTGATTATTTGCGACAGCATCTGCTGAAGTCAAAAGCAGCAATAGTTCCAAGACCTTGAGGTGATTGAAGACCATCTCGCGGAACTTCTCCACAGACGTTCCGCGGGTGGGTTTGTCGAAGACTGCAGCCTCTCTCCGGGGCTCCGGCTCCTCTCCCAGCTCATAGGGCAGCACCTCCCCCACCTGGCAGCGGATCACCCCGTCCACGTCACCCCAGCCACCTGTGTACACCTGAGAGCCCCAGGCAAGAGGGACAACCAGAGAGTGGCATTACATTATTTATACACCTACAGTCGATAAGAAGAACTGATGGTACTGGATTATTATCCTGAACTGACGGTGCATGGAAATACTGTAGTGAACTTCTACTGAAGACACCATGCCCTTCAATAAAACCATTGGCCACATACAGGAACTTGCTGAAGCGCCTTCTTGAGTCAACATTAGTGCTGTAGGTCCGGGTCCTAGGAGGATGCACTGATCTAAGGTTGGTTTTTACTGATCCTGGACCTGTACTTGGTACGGACCAAGACAACAGCTCAGAGGTAGGGTGCACAGTCTGTTACCACACCTGGTTGTTGGGGCTGGTGGAGAGGCACCTGCCCAGGTAGAGGGTGTCTTTGTCACAAAGGCTGCTGCAGGCCGAGCCGTCAATGATGCCTCTCCTGTATTTGTCACACTGGGGGAGCAGTGGACATGGGTCGGTGTTAGCCTTTCTCTCCATTGCCTTTACTCTACAACAGTACACCAGATTTTACAAAGTGAGATCTATAGAGGGCGGACCACTCGTGACGATGGGTGAGATGCATGCATGCGCGCGCGTGCCCCCCCCCCACACACACAGTGTTGTCATACCAATCTGGCTCCACTGCCTGTTCAAAACACTCCTCCTGTCTATCAATAAATACAGCAAAATATGTAAAAGACAACAACAACAAAAACTAAGTGGATCATGGATATGACCGATGTGTCCGTACTCACTATGGCGTTCTTGCATTCATGTCCTCTGCACAGCTCGGTGTAGTTGGAATACTGGACATAGATCACCCAGCCCCGACAAACACCGTCAGCCAGGTGAGGAACAGGTATTTCACCCGCACAAAGGAGATGCGAGCCTACAGGGGTCAAACAGAGCAAACTGGGTTATTCTTCGCCTTCCCTTTAAAAATGCATAAGCACCAATGCATCAATGAGTAGAGCATTAAGTGCACAACGTTTAGCCACCATGTTCAATCTACCACATCGTGTTGTAAAATAGTGTGCCGAGTCCCCCCGCCCTACACAGTACAACATCACTCCATCTAATTCTAAAGTGCAATTGTCAGTAAGCGTTCGATTTTCACTCCATCTGAAATGGCGGCTTTTTCCTTAATGGCATGAGGTGAGGTATTCAGTTAGGATTCTGGGCTTTTAACGGAACACATTCACATGCATCTACAAACAAATGGAGAGAGAGAGAGAGAGAGAACAAACCCCTATTGTGCCGTGAGAGTCAAAAATGAGGCCAGCCTGGTCAATGGCGGTATACTAATTAGCGCTTCCTAATCAACACCGTCATGTGACCAACAACAGACAACCAGCGGTACTGTAGTTTCCACGGTGACAGTGGGGTTCACATAATCAAGCTATTGATCTCAACCACAGTGGTCCAACAATGACCCGTTGAGACTAAACAAGAGTTCTGGGGTTAAGTGTTGGTTTGATCTTAACGTAACCAGACTCCAGACATGGTTCTAAATCAATTGAGTTACAGACCTGGGCTGTAGGCTGTCACAGGCCTCATATCACATGACAAGATAACAAACGGCCCGTGTGCAGTCAGATGCTTACGTTCCAATGTCCACACTAGCACACTACCTAGAATAGAATGGATGCCTAATCAGAGATTGATGCGAGGGATCAGAGATTGACTGCCCTGCCAATAAATTGCATCATACTATGTGTGGATAATAAAACAGAATCAGAGTATGTCTGAGAGGTAAACTGTGACCAATAAGATACTTGTGAGGGGAAAGGGACAAATCACCTTTGATTTTCTCTGACTAAGTGTTTCTAATCAGGACTCTATGATCAAGCCTGGAGCTTAGAGCGGTGTTGTTTTGGGATGAGAAGAATAAGCTTGAAGCATGAGGGAGTTATGGCTTAAAGGGGTGAGAGAGAGAGGGGCCTCCAGAGGTAGGACCAAGTCACTGCTGGTCGAGTCACAAGCCAGGCCTCATTCTATAGTGAGCAGTAAAGTATTGTTCTAACAGCAACATCTCTTCAGGAGGATGTAATGTTAGAGAACGTTCGGATTGAAATGTTGTGTAAAACAGATAGGATTGCCTGTCAGAGAGAACAAACAAAATCATATGGAGCGATTTAATCATATCTGCTCTACTTGTTCTATTTCTATCTGCAAATGTAATCATGTCTGCTCTACTTGTTCTATTTCTATCTGCAAATGTAATCATGTCTGCTCTACTTGTTCTAGTCCTATCTGCAATGTTCAGAGCATTTCACATCACTGAATACAGCAAAACATGGGAACAGAATACAGTTAGAGATGGGGGGAATCAAAACAGTTACATATTGGGATATTATTTTGACAATATATCATCGTTTTGACAATATTGGAATATTATTTTTAAACTAGTTGCCTGTATGTTTGCACCAAATGCCAGTATTTTCCCTTCTTAGCTAGTTCTCCATTTTTTTTTTTTTAAAGGGAGCCAATTTGTTTTCAGAACTTTTATTTCCATGACAAATCAAAACTTGTTTTCTCAGGCTCTCTCGTCTCTTTGTAGTGGTCATATGGTGAGCAATATGTTTGGAACATTGAATCGCCATAAAATCACAGTACTGAATCGCAACACATATAGAATCGTGAGAATTGCAATACATATCCTATCAGCACCTAAGTATGGTTATAATATCGTATCATGAGGTCCCTGGCAATTCCAAGCCCTAAATACAATCATGTGCTATTGATGCCCTCAACATACTGCAAAAGAAAGTCCTCTAAAATGTATTCTGTGGTTTGAATAAGTTACATATTATGTAAGTCTATTACATATTTAACAAAAACATTGGGCTCCCAGGTGGCGCAGCAGTCTAAGGCAGTCTCAGTGCTAGAAGCGTCACTACAGACACCCTGGTTCAATTCCAGGCTGTATCACAACCGGCTGTGATTGGGAGTCTCATAGGGCGGCGTACAATTGGCCCAGCGTCGTCCGGGTTTGGCGGGAAGTCGTTGTAAATAAGAATTTGTTCTTAACTGACTTGCCTAGTTAAATAGAGGTTAAATTAAAACAAATTATAATAATAAGCAAAGCAAGCATGTCAGACATTGAGAGCAATGTCAACATTACCATAGTGATCCCACTAAGCCTCTTATGGTATAGGACTAGATTCCCCCATACATACATATATTTTTTTTATATCACTGTTGGACATAAAAGACTAAAAACACCAGGTAATCAGCTCCAAGTGATTTTAATTTTGGAAATCTGTACAAGTATTCCAACGCATAATAGAGAGATGTGACAGTATACAATTGTAAGCAAGGTTTGAAATTACTACGTTTTAGACAGATATTATATCCATTTTGGCTTCTACGTTCCGGCTCCCCGACCATCTGCGTAAGAAAAAGGCTGAATCTACACTAAACAAAAATGTAAACTGAAATAAAAGATCCCATAAATGTTCCATACGCACAAAAAGCTAATTTCTCTAAAAATGTTCCACAAATTTGTTTACATCTCTGTAGGGAGAATTTCTCCTTTGCCAAGATAATCTATCCACCTGACAGGTGTGGCATATTAAGAAGCTGATTAACAGCATGATCATTACACAGGTTAACCTTGTGCTGGGGACAATAAAAGGTCACTCTAAAATGTGCAGTTTTGTCACAACACCACAGATGTCTCAAGTGTTAAGGGTGTGTGCAATTGGCATGCTGACTGTAGTAATGTAGTAATGTTAATTTCTCTGCCACGTTGTTTTAGAGAATTTAGCAGTATGTAAACTGGCCTCACAACCGCAGACCACGTGTATGGCGTTGTGAGGGTCAGCGGTTTGCCCCAAGGTGACGGTGGGGTTATGGTATTGGCAGGCATAAGCTACGAACAACGAACACAATTTAATTGTATCGATGGCAATTTCAATGCACACAGATACCGTGTAGAGATCCTGAGGTCCATTACCATGCCATTCATCCAACGCCATCACCTCATGTTTTAGCATGATATAATGCCCCATGTCGCAAGGATCTGTACACAATTCCTGGAAGCTGAAAATGTCCCAGTTCTTCCATGGCCTGCATACTCACCAGACATGACACCCATTGAGGATGTTTGGGATGCTATGGATCGACAGCGTGTTCCAGTTCACGCCAATATCCAGCAACGTCACACAGCCATTCAAGAGTGGGACAACATTCCCCAGGCCACAATCAACAGCCTGATCAGCTCTATTGCGAAGGAGATGTGTCGCGCTGCATGAGGCAAATGGTGGTCACACCAGATACGGGCTAGTTTTCTGATTCACGCCCCGACCTATTTTCTAAGGCATCTGTGACCAACAGATGCATTACTTTATTCCCAGTCATGTGAAATCGATAGATTAGGGCCGAATGAATGTATTTCAATTGACTGATTTCCTTCTATGAACTGTAACTCAGCGAAATCTTTTAAACTGTTGCATGTTGCGTTTGTATTTTTGTTCAGTTTTGTTGATGATCCCTGGTATATGGGAATTGCTGCCCCCCCCCCCCAGTGCCCAATACTCTTGGTTCAGCCTTATTATCCAGCACAGCAGATCATTCCTGCCGCGGCACTGGATAAACAAACTGTTGCAGCTGCAGAATCACATATTCCACTGGTGGCCTCAGGCAAGGACAAAGGTGGTAGCCCAAATGAATTGGAGTGCATTCAATAAGAGTGTATTAAGCTATATGTAATAAAGTGTAGCCTAGTGCCCTAGTCCCATAACATAATAATAGGCCTAATTTATTTATGCTACTTCTTAGGGGTAGGCAGACTATTTTTCCAAACCAAATTGACGCATCTCATGGTAGCGTCAACAATTTCAGCATGCAAGAATATGCATCGCAGCCAAATGTTTTCTACCTCCATGAACTGCTGGTGTGGGCTACTATTAAATTAACATTTTAGTCCCGTCAGAATTGTAAGAGTCTGCACGACAAAATGCATACACTAGTTACAACAATCAATGACAGTAACCACACGGTATCAATCTTATTGACTGCAAGCTCTGTCAATATAAAAAGGTGTAAAACGCGTTAGAATAGCACTGTTTACCTGGAAAAAGAATGATTTCTTTATCCAGGCCCGTGGAAACAGACCTCTCGCCATCACAAAAATAGACCATCTCAATACGTGGAACTGCGAAAGAGAATCCAAATAAATGGAGTGAAGCTGGAGCTCATGAAGAGACTGTCCGTGTTCGTAGGCTACACCATTTTCAGTTTCCAATGCGTTTTAAGCGCATTCTAGATTTCACAAAATATATTCTAACATCGAACATCTCCCGGTACCCAATTATTCTTAGTTCTCCATTTGTGTAGAGCCAAAGACCGGCTCCTTTACGCAGTTCACGGGTCTGGCAGCGCTGCTGTCTGGCTCGTGCAGCTGACCAGTAATTCTGCCAGCAGCACAACGGATGACGTCACGCTCATATGGTCATGAGAAAACCTTCAAAATAAAACCACACATTTCAAAATATGGCAATGTGGATAACTCATTCAAAATATATTACATTTTAATCAATGGCCAGCAAGGAAAGGCAATTAGTAATTTATGAAAACAAAGACTAAATATGGGTTTAAAAAAACATTTTTAACCAACAATGAAAAAACACTATCGTTGACACTGGTATGTTGAGAATATTGGGCTGCAGAGAGAACTTTTCTACCGTTCTCAGCTAAAGTGGGGTGGAAAATACTCAGTCAGGTCTCAAATATGTGTAGTTTTGGAGGGGGGACTGTGCCATACATATCCTGTAATAGCCTGTACATGGGATACATATTGGCTTGTAGAGAGAACCTTTCTAAGTTTTGCAGACACAACCAAGTAATTCCAATAACATGCATTTGTGTATTTCTTTAAATACAGTCTACACAACAGCTTTCAACACATGTGTGTGTGTAAACTTTCAAAATAAATGATGGTGTGAATAAAACAATAAACAACAAAAAATAAAATGTCATTATTCACAGGCCTTCCTCTGACACCGCCTGGTATTGAGGTCCTGGATGGCAGGGAGCTCAGCCCCCAGTGATGCACTGGGCTGTATGCGCTATCCTCTGTAGCGCAGCTAGCGCCTTGTGTTCAGATGACAAGCAGTTGCCATAACAAGCGGTGATGAAGCCAGTCAAAGATGCTCTCAATGGTGCAGCTGTTGAACTTTTTGAGGATCTGAGGGCCCATGCCAAATCTTTTCAGCCTCCTGAGGGGGAGAAGATGTGTTGTTTGTGCTCTCTTCATGACTGTGTCGGTGTGTGTGTGGTCCACCATCGTCTGTAATCAGGCCCACCACTGTCATGTCGTTGGCAAACTTAATAATGGTTTTGGAGTTGTGAGCGGCCACGCAGTTGTGGGTGAACAGGCAGTACAGGAGGGGACTAAGTGTGCTGTTGCCTACCCTGGCCACCTGGGGGCGGCCGTCAGGAAGACATTTCACTGTACTTGTGCACGACATTAAAACTTGAAACAGTTTCTGAGGGAGGTGTTCAGTCCCAGGGTCCTTAGCTTAGTGATGAGCTTGGAAGGCACTATGATGCTGAACGGTGAGCGGTAGTCAGTGAATGGCATTCACACATAGGTGTTCCTCAGTGTATATTGTCCATGTCCTTGTTCAGCCACGACTCCGTGAAACATAGGATATGACAGTTCTTCAGGTCTAGTTGATTGGATAGACTCAAATGAAGCTTGTCCAATTTGTTCTGCAGTGATTGTACTACTTTCACCAATAGAACAGAGGATAGAGGCGCTTTTCATGTACTCGCCGATGTAGTTTCGTCAGGGTACTGGCACGTCGGTCTCTCTTACGCCGCCTTTAACTTTTGAGGATTAGGTCCTGGTCCAGGGTGAGCAGTATGTCCTTCGTCCTAATCGAGGTTAGTGATCGCTGTCCTGATGTCCAGAAGCTCCTTTCGGTCATAGGAAAAGATGACGGAAACATTATATACAAAAATTGTTTAGATTATCCATTTATTTTTTCAAAGTTGGTAGCAATGGTTTGAAAAACAGTTTTACTGCACCAGAGTGAAAAAAAAATAATCGATAGTCACAAAGTTTAGCATGTCTTTGCAAGGGGACTCTTATTTTGAGAAAAACATTTATCCGCAACCGTGCTGCCAGCATAATATCCTGGTGCAAGGAGAAAGGATTTTACCACTAGCAGCCAGCCACATGCTGTATCTCACAAGGACTGCAGAAAATAAAGGCTGAGGGACGATTTTTTTGCCGACGCAAAAGCTTTGATCCCCTCTGTTTATAGCAATGGATAGCCATCATTTCCTGTATGAAATCTATCATATGAAATCATTATAATTACTAGGAAATAATCATACATTAATAAATTATAACTATTTTTCTCTGTCACTAATTCAGAATTTCATGAATGCTGGAATTTGCCATAACATGTAAATGTTTGAAAAGGGATAGACTACAGCAGCTCGCAGTTTTAAAAAAAGCAACAATGTCGCAGCTATTCATTTTAACAAATAAGGAACTGTTACAATATATGAATGTTACTACTTTGTTACATTGTAACGCCGCGGTGAAAATGGTCCAGTTTGTGGTTCTCAAGCGCCGACATGTGGACGGTTGATGCATCCATATCCTTGATGGGAAGTAATATTATTTTTTAAATTCCCATCAAAGATATGGATGTATCAACCGTATTACTAATAATACTAATGATAGGCCATTATACTACAGCTCTACATTTCCTATAACCTTTCCCCCAAATTCCAAAAAAGTAGGTTAGAATGAAGTTGTGGGCTCACGACCTAGATATACAGTCAAGTTGAATAAATAATAATAAATAAAATAAAATGAATGTAGATCATCAACGTTGGATCGGTCCTTCGACTCTAGTCTTAATCATTAAAAAAGGTTCAAGTGGGTCGTGGAGGAAAAAGTCCTGCCTACATTTTCAAATGTATGAAAAAAAAAGTGGTTAGTGGCTGGTCGAGCGAACGACTCCCACAATGCACTCCCAGATCAGCGGGAAACCAAAATGGCGAATGTATTAGGGGAAAATGACCCGTTTGTTATTTTCTAAAAACCCTTGGTAGTGTGTCATATTAAGAGAGGTGCATTTCAAAGAGATTTAACGCTACTCGGACACGAGGCCAAGCACCGATTACGACCGAGTATTTCAATATATGTGGCATTTTGACCCTCCGAACTGACCGAATGAGGTACCTTATCAACATTACGATGTTTTTATAATGGGGGTGTGGGTGCGCTCCAGAATCATTCCGTCTGTGATAGCTCGAGACCTGTCTGTCACTTGTTTTTAGCCTAGACAACCGCTAAGACTAATTGCATGCATGCTGCATCGAACTTACTCGTTGAACTGAGAACGTATGTGCAGGTAAATGTATCCATTCATTAATTCATCCTGGATGCAATGTCCTGACAGCCCACGAACAAAAGGAAACGGTGACGGTGCACAGTGGGATAGGGTTCGAATCGAACACCCCCATTTTAAAACCAATTAATGCTTTTTATTGAAGGACGTCATGCACCAAGACTCGGTTACATTTTCTCACAACTTGTTAGTCTGATTAATCAGGCTGTTATAAACAAGTAATTGGTATATACAGCCTGAAACTAATACCTGCAAAATCGTGTCAATGTTCTTTACAAGCCAGAATATTGAATACAATTACATTTTAAAGTTACTATACCGGTTGTCTGTGCGGTTTCCTCTTCAATAATTAATTATATATTCTGAATCAGGGGAAGATGCAGAACAATTGACACTTGTGATTTAAAAAATATATTTAAAATGTAAATCTTGTCATGCATGGGTCAATATCCAATTGACGAAACAACCGAATATCTAGTATAAAACGAGTTTTACCTCGGGGTGCCAAACTGAACCACATACTACCGACTGGCTAGCTAAAAAGTTGGGCGAACAATACTTTCCAGTGGATATTTGTCTCAAATTTAGAGCAGCTGAAGGACAAACTGCACAGACAACCGGTGGAGTAAGTTTAAAGGTGCCATATGCAGGAATCGCTTCGCCATTTCCTGGTCGCTAAAATTCTAATAGTTCGCCTAATTTCAGTATATGACACACAAAAAAAGCAATGTATAGAAAACCATTGTACCATCTAAACCCCTGTGCGAAAAATATATATATTTTCAATACACAAAAAAATATTGCGTATTTTCAGCTTGTTTGAAGTTGATGTACACGAACTAAAGTAAAAGAGTAAAACTAAACGTAAGAAGGAAATGCATATAGCAGTAGAATTTATTGCAACGACCCTGGGTTTATTAGCGCTTTTGCGGCACAGTCGATAGCGCGCTGGACTTCGGGCTAGAAGGTCGAGGGTTCGATACCTGCTCCCTGCCTGTTTCATTACAATATCAACCGCTTCCTAGACTTGCATTCAATGAGAATGACAGCTATATAACTCATATTTCTATGTGCATTTGGTTGGGTTTCCCAAAAAGTTACATACTGCAGCTTTTAAATGTAATTTATTCAACCATCTAGCCTGTAAGGAACATTCATGATTTTGCAGGTATTAGTTTCATGCTGTAAATAGCGATCAATTGTGTATTACAGCCTTGTTAATTGGAACTAACAGTTCGTATGATGAGTTACTTGGCAGCTGAGTTGACAGCCTGTCAAATTCTATGAAACTATTCTAATCTGCAACAGTTTCTCAAAAATGTGATTTAGGCTTTCCAGTGTTTCTGTTGAAATAATCCTCCTTTATTCTGTGTCTCCCTTGAATATTTTGGCAATGTCAGAGATGCTCTCATGGTGAGACTCCACTCGCCTGTAGCTTTAATACAATGACAATGCTTGACAGTGACACCTATTTTTTTGGGAGGGGGGGGGTACAATGTAGGAATTCGGCTAATTCACCTCTCTCTTCCAATATGACAGAGACTCAACAGAATTAGAGCATTTGCCGGTCCACCAGCGGAAAGCAAATTCTCATCGGCAGCACAAGACGCCAGTGTCCCTGACCAGCGTCGAACCTGCCGAGGATGGACATGGAGGGAGCATGGACACCAACCTCAGCGACAAGTTTAAAGAGGGGCAAGAGGTCCTAGCCCGATGGTCGGATGGCCTGTTTTATTTGGGGATTATCACTAAGGTAAGCAGCTGTTGCTAATAGGTGGAAAGGTTCCATTTGATGTTATTGTTCACATGTTCTATAAAATGCCATTTCAACCGTATCTTATGTCATTTTGCAGAAAAGGATCATGTACTAAAAAATGATCCTTCCCTCAGATAAATAAGGGGAAGCAGAGCTGTTTTGTTGTCTTTGAAGATCGTTCGAAGTCCTGGGTCCTGTGGAAGGACATTCAGACAGGCAAGTAGTTCTCCTTCCAAGACATGGTGCCATGTTAAGTTCCAGCCATTTTGTTCGATTGTCAACGGGATGAACAGTTTTACGCTTGCTTGATATGTTGACCGTGCAACTTGTTGCATATTTGCCATTTGTGTAATATGCTTGTATTACACTCTAAATAATAATAAAAAAGCCATCTGCTAAGAAAAATACATGCTTTCTATTTTCTCCACAGATATTACCAATACACGATGGGTAGAATCCTTCAAATTTTGCCTTTAGAACGTGTAATTATTCTGCGGGCTGTACAGTTTTCAGTTAAACATGTGTTCATTAATGCCGTTTGGCTTGCCCTCATTCATTCTATCTCCGGTTGGGTTGATATCCTTGGTTGAGTTTTCTTCTATCTCCTCCGTTCAGGCCGGGTTTATCTTTTGTAATCTTGTCCCTGACAGTCAACTGACCACAAAGATTCTGGGCTCACGCCAAATGTTAAGTTCCCCACGGAGCCGCGAGACAAGCATAGGGAAGGTACTCCTCAGCTTGTATTACTACTGTGTTCACTGTTCAGTTCACATGCTAATTGGTTACACTTCAGTGAGGGGCCTAGACATTAGACGGGCATGCCTATTTCAGTTAGATGACACATGACTAATGTTTGACATACTGGTATTGGGCAATCTTTTTTTTGGTCTAAGTGGCAGGAAATGGGATCTCGTGACTGTGCTATGTTGAACCTCAAATGGCACCTCCAGTGGTATTTGAGTATGAATTCTTATGATGGTAGGCCCCTCAACTGAAGTCCCTCTAAGTAGTAAAGGTTAGGGCCCTATAGAATCCATACATTAAAACGGAATTCAACTATATTCAAAAAATGTAGGGAATCAACCAAATGTATTGATTTGCCCAAGTGTATCATAAGACCTGAACAGAATGCATCCGTGATTCATATTTCTTCCAAATTTCTGTAGAGGCAACGAGAATTCCCTGTCTTTGTATGGCGCACGCTTCTACTGCTTTGTGTGTAGCCGTATATGATGATGCTAATGAAAAGTCTTCTGGTAATGGAAAGGCTTTCCCAAAAACATTCTAAATTAAATGTTGATAACAAAAAATAAAAATGATTTTATAGGGCCCTAGAAAGTTATTTTCACTGGTGTTTATCTTGTCATTTTACTCTGCAAGGTTGCAGTTGATGCCCCCCAAAAATGTCCCTTCTCTGTTTGGGCTGGATATGAATGACATATTTTAATTGATCAACTTCGGGTGAAAGCGACAGCTTATTTGATTTACATTGGATTGGAAGCAAATGGGGATGTGTTTGTGGAGATATGACCCCATATATCCTGTGTGCACATCACATTAATGGGGATTTCCCACCTCGGTCTCTCACTCTTTTTTTTTTTTGTCAGTTACAAAGCACAAGTGTGAACTGTTCTGCGTTATTGAGCTCTCGTTATTGTTCGTTCTCTCTCTTCAATCTCCTCCCTGAAGCTCTCTCTTTCTTGAAATGTTCTCTCTTTTCTTTGCTGTGTGATGCTGGTTGCCCGGCTGTTCCCTTTTATGAATTAAAGGGCGGTGTGCGGTTATCTAGAGGAGTGACTCGTCCTGTCTGTTTTCAGGGGACGAGGGAGGGGAGGACATGGTCTGCACAATATGCCAGGACGAGTGCTCCGAGGAGCCAAACGAGATTGTCATCTGCGACAAGTGTGGACAAGGTTAGGGCACAATCACCATCCTGACCCCTTCCTTCCTTTAACCTGACCAGGTTCAGAAATTTCTCCTGGGACAAAATGTTTGCTGGTTCATATCCAAGTTAAGGAGTCCTTGTTTATCTGGTCATTATAGGTCCCACCTTTGGAAACACATCAATACAATAGTAATTCTCTCTTAACTGTGATCCAATCTTTCCCTTTTCAGGATATCACCAGCTCTGCCACTCCCCCGTCATCGACTCCAGTCTGATCGACACCGACGAGAAGTGGCTCTGTGGGGAGTGTGTGTTGGCCACAACAGCAAATGTACGATAACTATACAATAACTTATATTTCCATGGAAATTAATTTTGTGAGTTCAGCATGCAAGGTACACAAACCAACACACTATAATGCAATACAACATAATGCAATATGACAACACCGGAAAGTGAGCACACGCATTCACATGTCTTGACCTTACAGACTCAGAACCGCTGTGTGAAAAGGTCGTAATAAATGTTAAAGGGGGGACGCTCCAACCAATTGAGCTCACAGTCGGGTGTGTGTGTGTTCTCTGTCAGAAGGGCGCGCTGAAGGGTCCCAGAGCCCAGCAGGAGATGAACCACTCTTTGCCTTATGCCCTGGAGTACCTGGTGTGGGACCAGGGCCACAAAACCAACAGCCAGCAATGCTACTGCTACTGCGGAGGACCTGGAGAGTGAGTCACTCACTCACTCACTCACTCACTCACTCACTCACTCACTCACTCACTCACTCACTCACTCACATGCTCTGTTTTAACCCTTCTCCCCTCTCTCCTTTAGCTGGTACCTGAAGATGCTGCAGTGCAACAGGTGTAAGCAGTGGTTCCACGAGGCATGCATCCAGTGTTTTAAGACGCCCATGCTCTATGGAGACAGGTACGAAACAGCCCCCCCCCCTTTTTCAAAGCCTCACGATACATCATCTTTCAGGAAGCATGTGCTGGCTACCAATGCAGTGCCAGAAAATAAACAAGCGCTTGTGCTTCTTTCTCACCAGGTTCTATCTATTTATTTGTTCAGTTTGCAATAGTGGACCGGAGTACCTCAAACGACTGCCTCTTAGATGGTGAGTGGAACTCGTGTAGAAGAGATTTGTGTATGCAATGGATTGATGTTCTTCAATTGATCTATTATTTCCTGTATTGGAACAAGCAAGATCAGTGTATGGATTGTTTGATGAAACAGCAGTTCCCTCTAGGAAAAATTTAGCAATTCTATTGCACACGAATCATTTAAAAAATCATTGAATTTTGACCGTTTTGCGCTTCCATCTTTGTTTCTCTCCAACAGGGTGGACGTTGCACACCTGAGCCTCTACAATCTGAGTGTGATTCACAAGAAGAAGTACTTTGATTCCGAGCTGGAGCTGATGACTTACATCAACGACAACTGGGATCAACTACAGCTCCGGGAGGTAGGACAAACCTTGACGCAGTTGGAGAAACATTAATCTATAGAACTTCTCAAATATAAAAAATAATAATAATTCTACACAGAACAAAAATATAAACGCAACATGTAAAGTGCTGGTTTCATGAGCTGAAATAAAAGATCACAGAAATGTTCCATACGCACAAAAGCTTATTTCTCTTTTAATTGAGGAGTATTTCTGTCTGTAATAAAGCCTTTTTGTGGGGAAAAAGTCATTCTGATTGGCTGGGCTTTGTCTGGGCCTTGCTATGCCTATGCCCACCCATGGCTGACCCCTGTAAAGTCATGTGAAATCCATAGATTAGGGCCAAAGGAATTTATTTAAATTGACAGATTTCTTTATATGAACTTTAACTCAGTAAAATCTTTGAAATTGTTGCGTGTTGCGTTTATATTTTTGTTCAGTATATTTTATTTGACACAGCAATATATGAAATTCCAACCTCTCGAATTCATCTTACTATTTATTGCCTTTTCCCAGCTTTCAGCTACTCCTCAGTCGGACCGATATGAAAGTATTCTGGAAGCACTGAATAGCAACCACAGCATGTGAGTTACACCCTCTCCCTATGATTTCATGATTGTTCCAATCATGTCAGCATAACTATTCTCATGTACAGTCCATCCCCTCTCCCTTCCTCTCTCATTCATGTCCTCCACTTCTCCACCCTGCTCTCTCTCTCTCACCCCCCTCTCTCTCTCCCAGGTTCATGTCGGGGAAGGAGATTAAGAAGAAGAAGCACCTCTTTGGGCTGAGGATCCGTTTTCCTCCAGGTCCCCAGAGCTCTGAGGTGCTGGCCGACAGAGGGGAGCCAGAGAGGGCCTCCAATGAGATCAAAATCAAAGGCAGGAAGGCTATCCAACCGCTGACCAACACCAGGTGAGACCCAACTTTCTATGAGAAACCCATTAGAAAAATCAACACTTTTGCATGCTATATACTCTGGTAAGGATTTTTTTTTTTGGGTGGCCACATGTTTTAAAGTAGCAGAAGGGAAACTGATGACTCGGTTTTACGATTTTAAATCTTGTTCCAGTGAATTAACCAATGGCGGGGTGAAGAAAGCCAAGAAGAGGAAGAAGCAGGGAGGTCACTCGCTGGAGACTCTGGCCAAGCTAAGGCGCTCCAGTGAACTTTTGGCGCAGGTAACACCTTTACCCAAACTTAAAACATTTGAGGCATGTTGTTTATAAATTGAGATGTCATGTCTTTTTATTCCCCCTTGAAGGATGTGACGCCACCACAATTGCTTGATTCCCACTCGTTGGATCTCTTAGCCTCTAGGTCAGTTATCCCCCCCCAAATTAATTTGTGAGAACAGTTGCTCAATTTGTGAAAACTGTTGAATGGTGTTGTTAACAGTGTCCCCATTACTCCCAGCAGCAGGACCGACAGATCTCTGCCATCCTCCAGTACCTCGGACGTGGACTCCGTCAGTGCCGTCAGCACCACTGAAACTACCTCAACTAACCTCTCCAGGCAGTCCAGGTACATTCTACATGATCAGATTCACACTCAGGCTCTCACAAATTCACATAGAAAGTCATTGTACCGTTGTATTGTAGTCATTGTATGGTAGGTAATTGGGAGTACCTCCTAAGTGTTTTTCTAATCTTTCTCCCTCCCCTATTCCACCCCAGCCTGTGCATCTCCAGTAAGACGCGCACGGGCCGCCACTGGCCCATTGCCAAGCCCCCCCTGAAGAGAAGACGGGGCCGGCCACGACGGGTCCCCCTGCAGCCCCCCAACCATGCGATTCCCCCTCAACACCCAGGTCCCCATGCCCCAGAGCCCCAAAACACCTTGCCAGGGCTCCACTCCACGGATATAGTGCACGGCCTGGGCCCAGGCGGCCAGTTGTCCCACCTCAAGAGCTCAATCAGCAGCTACTTTGGGGCGGCAGGCCGCCTGGAGTGCGGGGAGAAGTACCGCGTCCTGGCCCGCCGTGTCACCCTGGATGGCAAGGTCCAGTACCTGGTAGAATGGGAGGGCGTCACTGCCTCCTGAACGTCTCGCAGCGCTTACGTAGTTTATTACGTGTTTACACAGCGCTTATAAAGCATTATACAACGAGTGGGTCTAATCCTGAATGTTGATTGGTTAAAACCGCATTCCTGCCAGTGTCTATTCCGCAAGTTACCACCGGCTAAATCTACGACGTTAAAATGCCTATTTACTCAGTTCCATCTGACTGCGCAATCCACTGTCTCTTCAGCCCAGCCAAGCGATTTATAAACAAGGTCTCCACTATAAAAAGCATTATTATCTAACTTTTCTTTTAGACTAACGTTTAGTTTTCAACAGTGGAGATTTGTATAAACCTTGCTGTCTGTCTCCATTTGCAACATTGTTTCAATATTCAAATTCGATCACCAGCTGTCGCATAGTAATGAACGTGTCAAGAATCGGGATGAGACCGGCAGGCAGCTTTTCTAAGTCGGTCGAAATCATGAATCCGCATCATTTTCATCGATATATACAAAGAGATATCAATAGAAAACAGGTAAAATGAAACTAGGTGCAGCTAGTTTGCAATCAGTTTAAAGTTATTGTGTTAGCTGTGTTGTTGGCTAGCTCCTCTGAACAACAGTGTCCTGGCAAGAGAGCACAGTTTCAACGCCAGGTGAAATCGCACATCCTTAGCTGATTGTTATGGATGTATCCAAATAAATGTCACTAGAAAGCTGCTTAAACAAATGCCAATGCAGCTACTTTGTTATTCTGGCTGCACTGTTTGGCGTGACTGTAAGTTAGCCATAGTTGGCTAGTAAACAAGCAAGGGATAAGAATGTTACCAGCCAGTATGGTAATAAAACATTTAGAACGAACGACTCGGTCGTGTCCACAGATTCAGAACAAAATGTAATGACTGCCAACCAAACCGATAGAACGGATGACCAGCCGGCTTGAGTAGCAACCCTAGATTTGTGTCGGGACTATATCTTGTGGAAGGATGAAATGGTATGAATGAATTCATAAAAGTAACGTTAATGAAAATATGTAAATCATCATTTTTAATATGTTAACCCGTTGTATAAAAGTGATAATGCCCTCGAAGCCAGAGTTAGGAGGATGTATTGGCACCGTTTGCCAGCCCTTGACTTTGTCTCGGGCCTAACAATCGTGCCAATATATCCTAAAAAAAAACTGTCTTCACGGCCATTATCACTTTTAACCCTCGCCTTCTGAGAACGGGCCTCCGTGTTGCCCGGTCAGGGAGGGAGCTTGAGTTTCCCTATTTTAGTTCTTCCTTTTCGTCCAGTGATATGCTCTTTTCTGTGACTCGTTGACTTCAGTGTTTCAGATCTGTTTAGATTTTGTGAACTGAAGGGGGTGAGAGACCAGTTTAGGCAGAATGTAAAAGGGTTAGATAGGGGGGGTTGATTGGTGTTTGGGTGCCTTGGCGCCTGACCTGGTGTGCCTGTTTGCAAGTAGTTGATGTTCGAGAGGGACTCAACGACAGAGATTTGTGCTGCTGCAAACCAGTTTTATTATGTCTATTTACTTTTCTACTTGTATTTACTCATGTCAGTGTCCAGTGAGGCACAGTACATTTCTTTTTTTTCCCCTATTTTTTTACAATTTGGATTTGATTGCACATCAAGTTCAGCCTGTTGTACCGTAAAACCATTCTCCTAAACACGTGATAGGCGAGCGTATTAATTCACAGAGGCGGAGATGCGCATTGTCTCCTTTCCCTCTCTCAGCTGAAAGTGTGTAACCTCTAGCTCAAACCTCTGCTTCATGTTCTGCAAATCATCTCACTATGAACAGTGTTATTTTCACTGTGTTATAGTTCAAGTGTCCAGATTTACTTACAGGGGTCAAATGCTTTTCTTTCTCCGAACACACGATTCATGATTAAAACAAGGTGAATTTGCTTTGAGGGCTGAGCTTGTGAGAAGGAATGTTAAGAGTGAGTTCAAGTGTAAAGCGGTAACTTAGTTGGACGCAAGGTCTTTGTGTTATTACATTTGAAAGGATGTGTAATGTACCTACATGTGTTCTATATGTTCTGAAGATCTAAATCGTTGCTGTATTTTGCATACTCAATCTACCCCTTACATTTTATAAACGCCTCAACCAGGACTTTGTTCCTTCATTTCTGTCGGGCTGCTGTTGTATTTTATGACATTGGTAAGTTTGTTAGAACACTGACTACAAAAAGCTCTTGGACCTTGTACTTTTAAAAACTGATTTCAGTTCTCGTAGCCGCCTATGCAACTCGACCCTAAAAAAATGGTTGCTTTTGTATTTCAATCACTTAACGGCAACAACAATATTTTTTGCTTAAGTCAGGCTTTGATTTTTATTTCAGGTGCTATTTATTTCACTTTCTCCTCAACTGTGCACTTAGACTTCTGCTGGTACAGCCAAGCTCACCTAGAACCCACTCAGGACATGCGCAGTAACTTCACTGTATGTATAACGTGCTCATAGAACTCCAGCAAAGATGTGGAATGTAAAATTGAGGTATTAATGGGATGGAACATTTTGTTGTGTAAGTATTTCATTGATATGTTCATAAAAAAAAAATGGTAGCATTAATTTAGACATTCCTATGTGACTGGTTGTTTTGAAAAATACTGAAATTTAGTCCATTATGCTACAGGGTCAAAAATGATTTGTTTATCCAAGAACATTTCTTCCACTTATCTCTGGAAAATAAAGTTTCTTCTGAGTTCCTTGTTTCATTTTAAGAGTTCAAGCAGTTAATGCCTCTTGGTGTTGGATGTGCTGCGTGATTCTCAGAAAAAGCCATTTTCCCCTTCAGGCAGTGGAGTTGGATCTTGATGTTCTCTCTATTTAAAAAAATAAATTAAAAAATGAGTTTTTATTTGAAGCTTTTCTCCTGTATGTCATTGTGCCAGTGTTAGACCCTAGATCTTTTTTTTCTACTGGCTTTGAGCAGGCTTCTTCAGCCACATAATAAATATTTAAAAGCCCTAGTTCTGAATTCATTGTTTATTTTTTCAAAAAGACTTGCAGTCTGTTAAATTGGCACTTTTGGTAGAAATAACATGATTTCCACTGCATGTTTATGCCAGTTAGATGTATTATTTTATGAATCAGTAGGTCATCTTGACAGAAAGAAATGAATGGCATGTAACATTTACTTGAAGACGATGTAGATTAGTCATTCCGGTGATGCATTATTACAAGCTAGCTCATTAACATTACACCAGAAATACATTCTTAGAGGTCCAGTGCATTCAAACATGATTTTCCATTTCCACACAGGTTGGAATTTAGTATAAGAGCTGTTTGAAAACACCACCTGAAATTTCAGCCTGTTTTTGGTTGGATGGAGTTTTGGCCTCCCTGGTGATATCACCAGGCAGTTAATTAGGTAATAGTCCAATAGGAAAGAGTTCCAAACCCCTCTGCCAATAACAGCTTGTTTTCATTTCTCAACACAGAACACTCCCAGACAGTGCTGAGAAATTGCTCTTTCGTAGAAGCTGTTTCTTTTTGCCGATTAAAAACAAACAAAAAAATCACAGTAAAGTACTTACAGTGCATTCAGCAAGTGTTCAGGCCCCTTCACTTTTTCAAATCAAACTTTGTCACATGCGCCGAATACAAGTGTAGAGCTTTTTGTTACGTTACACCCTTATTCTAAAATGGATAAAAGTACCCCCCCCCCCATCAATATACACAATGTCCCATAATGACAAAGTGAAAACAGGCTTAGAAAATGTTGCTGATTTATATTTAAAAATGTTTTTTATTTACATAAGAATTCAGACCCTTTGCTATGAGACTCCAAATTGAGCTCGGGTGCATCCTGTTTCCATTGATCATCCTTGAGATGTTTCTGCAACTTGAGTTGGAAAGGCACACACCTGTCTATATAAGGTCTCACAGTTGACAGTGTATGTCAGACTACCTTTATAAAGCAAGAACTTCCCTACAGGATGCTAGGCTGAGGTATTGAACAGGAATATGTGGTATTGAACTACAATAATCTGTGTCAGATATTGGACTTGAAGTGCTGGAGAGGGTGGAGGGCCATGATAAAATGCCCCCAACACGCACTGGGGGGGAGTGGGAGAAATGGGAGGAGTCGACAGTAGGGAGTGATCAATACCTCATAGTATGCACAGTAGGCTGGGGGGAGGAGGAAGTGTCAGTGGATGGAGTAGGCAGGTGGGTGTTTGGAAGGGCAAAGTGGGATCAGTTTCAGGAGCTGAGTGAGCAGGTGATGGCTCGGGTGGATATGAGGGGGGAATGTGGATAGTATGAATAGCTGGGTGGGGACAGCTACTGAGGCTATACTTTAGAGTTCAGGGAGGAGGATGAAAGCAGTCCCAAGTTGGATGGAGGGGTTTGGGGAAATGGTGAGGTGTAGGAACAGGGCATTTAGTATACTGAAAAGGATGCATAACTTCCAACATCAGATTCAGTATAAGCAGGCCCTGTTGAAGAGAACTATTCGTCAGGCAAAGAGGTCATGTTGGCGTCGGTTCTGCGACACCAGGATGATTAAGAGGATGAGTGGGGTCACAAGGGAGTGGGATTATCCAGTGTTGACTAGTGGGAAGGATGTGGCAGTAACCGATGAGAAGGAAGAGATGATGGCCAAAGCGTTTGTCGAAGTGCATAGCTCGGCCAATTTGTCAGAGTGGGAGAGAGATAACGAGAGAGGAGCATCCTGAAGTGCTGGGTAGGAGGGAGGATGTAAATGATGCATTGAATGCACCATTTACCATGGCAGAGGTTAAAAGGGCAATAGGTAAGGCTGGGTTAATTTCACCTGGGAAAGAGGAGGTGGGCTATGTTATGTTGTCCCATCTTAGTGATGAGGCACTGGATAAGGTTTTGGTGTTGCACAACACAGTGTGGGAGGAGGGGAAACTACCAGGCAGTTGGAAGGGTGGTACCAATCTGGAAGCCAGGGAAGGACCCAACGAGGCCAGCAAGCTATTGGCCAATAGCTTTAACATCACATGTATGTAAGATTATGAAACGTATGATTACAGAGAGGCTAACTTACTTCCTGGAGAGCAGGGGGCTAGTATCGCTACATCAGAGTGGGTTCAGGAAGGGAAGGGGAACTATGGACCCAGTGCTTACTTCCTGGAGAGCAGGGGGCTAGTATCGCCACATCAGAGTGGGTTCAGGAAGGGGAGGGGAACTATGAACCCAGTGCTTACTTCCTGGAGAGCAGGGGGCTAGTATCGCCACATCAGAGTGGGTTCAGGAAGGGAAGGGGAACTTTGGACCCAGTGATCTGCTTAGAAGCAGAGGTCAGGAAGGCTCAGGTGAACAAGGAGACTGTTGTAGCTGTCTTTTTTGATGTGGAGAAGGAGGGATTGTTATTCAAGCTTGATACTATGGGGGTAGGAGGAAGAAGGTACAACTAGATAAAGGATTTCATGTTTGGAAGGTCGATCCAGGTGAGGCTGGGAAAGTCGCTATCAGGCAACTACCTGTGTATAACGGTACACCACAGGGGTGTGTGATTAGTCCTCTGCTGTTCTCAATCATGATCAATGGCGTTTGCTCTCAGGTACAGCGGGATATTCGGAGGTCGTTATTTGCAGATGATGGGGTCTTATGGAAGAGGGGAAGAAATGTGCCATACATAGTCAGGAAGGTACAGGAAGCAATTGATGTGGTAGAGCGGTGGGCATTAATGTGGGGATTCAGGTTCTCTGTAGAGAAAACACAGTTCTTTACCAGGAGGAAGGTGGGAGATGAGGTATGCTTGAGGTTAAATGGGAGAAACTTGGAGAGGGTGGGGGCCTTCAGGTTTCTTGGTGTATACTTTGACACTAGACTGACTTGGGCAGAACACATTGAGAGAGTGGTGGGAAAGTGTAAGAAGGTACTAAATGTGATGGGCTGTCTGACGTGGAAGGAGTGGGGGAGCTGGGCGTTCCTCATTAAGGACCATGTACGTTGCATTGATCCGATCTGTAATCGACTATGGCAGTACAGCGTATGGTTCGGCAGCCCGGACATCCTTGGAAAGGCTAGATGTCACACAGGGGCAAGGACTCGGAATATGTAGTGGGGTGTTTCGTACGTCCCCAGTGGCTGCACTACAGGTGGAGATGGGGGATATGCCATTGCAGATTAGGAGACAGCAGCTGGCAATTAATTATTGGGTCAATCTACAGGGACATGAGTGTCTCATTCTGCAAAAGGGATTTTACAGGCATGCTGGGGACATGAGCGAAGACAGAACACAAGCTTTTGGTGGGTGGGTGATACCCAGGGGAAGAAGATGGAACTGTATGGAAGGGAGTTTTGCCCAACTGTAGCTATTCCTGTTAATCCACCATGGCTCCTCCCACCTCCAGTAGTTGATCTAGAAGCATTGGAGAGACTACAGAAAGATAGGGAGGTGGTTGATCCATCTGGATTCTGTGTATCAGGATTTTGTGGCCATTTACACAGATGGTTCAAAAGATCCAAGGACAGGATGTACTGGGTCAGCATTTGTGGTGCAGGAATGTGGGGTGGCAGTCAGGAAACGTGTAACAGATCATCTGGCTGTATATATGGCGGAGCTGATGGCCATACTGTTGGCCTTGCAGTGGGTGGAGGAAGTCAAGCCTGACAGAGCAGTTATTTGCTCTAATTCATGTGCAGTGTTAATGAGTCTCCAGTCCTTTAGCTCACGAAGCAGACAAGACCTGCTTTATGGGGTGCTACAAACCCATGGTAGGATTAGGCAGATGGGTATACAGATAAGATTTACTTGGGTCCCAGCCCATGTGGGGGTGAAGGGGAACGAGGCAGTTGACGTACTGGCTAAACAAGCACTTAGAAGTGGGAATGTTGATGTCATAGTTTCAATGAGCAAAGCAGAGGGAAAAGCCTGATATGGACAGTGACGGTGCAGAGATGGCAGGAGCAGTGGAATAGAGATACTCAGAGCAGGCATTTATTTCAAGTACAGAGGAAAGTCACGGAAGGGAGGATGGCAGGAAGGGACAGAAGAGAGGAGGCTATTTTACAAGATTAAGGGTGCGACACAGTCGGTTGAAAACAACGTTAAATATGATAGGAAAGCATTCAACGGGAAAGTGTGATTAATGCCAGGAAACCGAGACCGTGGAGCATGTATTGATACATTGTGGACAGTATCAGAGGGAAAGAGAGAGGCTGAGTATGAGGGAGAAGTGAATATGGGAAATTAGTTTAAATAGTATATTGAGTAGAACGTCATTAGATAGAGTCTCAAATATGTTATCTTTTTTTAAGAGTAATGGGGCTGGCAGGTAGGATTTAGTTTCTCCCTGTCTCTGGCTCACACTCCAGTACAGTAGGTGGCGGTAATGCACCATAATGTTGGATGCCAACCGGCGATAAACCCCACCGAAGAGGAAGTGCATGTCAGAGCAAAAACAAAGCCATGAGGTTGAATGAATCGTTTGCAGAGCTCCGAGACAGGATTGTGTTGAGGCACAGATCTGGGCAAGGGTACCAACATATTTCTGCAGCATTGAAGGTTCCCAAGAACACAGTAGCCTCCACTATTCTTTAATGGAAGAAGTTTGGAACCACCAAGACTCTTCCTAGAGCTGGCCTCCCGACCAAACTGAGCAATTGGTAGAGAAGGGCCTTGATCAGGGAGGTGACAAAGAACCCAATGGTCAATCTGACAGCGCTTCAAAGTTCTTCTGTGGAGATGGGAGAACCTTCCAGAAGGACAACCATCTCTGAAGCACTCCACCAATCAGGCCTTTATGGTAGAGTGGCCAGACGGAAGCCACTCCTCAGTAAAAGGCACATGACAGCCCGCTTGCCAAAAGGCACCTAAAGGACTCTCAGACCATGAGAAACAAAATTCTCTGGTCTAATGAAACCGAGATTGAACTCTTTTGCCTGAATGCGAAGCGTCACGTCTGGAGGAAACCTGCACCATCTCTACGGTTAAGCATGGTGGTTGCAGCATCATGCTGTGGGGATGTTTTTCAGGGGCTGGGACTGGGAGACTAGTCAGGAATGAACATCTCTGGAGAGACCTGAAAATAACTGTTCAGCGATACTCCCCATCCAACCTGGCAGAGCTTGAGAGGATCTGCAGAGAGGAATGGGAGAAACTCCCCAAATACAGGTGTGCCAAGCTTGTAGCGTCATACCTAAGGCTGTAGTCGCTGCTAAAGGTGCTTCAACAAAGTACTGAGTAAAGGGTCTGAATAGTTGAGAGTAATCTGCATAGCATTGATAGGAGCGACCATGTGAGGATAGGACTGAGCCGAGTGACTTGGTGTATAGAGAAAAGAGGAGAGGACCGAGAACCGAGTCTTGGGGAACCTCAATAGTGAGAGCATGTGGTGCAGACAGATCCTCTCCACATCACCTGGTAGGAGTGACCTGCTAGGTAGAATGCAATCCAGGAGTGTGCAGAGCCTGACACGCCAGGTCTTGAGAGGGTGGAGAGGAGGATCTGATGGTTCACGGTGTCGAGGCAGTGGATAGATCTAGGAGGATGAGAACAGAGAGAGAGAATCAGCTTTGGCAGAGCGGAGAACCTCCGTCACAAAGCAGAGCTGTCTCAGCTGAGTGAGCCGTCTTGAAGCCTGACTGGTTAGAGTCAAAAAGATAATTCTGAGAGAGATAACAACAGTTTATTATAGACAGTACGCTCAAGTGTTTTGGGAAGTAGGGACACTAATCTGTTTTTCAATATTTTTTGCAGTGTTTCTTTAGTGCCTTGCTGCAAACAGGATGCATGTTTTGGAATATTTGTATTCTGTACAGGCTTGCTTCTTTTCACTCTGTCAAGTAGGTTGGTATTGTAGAGAAACTACAATGTTGTTGAGCCATCCTCAGTTCTGTTATCACAGACATTAAACTCTGTAACTGTTTTAAAGTCACCATTGTCCTCATGGTGAAATCCCTGAGCAGTTTCCTTCCTCTCCGGCAACTGAGTTAGGAAGGACGCCTATCTTTGTAGTGACTGGGTGTATTGATTCAATACAATGACAGATAATTGTATGCATGGGGTACAGAGATGAGGTAGTCATTCAAAAATCATGTTAAACATTATTACTGCACACAGAGTGAGCCTATGCAACGTATTATGTGACTTGTTAAGCACATTTTCACTACTGAACTTAGGCTTGCCATAACAAAGAAGTTAAATACTTATTGACTCAAGACATTTCAGATTTTAATTTTGAATTAATTTGTATAAATATCGAAAAACATAATTCCACTTTTATATTATGGGATATTTTGTATAGGCTAGTGACAAACTCAATATAATCCATTTAAATTCAGGTTGTAACACCACAAAATGTGGAAAAAGTCAAGGTATGTAAATACTTTCTGAAGGTACTGTAGGTGGTCGATTCCTGGAATCAAGCTGTATACTGCATGTCTAACGAATGAAGCCACACGTGATAGGAACATATGTATGTGAAATGGCACTCATACATCGTGGCATATTGTCGCATTCAATTGAATATTGTATTGAACTGTATATATGGCGTTTCTTTCCTTCCTCTTAAATTACTTTCAAAGTAAATGCAATTTTTATGATTGGGCTATCAATGATGACTTGTGTCAAAAGGTTCCTGTGAGGGTCAGACTCACATTTTGAAGGGAATTTATTCAGCTATGACTCATGATATGTTGTTGTCAACTACATGAATCAAAAGTAAACATATCTATGCATCATTTTTTTATTTCTTATTATCCACTATATTTCGTCATTCTGCATATTTCTGCTCCACAAATTGAGATGAATAAGAATTTGACAGGAATTTGCCAGAACCAAAACACAGACAGAAAGGAAAATTCTCGGAGGCCGGGAAGTATATGCTTTTGAATTGGTCAGCCAAAACGCGCCACCATTCGCGGCCTTTGCAGTTCACGACCTCTTCGTGAAACCAATCACTTTTCACACAGTTCCCTCTCGTCCAATCGAATGACACGATGCTGAGCGATGTTTACAATTTTGGCAGTGAGCGACTGAACTGCCAAGCAGTAAAAGATGTTTAAACTTTATGAACCTTTTCAAAGATTACCGCGTATGTTCCTATTCCACTAGCGAAGTAACTTTATCCAGAGTACCACAGCACATAGTTGCTATACATCTTCAGTTAGCTAACTAGCTAGCTAACAAATAACCCTAGCAACCTGTTGATTGATAAACTGGCTACGCGAGTTGTTGATGTTAGCTAGCTAGCTAACGTTAGCGTGTGCAAATGACAGCCACCAATGTTTAACAACAACGACGAGGATATTGTCGAGGATGTGGCCAGTTTAAGGAATCAATTGCGATTGACGGAGATTAGTTTGCAAAGTTTGGGAGAACAATTAAGGTAAGCGACGCTAACTTGCTGCTAGGTGTGAATATAACGTTACTTGGCTAACTTGATTTCCCCAATTGAGTCACAGGTAGGTGCAAGTCAATGCAACTTCCTCACGCACATAGCCCAATTGACTAACAGACTGTTAGGTCCTCTGAAAGTCCAACAGGTGTAGCACTTACTTTGACATGCCTTTTTGCCATCCTCCAAGTCACTCAGGACATGAGAGTCACTCAGGACATGAGAGTCACAGTGAGCGGTCTGAGAGGAGTTTAGTACATGGGTTGCCAGGTCTTCTGTCCCTAGAGGACCTACAGCGGCCTGATGTCCCACATCCTCCACCTGACAACCCAAGTCTTGAGAGACCCCTCCACAGAAGTAGGACAGCTGAGAGACAGGCCTGTGAAAGCCTACCCACCAGTACTGACTCCAGGGTGAGAGAGAGACAGCCACTTTATTTACAGATGGACTGGTCTATGTTACTGTATGTGTGTGGTCATTTGTACACTAACTCTGTAGCTATAATGTCACAGACTTTGTCTGTTTGCTTGACAATCTGAGTTGAGTGTGTTTCTTGTCTTTGATGTTTGTGTGTGTGTTTAGTTTGTGGTTCATGTCTTAACCTGTCTATACCTCTGTATCCATCAGTGCTCCTCGTCTAGGGCAGTGGAGATGGAGGTTGCCCCCCTCAGGAAGAAGCTAGGCTGCCTGCGTCAAGAGAACGCCTCCCTGGCTCTGGAGAACAGACAGCTCATCAGTGACCTGGAGGCGACCCAGATTGAACTGGCCAGCTCTAAAACCAAGGTACTAAGTGAGAACAACCATGCATGTAAAGATCATTGACATTCACTAGGAGAGATGGTAAATGGCCGGTGTATCTGCTCTTTCTTCAGGCCCGTCTCCTGGGCTCCACAGTAGGGGCTAAGACCTCCAGTGTGACCGTCATGAGGGAGCAGATCCTGGGCTTGGAGGCTGAGGTGGAGGCCCAGGCCAAAGAACTACGGTCAGTAGGCATATTTTTTTATTTCTGTGTCTTTAAATGTAAGATTGTGATTAAGTCTCACTGAATTTGTATTTTCCAATATCTTTTTCAGAATGAAAATAGAACTGAATTGTATGTTGTTGACTTGTTGTTGATTTAGGACTGCAGAGTTGAAGGCAGAGCAGAGCCAGCAGGCAGCAACTCAAAGTGACAGACAGGTAGCCGAACTCAGAGACGAACTGAGCATGCTCAGAACAGAGCTTACCGACACAACCAGACAAGGAAAACGGTAACACTTGACACTTGTTTCCCCTTGCATTAATATGTTTTAGCTTTGATTCTCCCCATCTAAAATAATTAGTCCCCTATTGTTCTCAATTGATTTTGTTGCTGGCATCCTAGGATGTTCCTTCAGGTCCTTTGTGCCCGGACATAGGCAACAATCCAACTAAGGAAAACACTGACACTTGTTGCTCATTCACAGGCATAACAATGTACTTTAGTGTGAAATAACGACAATGTACTGAGCTGTCTCGTTTCTTACAGAGCGGAGCAACAAAGAAACCAAGCCCTTCGCAATGCGGAGAAACTCACAGACGCTTTCAAAGACTACAAGACAAATATTTCCATTAAGCTGAAAAAGGTAACTCATTGAACCCTTACTTAGTTCAGCATAGAAAATAATGAGTAGTGACCGCCCCTTTGACCTTATGGCTTGACTGTGTTTCCAAGGTCATGGAGAGCGAGAGCAAGCTGAAGGAGAGTCTCATCGTGTGTGACCGAGAGAGAGAGGAGCTGGAGAGCAAGTGCACCGTGTTGGAGAGAGCGCGAGAGGAGCAGGGCCAAACCATCAGGTGGGTGTGGCCATTATCATCAACAGGGCCTAAAATTACCACCTGCCAAATGCGGGTAGAGTTGGACATTGGCGGGTAATATGTCTACTTCACCAGCCACGTTGGTGGGTGGCCAGGGCTCCACAGTACACGCAGTTCACTCGCTTTTGTGAATAAAAATAATTACGTATGATCGTATTTAGAGCAAAATAAATACTGCAGTAGCTGTTTTCAAAGTATTTCTGCCTTTTTGTTTCAATTTACCACTACTTCTTACTAGTTATACATTAGTTTTAGAAACATTACAAAGCATGCGCATCTGTTTTGTTGGTGTAATTAAACCGAACAAAAATCGGAGTGGGTGATAGATGTTAGTATCTACCTGACGTAAGTGGCTGGTGAACACAAGTTAATTTAAAGCCCTGATCATCACGGAGTTGAGTAGCTAGCTATACGGTTCGTGGTGTTGAATTGAGATTTTGGCCTACACACAATAATGTAAAAGTGGAATTATGCTTTCAGATATTTTTTTGGACCAATTAATTAAAAATGAAAAGCTGAAATGTCTTGAGTCAATAAGTATTCAACTTCTTTGTTATGACAAGCCTCAGTAAGTTTAGTAGTAAAAATGTGCGTAACAAGACCCATAATAAGTTGCATGGACTCACTCTGTGTGCAGTAATAGTGTTTAACATGATTTTTGAACGTCTACCTCATCTCTGTACCCCACACATACAATTATCTGTAAGATCCCTCAGTCAAGCAGTCAATTTCAAACACAGATTCAACCACAAAGACCAGGGAGGTTTTCCAATGCATCACAAAGAAGGGCATGGTGATGTTATTAATTACACTTTGGATGGTGTATCAATACACCCAGTCCAGGATTTCCATTAGCCGGTAGTAGCCAACCTTTGTCCAATATTGTTTTTTGGAAAACCCCATATAGAATAATAATACCCCCCAAAAATCCTATTTCCAAATAATGCTTTTTAGCCTATTCATTCATTGCTGGAAATACCAGTCAATGGAAATATTTTTTGTTTTTTGAATGGGCATGCTTATCAGTCTTTAAGGGAATTTCAATAAGTTTTGTGGAATTAAATTAGGTTGTGTGTGTGGTATTCGTTATGCATCTTATTTATCACACACGTACAGCATACAGATACAGAGTGGAACATTTGAGCTGCTGCAGCATCTTGTTGTTCTTCCAAGACAACTGGGAAGTCTGAAATATACAAATTCCGATTTGGATGACCATTCAAATCAAATCTTATTTGTCACATACACATGGTTAGCAGATGTTAATGCGAGTGTAGCGAAATGCTTGTGCTTCTAGTTCCGACAATGCAGTAATAACCAACGAGTAATCTAACCTAACAATTTTTCACATCAGCTACCTTATACACACAAGTGTAAAGGGATGAAGAATATGTACATAAAGATATATGAATGAGTGATGGTACAGAACGGCATGGGCAAGATGCAGTAGATGGTATCGAGTACAGTATATACATATGAGATGAGTAATGTAGGGTATGTAAACATTATATTAAGTGGCATTGTTTAAAGTGGCTAGTGATACATGTATTACATAAAGATGGCAAGATGCAGTAGGTGGTATAGAGTTCAGTATATACATATGAGATGAGTAATGTAGGGTATGTAAACATTATATTAAGTGGCATTGTTTAAAGTGGCTAGTGATATACATTTTTTTACATCAATTTTTCCATTATTAAAGTGGCTGGAGTCGAGTCAGTATGTTGGCAGCAGCCACTCAATGTTAGTGGTGGCTGTCTAACAGTCTGATTGCCTTGAGATAGAAGCTGTTTTTCAGTCTCTCAGTCTCTGCTTTGATGCACCTGCACTGACCTCGCTTTCTGGATGATAGCGGGGTGAACAGGCAGTGGCTCGTGACATCGGGTGGTGTAGGTGTCCTGGAGAGCAGGTAGTTTGCCCCCAGTGATGCGTTGTGCAGACCTCACTTCCCTCTGGAGAGCCTTACGGATGTGGGTGGAGCAATTGTCGTACCAGGCGGTGATACAGCCCGACAGGATACTCTCGATTGTGCATCTGTAAACGTTTGTGAGTGCTTTTGGTGACAAACCAAATTTCTTCAGCCTCCTGAGGTTGAAGAGGTGCTGCTGCGCCTTCTTCACCACACTGTCTGTGTGGGTGGACCAATTGTTTTTCTGTGATGTGTACGCTTTCTACCCTCTCCACTACTGTCCCATCAATGTGGATAGGGGGGTGCTCCCTCTGCTGTTTCCTTAAGTCCATGATCATCTCCTTTGTTTTGTTGACGTTGAGCGTGAGGTTATTTTCCTGACACCACACTCAGAGGGCCCTCAACTCCTCCCTGTAGGCAGTCTCGTCGTTGTTAGTAATCAAGCCTACCACTGTAGTGTCATCTGCAAACTTGATGATTGAGTTGGAGGCGTGCATGGCCACGCAGTCTTGGGTGAACAGGGAGTACAGGAGAGGGCTCAGAACGCACCCTTGTGGGGCCCCAGTGTTGAGGATCAGCGGGGTGGAGATGTTGTTACCTACCCTCACCACCTGGGGATGGCCCGTCAGGAAGTCCAATACCCAGTTGCACAGAGCGGGGTTGAGACCCAGGGTCTCGAGCTTGATGACGAGTTTGGAGGGTATTATGGTGTTAAATGCTGAGCTGTAGTCAATGAACAGCATTCTCACATAGGTATTCCTCTTGTCCAGATGGTTTAGGGCAGTGTGGTTGAGATTGCGTCGTCTGTGGACCTATTGGGACAGTAAGCAAATTGGAGTGGGTCTAGGGTGTCAGGTAGGGTGGAGGTGATATGGTCTGACTAATCTGTCAAAGCACTTCATGATGACGGAAGTGAGTGCTACGGGGCGGTAGTCGTTTAGCTCAGTTACCTTAGCTTTCTTGGGAACAGGAACAATGGTGGCCCTCTTGAAGCATGTGGGGACAGCAGACTGGAATAAGGATTGAATATGTCCGTAAACACACCAGCCAGCTGGTCTGCGCATGCTCTGAGGACTCGGCTGGGGATGCCGTCTGGGCCTGCAGCCTTGCGAGGGTTAACACGTTTAAATGTTTTACTCACGTCGGCTGCAGTGAAGGAGAGCCCACAGGTTTTGGTAGTGGACCGTGTCAGTGGCACTGTATTGTCATCAAAGCGAGCAAAGAAGTTGTTTAGTCTGTCTGGGAGCAAGACATCGTAGTCCGCGACGGGGCTGGTTTTCTTTTTGTAATCCGTGATTGACTGTGGACCCTGCCACATACCTCTTGTGTCTGAGCCATTGAATTGCAACTCTACTTTGTCTCTATACTGACGCTTAGCTTGTTTGATTGCATTGCGGAGGGAATAGCTTCACTGTTTTTATTCTGTCATATTTCCGGTCACCTTGCCCTGGTTAAAAGCAGTGGTTTGCGCTTTCAGTTTTGCGATAATGCTGCCATCGATCCACGGTTTCTGGTTTGGGAATGTTTTAATAGTTGTTGTGGGTACGACATCGCCTATGCACTTGCTAATGAACTCGCTCACCGAATCAGCGTATTCGTCAATGTTGTTGTGGGTACGACATCGCCTATGCACTTGCTAATGAACTCGCTCACCGAATCAGCGTATTCGTCAATGTTGTTGTTTGACGCAATGCGGAACATATCCCAATCCACGTGATCGAAGCAATCTTGACGCGTGGAATCAGATTGGTCGGACTAGCGTTGACGAGACCTGAGCGCGGGAGCTTCTTGTTTTAGTTTCTGTCTGTAGGCTGGAAGCAACAAAATGGAGTCTTGGTCAGCTTTTCCGAAAGGAGAGCGGGGGAGGGCCTTATATGTGTCGCGGAATTTAGAATAACAATGATCCAGGGTTTTACCAGCCCTGGTAGCACAATCGATATGCTGATAGAATTTAGGGAGTCTTGTTTTCAGATTATAATCGAAGAGAATTCTCTTGGTAGATAATGCAGTCGACATTTGATTGTGAGGAATTCTAAGTCAGGTGAACAGAAGGACTTGAGTTCCTGTATGTTGTTATCATCACACCACGTCTCGTTAATCATAAGGCATACACCCCCGCCCCTCTTCTTACCAGAAAGATGTTTGTTTCTGTTGGTGCGTTGCGTGAAGAAACCAACTGGCTGTACCGACTCCGATAGCGTGTCTCGAGTGAGCAATGTTTCCGTGAAGCAAAGAACGTTACAGTCTCTGATGTCTCTCTGGAATGCTACCCTTGCTCGGATTTCATCAATCTTGTTGACAAGAGACTGGACATTGGCGAGTAGTATGCTCGGGAGCGGTGAGCGATGTGCCCATCTCTGGAGACCGACCAGAAGACCGCTTCGTCTGCCCCTTTTACGGGGTCGTTGTTTTGGTTCGCCGGCTGGGATCCGATCCATTGTCCCAGGTGTTGGGCAAAACACAGGATCCGCTTCGGGGGAAAGTCATATTCCTGGTCGTATTGATGGCGAGTTGACGTTGCTCTTATATCCAGTAGTTCCTCCCGACTGTATGTAATAAACCCCCACCCCCACCCAGTTCCCAGTTGCCTTGAACGCACTGAAGTCGGAAGTCTGAGATTTCCGAGTTCCCAGTTGTTTTGACCGCGCCATCGAACGGCTACGTTAAGGCAGGCTGTCACACACCACTGCAATGAGCTGGAGGCAGTATGCATTTTGACACCTAATTGGGGTCCCGAGTGGCGCAGCGGTCTAAGGCATTGCATCTCAGTGCTAGAAGCTTCACTACTGACTCTGGTGTGATTCCAGGCTGTATCACAACCGGGCCGTGATTGGGAGTCCCATAGGGCAGCGCACATTTGGTGAGTGATTTTGCTGTTTGTTACTCGTCTTGTTGGCTCAGAATTCGGTAAGAAAGCCTGCATATCGTTGTATCCTCAATTTACATGTTCTGTTAAAACCTCTAAAGGAACCTCCCCTTTTTTCAGTTTTTGTCTAAAATAACATTCCCAAATCTAACTGCCGGTAGCTCAGGACCTGAAGCAAGGATATGCATAGTCTTGATACCATTTGAAATGAAACATTTTGACGTTTGTGGAAATGTTAAATTAATGTAGGAGAATATAACACATTATATATGTTAAAAGATAATACAAAGAAAAAAAACGAAAGGCCATAATGACTTATGCCAGCAATTTACATTTTGGCCACTAGATGGCAGCAATGTACACTTTCATTCAAAATTTTGTGTCACTTGAAAACATACATGAAATGAGTTGCAACATGAATATGAAATATTGTCAAGATGTTGACAAGGTTATAAATAATGATTTTTACTTGAAATAATAATTGTGTCCTTCAAATTTAGCTTTTACCCTGTACAAATCTCCCACTTTATACCACCACCAAAGCACCCCCAGACCATCACATTGCCTCCACCATGCTTGACAGATGGCGTCAAGCAGTCCTCTAGCATCTTTTCATTTTTTCTGCATCTCACGAATGTTCTTCTTTGCGATCCGAACATCACAAACTTAGATTAATCTGTCCATAACATTTTTTTCCAATCTTCCTCTGTCCTTTGTCTGTTCTTTTCCCATCTTTAATCTTTTTGTTTTATTGGCCAGTCTGAGATATGGCTTTTTCTTTGCAACTCTGCCTAGAAGGCCAGCATCCCGGTGTCGCCTCTTCACTGTTGACGTTGAGACGGGTGTTTTGCAGGTACTATTTCATGAAGATGCCAGTTGAGGACTTGTGAGGCGTCTATTTCTCAAACTAGACACTCTAATGTACTTGTCCTCTTACTCAGTTGTGCACCGAGGCCTCCCACTCTTTCTATTCTGGTTTGAGCCAGTTTGCGCTGTTCTGTGAAGGGAGTAGTACATAGCGTTGTATGAGATATTCAGTTTCTTGGCAATTTCTCGCATGGAAAAGCCTTAATTTCTCAGAAGAAGAATAGACTGACAAGTTTCAGAGGAAAGGTCTTTGTTTCTGGCCATTTTGAGCCTGTAATTGAACCCACAAATGCTGATGCTTCAGATACTCAACATGTCGAAAGAAGGCCAGTTTTATTGCTTCTTTAATCAGACCAACAGTTTTCAGCTGTGCTAACATAATTGCAAAAGGGTTTTATAATGATCAAGTAGCCCTTTAAAATTATACATTTGGATTAGCTAACACAACGTGCCAATGGAACACAGGAGTGATGGTTGCTGATAATGGGCCTCTGTCCGCCTATGTAGATATTCCATTAAAAGTCAGCCATTTCCAGCTACAATAGTAATTTACAACATTAACAATGTCTACACTGTATTTGTGATCAATTTGATGTTATTTTAATGGACAAAAATTTGATTTTCTTTCAAAAACAAAGAAACATGTAAGTGACCCCGAACTTTTGAACTGTAGTGTACAGTTGAAGTCAGAAGTTACCTAGGTTGGAGTCATTAAAACTAGTTTACATACACTTAGGTTGGAGTCATTAAAACTAGTTTACATACACCTAGGTTGGAGTCATTAAAACTAGTTTATTAACCACTCCACAAATTTCTTGTTAACAAACTATAGTTTTAGCAAGTCGGTTAGGACATCTACTTTGTGCATGACATAAGTAATTTTTCCAACAATTGTTTACTGACAGTTTATTTCACTTATAATTCACAATTCCATTGGGTCAGAAGTTTACATACACTAAGTTGACTGTGCCTTTAAACAGCTTGGAAAATTCCAGAAAATGTCATGGCTTTAGAAGCTTCTGATAGGCTAATTGACATCATTTGAGTCAATTGTAGGTTTACCTGTAGATATATTTCAAGACTTACCTTCAAACTCAGTGTCTGGTTCATCCTTGGGAGCAATTTCCAAAAACCTGAAGGTACCACGTTCATCTGTACAAACATTACGCAAGTATAAACATCATGGGACCACGCAGTCGTCATACCGTTCAGGAAGGAGACACGTTCTGTCTCCTAGAGATGAACATACTTTTGTTCAAAAAGTGTAAATCAATCCCAGAACAACCTCAATAAACCATGTGAAGATGATGGAGGAAACGGGTACAAAATATCTATAATCCACAGTTAAACAAGTCTTATATCGACATAACGTGAAAGGCCGCTCAGCAAGGAAGAAGCCACTGCTCCAAAACCGCCATAAAATAGCCAGACTACAGTTTGCAACTGCACATGGGAACAAAGATCGTACTTTTTTGGAGAAATGTCCTCTGGTCTGATGAAACAAAAATAGAACTGTTTGGCCATAATGACCATCGTTATGTTTGGAGGAAAAGTGGGGAGGCTTGCAAGCCGATGAACACCATCCCAACAGTGAAGCATGGGGGTGGCAGCATCATGTTGTGGGGGTGCTTTATTGCAGGAGGGACTGGTGCATTTCACAAAAATAGATGGCATCATGAGGGAAGGAAATGATGTGGATATATTGAAGCAACTTCTCAAGACATCAGTCAGGAAGTTCAAGCTTGGTTTCAAATGGGTCTTCCAAATTGACAATGACCCCAAGCATTCTTCTAAAGTTGTGGCAAAATGGCTTAGGGACAACAAAGTCAAGGTATTGGAGTGGCCATCACAAATCCCTGACCTCAACCCTATAGAAAATGTGTGGGCAGAACTGAAAAAGCGTGTGTGAGCAAGGAAGCCTACAAACCTGACTCAGTTACACCATTTCTGTCAGGAGGAATGGGCCAAAATTCACCCAACTTATTGTGAGAAGCTACCTAAAACGTTTCACCCAAGTTAAACAATTGAAAGGCAATGCTACCAAATACAAATTGAACACTAATATGAAACATTTTCTCTTTCTGTCTACTATTATTCTGACATTTCACATTATTAAAATATTGTGGTGATCCTAAGACAAGGAATTGTGAAAAACAGATTTTTAAATGTACTTGGCTAAGGTGTATGTAAACTTCTGACTTCAACTGTATATGCAAAGTTTTAGACTGATCGTTGCATTTCTGTTCAAAATGTTGTTTCAAGACTGACTAAATGTGGCTAATTGGTTTATTAATTCATTTTCAAGTTCATAGCTGTGCACTCTCAAACAATAGCATGGTATTCTTTCACTGTAATAGTGACTGTTATTTGGGCAGTACAGTTAGATTAACAAGAATGTCAGCTTTCTGTCAGTATCAGATATGTCTATGTCCTGGGAGATGTTCTTGTTACTTACATCTTCAGGCTAATGTGATTAGCATATGTTAGCTCAACCGTCCCGCAGGGGACCCACCGATCCTGTAGACGTTTTAATTTATACTAATTACCATATTCTAAATGTCATTCTGAGCAATGTAGGTGGATGCCCTAATCAGGTTAAGAACCCAATGCATATGGGTTTGGTACATTTCTCAAATGTCGGGCAAATTTAAAATGTCAAGCTCCACATTTTCCTAACGGAAACCCTGCCCCAGTCAGTACAAAGATACAGGCGTCCTTCGAAACTCAGTTGCTGGAGAGGAAGAAAACTGCTCAGGGATTTCACCATGAGGACAATTGTGACTTTAAAAAGTTAATGTCTGTGAGAGGATAACTGAGGATGGATCAACAACGTTGTAATTACACCACAATATTAACCTATTTGACAGAGTGAAAAGAAGGAAGCCTGTACAGAAAACAAATATTACAAAACATGAAATCTGTTTGCAACGGGGCACTAATGTATACTGCAAAAAATGTGGCAAAGCAATTCACTTTTTGTCCTGTATACAAAGTGTTGTGTTTGGGGCAAATCCAATACAACACATTACTGAGTACCATAGTCCATATTGTCATGCGTAGTGGCGGCTGCATCATGTTATGGGTATGCTTGTAATCATTAAGGACTGGGGAGTTTTTCAGGATAAAAAATAAATGGAATGAATCTATGCACAGGTAAAATCCTGGAGGAAAATGTGGTTCATTTTGCTTTCCACCAGACACAAGGAGATGAATTCACCTTTCAGCAGGACAAAAACCTGAAACCCAAGTTGCTTACCAAGAAGAGTGTGAATGTTTCTGAGTGGCCGATTTACAGTTTTGACTTAAGTAAATTTAAGTCTATGGCAAGACCTAAAAATGTTTGTCTAGCCAATCAACACCCAATTTGACAGAGCTTGAATCATTTTTTTAAAGAATAATGGGAAAATATCTAGGAAGATGGCACCGGAGGGGATGGCTGCGGTTTTATTGGCTCTTAACCAACTGTGCTATTTTGTTTGTTTTTTCGCATTGTTAAACGTATTTTGTTCATAATGTTGCTGCTACTGTCTCTTATGACCGAAAAGAGCTTCTGGACATCACAACAGCTATTATTCACCTCAAATTGGACGAAGAGTCTTTCTTTAATGAGACGGGTGGGAAGGATATACTCCAAACACCTGAACAGGCCCTCATCCCCATCATTTGCAGGAGAAAGAAACAGAGATTTCACGGAAAGAGATCGCTGTACCTTGTGAGGATCAGGCGACAAGTGGCTAATCTGCCGCTGCCATCTGTACTGTTAGCTAACGTTCATTTGGTAGAAAATAATTGGGACAAAATTTCCTACCAATGGGACATTAATAACTGTAGTATCTTATGTTTCACCAAGTCGTGACTGAACGACGACATTAATAACATACAGCTGGCGGGTTATACACACTATCGTCTGGATAGAACAGCTGCCTCTGGTATGACACGGGGCATATGCATATTTGTAAACAACAGCTGGTGCACGATATCTAAGGAAGTCTCAGCTGTTGCTCGCCTGAGGTAGAGCATCTCATGATAAGCTGTAGACCACACTATCTACCTAGAGAGTTTTCAGTGTATTTTTCATAGCTGCCAACATTCCACCACAGACTGATGCTGGCACTAAAACCGCACTCAATGAGCTGTATACCGCCATAAGCAAACAAAAAAACGCTCATCCAGAGGCGGCACTACTAGTGGCCGGGGACTTTAATGCAGGGAAATTTAAATCCGTTTTTACCTCATTTCTATCAGCATGTTAAATGTGCAACCAGAGGGGAAACAAACTCTTGACCACCTTTACGCCACACACAGAGACGCCCATAAAGCTCTCCCTCGCCCTCCATTTGGCAAATCTGACCATAAATCTATCCTCCTGATTCCTGCTTACAAGCAAATATTGGTCAGATGAAGTGGTCAGATGAAACAGATGCTAAACTATGGGACTGCTTGCACAAACTGGAACATGTTCCGGGATTCTTCCGATGGCATTGAGGAGTATACCACATCAGTCACTGGCTTCATCAATAAGTGCATCGATGACGTCGTCCCAACAGTGACTGTACGTACATACCCCAACCAGAAGCCATGGATGACAGGCCACATCCACACTGAGTTAAAGGCTAGAGCTTCCGCTTTCAAGGAGCGGCACTCTAACCCGGAAGCTTATAAGAAATCCCGCTATGCCCTCCAAACTGTCAAACAGACAACGCGTCAATACGGGACTAAGATCAAATCGTACTTCACCGTCTCCGACGCTCGTTGGATGTGGCAGGGCTTGTAAACTATTACAGACTACAAAGGGAAGCACAGCTGAGAGCTGCCCAGTGACACGAGCCTATCAGACGAGCTAAATTACTTCTATCCTCGCTTCGAGGTAAATAACACAAACATGCATGAGAGCGTCAGCTGTTCCGGACGACTGTGTGATCGCTCTCCTCAGCCGATGTGAGTAAGACCGTTTTGAACAGGTCAATATTCACAAGGCCGCAGGGCCAGACGGATTACCAGGATGTGTACTCTGAGCATGCGCTGACCAACTGGCAAGTGTCTTCACTGACATTTTCAACTTCTCCCTGTCTGAGTCTGTATTACCAACATGTTTTAAGCAGACCACCATAGTCCCTGTGCCCAAGAACACTAAGGTAATTTGCCTAAATGACTACCAACCTGTAGCACTTGCGTCTGTAGCCATGAAGTGCTTTGAAAGGCTGGTCATGGCTCACAACACCATTACCCCAGAAACCCTAGACCCACTCCAATTTGCATACCGCCCCAACAGATCCACAGATGATGCAATCTCTATTGCACTCCACACTGCCCTTTCACACAGAATTTTATTCATTGACTACAGCTCAGCGTTCAACACCATTAGTGCCCTTAAAGCTCATTACTTAGCTAAGGACCCTGGGACTAAACACCTCCCTCTGCAACTAGATCCTGTTTTTGCTGATGGGCCGCCCCCAGGTGGTAAGAATAGGTAACAACACATCCGCCACGCTGATCCTCAATATGGGGGCCCCACAGGGATGCGTGCTCAGCCCCCCCCCCCGGTACTCCCTGTTCACTCATGACTGCATGGCCAGGCACGACTCCAACACCCATCATAAAGTTTTCCGATTACACAACAGTGGTAGGCCTAATCACCGACAACGATGAGACAGCCTATAGGGAGGAGGTCAGAGACCTGACTGTGTGGTGCAAGGACAACAACCTCTCCCGCAACGTGATCAAGACAAAGGAGATGATTGTTGACTACAGAAAAAGGAGGACCGTGCATGCCCCCATTCTCACCGACTGGGCTGTAGTGGAGCAGGTGGAGAGCTTCAAGTTCCTTGGCGTCCACATCACCAACAAACTAACATGGTCCAAGCACACCAAGACAGTCTTGAAGAGGGCACGACAAAGCCTATTCCCCCCTTAGGAGACTTAAAAGATTTGGCATGGGTTCTCAGATCCTCAAAAAGTTTTACAGCTGCACCATCGAGAGCATCCTAACTGGTTGCATCACTGCCTGGTATGGCAACTGCTTGTCCTCCGACTGCAAGGCACTACTGAGGGTGCATATGGCCCAGTCCATCACCGGGGCCAACTGGTGCCCCCTCACAGTGACTCTGTACCGGTACCCCCTGTATATAGCCTCGCGGTGTTTACTGCTGCTCTTTAATGATTTGTTATTCTTATTTCGTACTTTTTTGGGAGTATTTTCTTTAAAACTGCATTGTTGGTTAAGGGCTTGTATGTAAGCATTTCACTGTAAGGTTGTTGTATTCGGCCATGTGACAAATACATTTTTTTTTTGATATTGGCAAATATTGCACAATCCAGGTGTGGAAAGCTCTTAGAGACTTATCCTGAGAGACTCGTAATCTCTGCCAAAGCAGATTCTACAAAGCATTGAGTCTGGTGTGAATACTTATGTAAATTAGTTATTGCTGTATTTAATTTTCAATATATTTGCAAACATGCTTTTTCTTTGTAATTATGTGGTGTTGTTTTACACACTATCTATTGAATCGATTTTGATTTCAGGCTTTAACACAACAACATGTGGAATAAGTGAAGGGGTATGAATACTTTCTGAATGCACTGTATGTCATTGAAACCATCTCTTTAGTGAGCTGAAGGAGGAGGTCACCCAGGCGCGCACACTCAACACAAAAAACTCTGAGCTCCAAGGACGTCTGGAGGAGGCTGCCCAGCGGGCCTCGCGGCTGGAGTTGGAGCTGGGGGAGCGGGCCTTGGCGGCCAGGGAGCTGACCTCTCTCCACAGGGAGGTAGAGGACCTCCGGGCCCTTACCCAGTGCCAGGAACACAGGCTGGTCCAATGCCAGAGGGAGGCCCAGCAGAGCCTGGCTGAATTATCTAGTCTGGAGAGTATATTGGCTTTGCTGCACCTCCGAGAGGTATGGAGGATTGGGGACATGCGCACGTACACGCACGTACGTTGACACGTACAGTCACTCACATTCAGACATATATATTTATATGCACAAAAACAGACCGTCAACTTGGGGTGATGGGGAGATACTTAGTTATTTAGCCACTTGATGGGGTTGTGTTGTTACAGGGTGATGAGGGACCTCTCTGTGTGAAGCCCTGTATGCTGCTCCCAGTGGATTACACAGGAACGACAGACCCACTCAGACCCAAGCCAGGTGTGTGTGCAGTACAACCGAATCCCAGACGGCTGGTGGAACATTCATTGGGGAGGAAAGGTTCATAGTAATGACTGGAACGGAATTGATCGAATGGTATCACAAGTTTGATACCATCCCATTCTCGCCTTCACCAGCCTCCTGTGAACCAGATGTATGTCTTTGTACTGAGTTGATGTATTTATTTGGTAGCCTATGGTTGTTGGGCTGTGTGATTATTTTTTATTTATCTCGTTCTCTTCTACCTACCCCCTCTTCCAATCCATCCATCTCCCCCTTCTCCCTCTACACCCCCCTCCCCCCACTCCTCCAGGTGAGCGATACCAGCAGCTGCTCCCAGTGCTTCAGGCGGTAGAGGCAGAGCGGGGCAGACAGAGCTCCCTGGCCTCCAGGCTCCAGGAGAGACTGTCTAAAGCCCAGGAGGAAGTCTCCTCCCTGCACAGCTCCATGGCCCAGAGGGCCTCCCACTACCAGCAGGTCCACAGCGAGCTGCTCCAGAGGGCCAGCCTGGCTACCGATGCTGAGAAGGAGGTGAGTGGGGAAGGGGAGAGGTGTGTGTGCGTGCGTGCTGCGTGTATCTGATGTGTGAGTCGTATTTGTTGAATTCTGACCGTCACCCCACGGTGGTCTTGCTGTCCTGCTACAGTTGAAGAAGAAGAGTGCTCGTGTGGCGGCTCTGGAGAAACAACTGCAGGAGAAGAGCTCTGCCTACTCACTGGCTGCTCTGAAGAACACTCAGCTGGAGCAGGAGCTGCTGGTACGCACACATACACACACACACACGTCACATTAAGTGACTCATAAAGCATGCTCATTGTTATGAGGTACTCTCTTTCTCTACTTCTCTTTCTCTCTACCTTTTTTTCTCTCTCTCTCTCTTTCTCTCATCCCAGGAGAAGGCCAGTGCTATCCAGCACTACCAGTCTGTGATGAGCAAGAAGCAGAGGGACTTCCAACAGGCTCTGGACAAAAGTAAAAAGGCCCGTGCTGACCAGTGCAAGGAACTGCAGGACAGAGTGGAACTGGTGAGTCTCGTGTTTGTGTGTGGATCTTTCTTCCTCATTCTTATGTACAGTTCCTGATTCATCGTCAACTTCCTATGCCGCTTTATCGTTGACTTTTTTTGGGGCCAGACAGTCTCCCTCTTCCTTCTCTCATTTCCTCTATTTTCTAGGAAATGTACAAATAATGAAATCAAGCAAAAGTAAAAAATAAAAATAAAAACATGTCATTGTGGGCTCTCTCGGTAGTAGTGGCTTTCTCCCTTTTTATCTCTTTGCCTCTGTCCCTCTCTCCCTCTCTTGCTCCTTCCCTGTCTCCAGCTGCAGTTGTCTCTGGACCAGACCCGGGCCCAGGTCTCAGAGCTGGAGCAGGCTGTGTGTTGTGCCCAGAGGGAGAGACACGAGGCCCAGAGCACAGCCCACCTATTGCAGGTCTCCCTGGACCAGCTCACACAGGTCAGAACCACCACAGCTATACAGTTTAATCCTACACATCCTCTCAGGAACCACTACTATGTAACTGGGATGCATGGCACGGCAGCCATTTTGTGCCAGAACACTCATTAAATGACATTTCATGACCGTACGTGAAGCCATAGCGTTAATGGAATAAATAGCTTGCTTGTGTGCCGTGCACCTTGTCATGAGATCTCAATGTACTTATCACCAGGAGAGAGAGACCAACGTGAAACACGGCGAGGAGGCTCTACGGAGTGTCAGAGAGCAGGCCACCGAGTCTTCCACCAAGGTAACAATAAATGGAAGACACTGTATTGAATGCTATACCCAGGTTTTTCTAGCACTCAGTTTAAATGCATATCAACTGTACCGTACTGTGCTCTGCAAAGACGCTTGGTGACGACATATCAATATCAAATCGAGGGTCTTACCGCCATCTTACCGTAGATCGTTGACACGGGCGTGTACGAGCTTCACAAGGGATGTATGGCAAAGGAAAGAGGACAGGAACACGTGTGGCTTGACACGGACCGTATTTATGTTCTGTGTTTGTGACGTGTGTCAGGTGAGGCAGCTGGAGACAGCCCTGTCGTCCTGTCGGGATGAGCTGAGCTCCTGCCTACTGCAGACGGAGGACGCTAAGCAGCACTACCAGAGACAGCTGGACGTCAAGGGCAAAGAGGTGTGCGTCTGTGTTCCGTGTTGCTACCGCCCTGTTGCTTATACTCCATTGTGACTGTCTGACACGCTCCGTTACCGTGCTTGTGTGTGTGTCTCACCTTGTCGTCTGTGTGTACGTGTGAGAGAGTCCATGTGTGTGTGTGTCTCACCTTGCCGTCTGTGTGTACGTGTGAGGGAGTCCATGTCTGTGTGTGTGTGTGTCTCACCTTGTCGTCTGTGTGTACGTGTGAGAGAGTCCATGTCTGTGTGTGTGTGTGTCTCACCTTGTCGTCTGTGTGTACGTGTGAGAGAGTCCATGTCTGTGTGTGTGTCTCACCATGTCGTCTGTGTGTACGTGTGAGAGAGTCCATGTCTGTGTGTGTGTGTGTGTGTCTCACCTTGTCGTCTGTGTGTACGTGTGAGAGAGTCCATGTCTGTGTGTGTGTATAAACCCCTGTCTCTCTCTCGCTCTACTCCACAGCTGTCGTCTCTGCAGGAGGAGTTGCGTAGCAGCGCTCTGGTGTGTGGCCGCTCCAGTGAGCGCTGTGTCCAGCTTCAGTACTCCCTGCAGCGGCAGCAGAGCATGCTGCAGGAGAGCAGCACCCGTGTGGCCGAACTGGAGGAAAGCCAGAGCCAGCTACAGGGACAGGTACGGATGCCTGCTTGGAGAGACTGACGGATGCTCTACCTAGACGCCAGGTAGGAACATGTGTCTTGTAGACAGGGCGGCCGCTGACATCGCAGTGACAGCGAAGGTAAAACACACATTTGTCACGGAGCTCCCTAGCGGGACATGGGGACTTGACCCAGGTTGTATCTCAATGGTCGAGTAGTCTTCATGCAGCTGAATAAGCAGGACACAGCCTATTATATTGACCTCTGTGTTAAAGTGCAAACCACTTCCAGAAAGACTCCCTGAAAAGCAAATGCGTATATTCTATTAATTCACTTCAACTCGTTTTAGTATTTGACTTGCCACACTGTTAATTTTTTTTCTTTTTCTCAAAACTGCCCTCACAAAAAAAACATAGTACAATGACTCCATTAACCAAAGCCAGTATAAATCTATTCACTTGCGGGCAGGACTTTTCTGTCTACAAAGCGTGGCTTGACAGGGAACATGAGAGCTGAATTTCCCACAGGCAACATGCTTTCTGTGTAAACCTTTTGTCAACTAGGTTATCATCAAGTCTTCCATTTGTTTTAAGGTGAATAATTTAAGTGGGTATTTTACCGTATGAAAAACCATTATACACAGAAATGCAACTTAAAGTAAAACCAGTTGTATTACAGTATTTGGTATTACTAATTGAATATGGGATATATATACACACACACACACACACACACACACACACACACACACACACACACACACACACACACACACACACACACACACACACACACACACACACACACACACACACACAACCAGTCAAAAGTTTTAGAACACCTACTCATTCAAGGGTTTTTCTATTTCTACATAGACATCAAAACTATGAAATAACACACATGGAATCATGTAGTAAACAAAAAAGTGTTAAACAAATCAAAATACAGTATATTTGAGATTCTTCAAAGTATGCACCCTGTCGTTCTTCCTCATTCTCATGGACAGTTCCTGATTTATCATCAACTTCCTGTATGTCACTTTTATCTTTGAATATTTTTGGCCAGACAGTCTTACTCTCCCTTCTTTCATTTATTCTCTCTTTCTATAGGAAAGAGAACTACAGATCAAATAATGTAATCAAGGAAAAGTAAAAAAAAAAAAATGCCTCCTTGCCCGTCCAATGTTTCCTCATCTCCTACAAAATGTCTCCCTGCAGGCGGTCACGGAGTCCGAGGTGCCAAAGGAGCTCCCTTTCTTCTTTAGGGTTGATGCCCCTATCATCTCCAAGCCTATTGCTGATCTTTTCAACCTGTCTCTCATCTCTGGGGAGGTTCCCATTGGTTGGAAAGCAGCCACGGTGCATCCTGTATTTAAAGGGGAGATCAAGCTGATCCTAACTAGGCCAATTTCTATTTTGCCCTGTTTATCAAAAGGGTTGGAAAAACATGTCAATAATCAACTGACTGGCTTTCTTGACGTCTATAGTATTCTCTCGGGTACGCAATCTGGTTTCCACTCAGGTTATGTATGTGTCACTGCAACCTTAAAGGTCCTCAATGATGTCACTGTTGCCCTTGATTCTAAGCAATGTTGTGCTGCTATTTTTATTGACTTGGTCAAAGCTTTTGATATGGTAGACCATTCCATTATTGTGGGCCGGCTAAGGAAAGGGAAGATTTTTATCTTGTCAGCCTTTCGGTTACTGGCCCAATGCTCTAAAGCCAGCTGACGCCTCTCGGGTATATTGGTATCTCAGAGGGGTCTTTGGCCTGGTTTGCTAACTACCTCTCTCAAAGAGTGCAGTGTATACAGTCAGAACATCTGCTGTCTCAGCCGCTGCCCGTCACCAAGGGAGTAGCCCAAGGCTCAATCCTAGGCCCCACGCTCTTCTCAATTTACATCAACAACATAGCTCAGGCAGTAGGAAGCTCTCTCATCCATTTATATGCAGATGATACAGTCTTATACTCAGCTGGCCCCTCCCTGGGTTTTGTGTTAAATGCTTTACAACAAAGCTTTCTTGGTGTCCAAAAAGCTTTCTCTGCCCTTAACCTTGTTCTGAACACCTCCAAACTAAGGTCATGTGGTTTGATAAGAAGAATGCCCCTCTCCCCACCGGTGTGACTCCTTCATCTGAGGATGTAGAGCTTGAGGTAGTCACCTCATACAAGTACTTGGGAGTATGGCTAGACGGTGCACTGTTTTTCTCTCAGCACATCAAAGCTGCAGGCTAAGGTTAAATCTAGACTTGGTTTCCTCTATCGGAATCGCTACTATTTCACCCCAGCTGCCAAACTAACCCTGATTCAGATGACCACCCTACCCATGCTAGACTAATTTATAGACTGGCAGGTAAGGCCGTACGCACTACCCTCTGTATTGCCTTGCGGTCGGAGGCCGAGCAATTGCCGTACCAGGCAGGTGTGCCTTGTTAATTTGTGAAATGTCTTTCCTTAATGCGTTTGAGACAATCAGTTGTAGGAGTGGTATACAGAAGATAGCCCTATTTGGTAAAAGATCAAGTCCATATTATGGCAAGAACAGCTCAAATAAGCAAAGAGAAACGACAGTCCATCATTACTTCAAAACATGAAGGTCAGTCAATCCGGAACAGTCGTACAAAACATCAAGTGCTATGATGAAACTGGCTCTCATGAGGACCACCACAGGGAAGGAAGACCCAACTCTGCTGCAGAGGATAAATTCATTAGAGTTAACTGCACCTCAGATTACAGCCCAAATAAATGCTTCACAGAGTTCAAGTAATAGACACATCTCAACATCAACTGGTCAGAGGAGACTGTGTGAATCAGGCCTTCGTGGTTGAATTTCTGCAAAGAAACCACTACTAAAGGACACCAGTAAGAAGGTCAAGAAACACGAGCCATGGACATTAGACCGGTGGAAATCATTCCTTTTGGTTTGGAGTCCAAATTTGAGATTTTTTTGCTCCAACTGCTGTGTCTTTGTGAGACACAGAGTAGGTGAACGGATGATCTCTGCATGTGTGGTTCCCACCTTCAAGCATGGAGGAGGAGGTGTGATGGTGTGGGGGTGCTTTGCTGGTGACACTGTCTGTGATTTATTTAGAATTCAAGGCACTCTTAACCAGCATGGCTACCACAGCATTCTGCAGCGATACGCCATCCCATCTGGTTTGGGCTAAGTGGGACTGTCATTCCTTTTTTCAACAGGACAATGACCCAAAACACACATCCAGGCTGTGTAAGAGCTATTTGATCAATAAGAAGAGTGATGGAGTGCTGTATCAGATGACCTGGCCTCCACAATCACCCGACCTCAACCCAATTGAGATGGTTTGGTATGAGTCGGACCGCAGAGTGAAGGAAAAGCAGTCAAGAAGTGCTCGGCATATGTGGGAACTCTTTCAAGACTGTTGGAAAAGCATTCCAGGTGAAGCTGGTTGAATTTTGTATTTATTTTATTTCACCTTTTATTTGACCTGGTAGGCCAGTTGAGAACAAGTTCTCATTTACAACTGTGACTTGGCCAGGATAAAGCAAAGCAGTGTGACAAAAACAACACAGAGTTCACATGGGATAAACAAACGTACAGTCAATAACACAATAGAAAAATCTGTATACAGTGTGTGCAAATGAAGTAAGGAGGTAAGGCAATAAATAGGCCAATAGTGGTGAAGTTAGCAATTTACACTGGAGTGATATATGTGCAGATGAGGATGTGCAAGTAGAAATACTGGTGTGCAAAAGAGCAGGAAAACAAATATGGGGATGGGGTATGTAGTTGGTTGGATGGGCTATTTACAGATGGGCTGTGTACAGCTGCAGTGATCGGTAAGCTGCTCTGACAGCTGACGCTTAAAGTTAGTGAGGGTGATGCAGTTGATGTCGGAAGTTTACATACACTTAGGTTGGAGTCATTAAAACTTATTTTTCAACCACTCCACAAATGTCTTGTTAACAAACTATAGTTTTGTCAAGTCAGTTAGGACATATACTTTGTGCATGACAAAAATAATTTCTCCAACAATTGTTTAAAGACAGATTATTTAATTTATAATTCACTGTATCACAATTCCAGTGGGTCAGAAGTTTACATACACTAAGTTGACTGTGCCTTTAAACAGCTTGGAAAATTCCAGAAAATGATGTCATGGCTTTAGAAGCTTCTGATAGGCTAATTGACATAATTTGAGTCAATTGGAGGTGTACCTGTAGATGTATTTCCAAGCCTACCTTCAAACTCAGTGCCTCTTTGCTTGACATCATGGGAAAATCAAGAGAAATCAGCCAAGACCTCACAAATTGTTTTTGTAGACCTCCACATGTCTGGTTCATCCTTGGGAGCAATTTTCAAACGCCTGAAGGTACCACTATCATCTGCACAAACAATAGTACGCAAGTATGAACACCATGGGACCACGCAGCCGTCATACCGCTCAGGAAGGAGATGCATCCTCTCCCCTAGAGATGAACGTACTTTGGTGCGAAAAGTGCAAATCAATCCCAGAACAACAGCAGAAGACTTTGTGAAGATGCTGGAGGAAACGGGTACAAAAGTATCTATATCCACAGTAAAACGAGTCCTATATCGACAACCTGAAACTCAGCAAGGAAGAAGCCACTGTTCCAAAACCGCAGACTACGGTTTGCAACTGCACATGGGGACAAAGATCATACTTTTTGGAGAAATGTCCAAAAAAGTATTCCAAGCATTCTTCCAAAGTTGTGGCAAAATGGCTTAATGGACAACAAAGTCGAAGTGTTGGAGTGGCCATCACAAAGCCCTGACCTCAATCCCATAGGAAATGTGTGGGCTGAACTGAAAAAGCGTGTTCGAGCAAGGAGGCCGACAAACCTGACTCAGTTACACCATTTCTGTCAAGAGGAATGTGCCAAAATTCACCCAACTTATTGTGGGAAGCCTGTGAAAGGCTACCCAAAACATTTGACCCAAGTTAAGCAATTGAAAGGCAATGCTACCAAATACTAATTGAGTGTATGTAATCTTCTGACCCACTGGGAATGTGATGAAAGAAATAAAAGCTGAAATAAATCATTCTGTCTGCTATTATTCTGACATTTCACTTTCTTAAAATTAAGTGGTGATCCTAACTGACCGAAGACAGGGAATTTTTACTAGGATTAAATGTCAGGAATTGTGAAACTGAGTTTAAATGTATTTGGCGAAGGTGTATGTAAACTTCCGGCTGTATAAGTCTCCAACTTTAGTGATTTAGAATGCCAAGAGTGTGCAAAAGCTGTCATCAAGGCAAAGAGTGGCTACTTTGAAGATCTTTAACACTTTTTGTTTTTTTGGTTACTACTTATTCCATATGTGTTATTTCATAGTTGTGATGTCTCCACTATTATTCTACAATCTAGAAAATGGTAAAATGATAGGAAAACCCTTGAATGAGTGTAGGTGTGTCCGAACTTTTGACTGCTACTGTATAATATGAATGATATTTGTTGCCAGGTGTCTGCGTTGGAGCAGGAGGTGGAGCGGGCGCGCTTGTCTCTGGAGGAGGAGCTGAGGAGGAGAGAGGAGGTGGTGCAGGAGGCTGACAAGGAGGTGCAGGAGAAGAGGCGACAGGCTGCACAGCTCTCTGGCTCTGTCACGTAAGACACGACAGAAGATTTTGTATTCATTCCAATTAAGCATTTGTCATTGCTTAGTTTGATATAGAATGCTTCAGTCACACAATTCACTAAATGTGATTGAATTCAGACATTGCACTAATGTCTGATTCGTTAATGAAGCCATTCAAATACACTTATTTGTTTTGCTTACCCCCGAAAACAAACACATTTTTATGATATCTGAGCCGTTGAAAGATAGTGTAAAATAATTTTCAAGCTTTTGCTCCACGTTGATGCATATCATACTAACTTTGTATGACCTTAAGATAAGACCTCACAAAATCCTCTCTGTGTGTATATTGCAACTGTTCTGTCGGTCAGTGGGAGTGGTTGGAGTTCAGGCCAGACCGAGCAGTTCCTGCCCTGTAGCAGAAAGAGAGCGAGGAGGAGAGAAATGTTCCCATCGGCATAGTGCTGACAGAATAAGACAGTCCCATGACTCTAGTGCATCAACAACCAGGGGTTTATTGTGTGTGTCTCATCTCCACCCCCCCCCCACACGCTCCTCCCTTTGTCAGGGGGTATATATACACCGCTCCACTCTGAAGCATTCTCCTTAGAGCGAGAGCTTATTTTAGGGTGGAGTTTAACACTTAATGAGGGAGTGTAGCGAAGCATAGAGGAGCACTTTGACGAGGAAAGCACATTGCTTTGTCTATTAAGTCACTACTTAGGGAGGATCGATACAGAGATCTTACTCAGAGTTCTAAATCTGGTTGCTCAGTTAGCACTCTAGTTATTGTTACTCAGTTAGTACTCTAGTTCAGGTTACTCAGTTAGTACTGTAGTTCAGGTTAGTACTCTAGTTCAGGTTATTCGGTTAGTACTCTAGTTCAGGTTAGTACTCTAGTTCAGGTTACTCGGTTAGTACTCTAGTTCAGGTTAGTACTCTAGTTCAGGTTATTCGGTTAGTACTCTAGTTCAGGTTAGTACTCTAGTTCAGGTTACTCAGTTAGTACTCTAGTTCAGGTTAGTACTCTAGTTCAGGTTACTCAGTTAGTACTGTAGTTCAGGTTATTCGGTTAGTACTCTAGTTCAGGTTAGTACTCTAGTTCAGGTTACTCAGTTAGTACTCTCGTTCAGGTTAGTACTCTAGATCAGGTTACTCAGTTAGTACTCTAGTTCAGGTTAGTACTCTAGTTCAGGTTACTCAGTTAGTACTCTAGTTCAGGTTAGTACTCTAGTTCAGGTTAGTACTCTAGTTCAGGTTACTCAGTTAGTACTCTAGTTCAGGTTACTCAGTTAGTACTCTAGTTCAGGATATTCGGTTAGTACTCTAGTTCAGGTTAGTACTCTAGTTCAGGTTAGTACTCTAGTTCAGGTTACTCAGTTAGTACTCTCGTTCAGGTTAGTACTCTAGTTCAGGTTACTCAGTTAGTACTCTAGTTCAGGTTAGTACTCTAGTTCAGGTTAGTACTCTAGTTCAGGTTACTCGGTTAGTACTCTAGTTCAGGTTAGTACTCTAGTTCAGGTTATTCGGTTAGTACTCTAGTTCAGGTTAGTACTCTAGTTCAGGTTATTCGGTTAGTACTCTAGTTCAGGTTAGTACTCTAGTTCAGGTTAGTACTCTAGTTCAGGTTACTCAGTTAGTACTCTCGTTCAGGTTAGTACTCTAGTTCAGGTTACTCAGTTAGTACTCTAGTTCAGGTTAGTACTCTAGTTCAGGTTAGTACTCTAGTTCAGGTTAGTACTCTAGTTCAGGTTACTCAGTTAGTACTCTCGTTCAGGTTAGTACTCTAGTTCAGGTTACTCGGTTAGTACTCTAGTTCAGGTTAGTACTCTAGTTCAGGTTACTCGGTTAGTACTCTAGTTCAGGTTAGTACTCTAGTTCAGGTTACTCGGTTAGTACTCTAGTTCAGGTTAGTACTCTAGTTCAGGTTACTCGGTTAGTACTCTAGTTCTGTCCAAGTCATATAGAACCTGAGTTGGCTCCATTTTTTTTTTTTGCGGGTAGTGCAGTGGCCTAGGTTGCTGAGAGGATTCCTAATGCGGGCACATTTGTGCACTTTTCGGTAGGAGCCAGATGGAGGGTGTCGAGGATGTGTGTGAGTGCAGGGTGTGAATCTCTGCATGTCATCTGTACATGTATCTTGTCCGTGTTAGCATACAAGTATCCTAACTGTGTGCGCGTGTGTATTCCAGTCAGCTGTCGTCTGAGATGAATCGGTGTCGTGGGGAGCTGTCATCCATGGAGCAGGAGCTGCAAAGGCTGCGGAAGGACGCCAGCATGAAGTCCTCCCAGCTCAGCTGCATGGAGGAGACCCTGCAGCAGACCCAGGGCCTACTGGAGAAGAAGAATGATGCGGGTAAAACACACTAGGGGGGGATTGGAGATTATTTTAGTTTCTGTTCTTTCTTCAATTCTTCATTCATTCAATCAAAGTTTGGACCAATTTTATTTAGATTTTTCGTGATTACTGTATATATCCGCCACGGTCTGCATTCCACTGACCTCTCTACCACATCTATAGTCATCGTGGAAGCCCTTTCTCCCCTCCTCCTCCCCCCTGCAGTTGTGGACTTGGAGGAGAAGCTCCACCGCTGCGAGGAGGACAGGCGGAACTCTGTGCAGCGGGCGGAGACTCTGGAGGGACAGCTACAGGGGGTGCGCGGTGAGATGCACAACACCCTAGAGAACCTACAGGAGCTGAGAGAGCTGTTACAGCACACGCAGGTCAGCGCAGATGAACGACAGACATCACTGGAGAAATTGTCGGCCGAGCTCAGGTGAGCCTCTCTCTGCCAACCTCCCGACGGGGGGAGGGGCCTTGACCGGGGTTGTCCATTTGTTGCTCTGCTGAACAGAACACGTCTCCCCTCAAATCTTTAGGAAATGCTTCATAAACAAAATAAACTCAGAACACATAAATAAAAATCCAAGTAATTTTTTAAAATGGAAAATGCAGAGCAGTTTTGAAGGTTAAGATATTCATATCATTGAAGAAGCCCTGACCACACGCCGGAAGTCACACACGCTTTCAATGGACCGTGTAACCATGGCACCTCGACGGTCAGTGGAGGTGTCTGAGACCTCGTTGACGGGCGATTTGGGAAGACTGAAATCAGAAGTCATATGTTTGGACGTTCTTTGGTCAGGTTTAAGAATAATTGATTTTGGGTGACCTTTTTCGTCTTTAACTGTCACTTTTTATTATATAATTAGTTAATATAATATATTATGTAATATGTCTAGAAATATTTAAGTAAATATTATGTACTATGCACATTTGTGTTTGTTGAGCATGAGTTGCAATGTTAAATAACGTAACTTTTCTTTGAACTAAAACCTCATGTGAGCTCATCATTGAGGGAAAGCCTCTGTTTCAAGAGAATAGGCTAGCTATATGTAGTTAGCCCCTGGCTGAGCTAGCCCCTGGCTGAGCTAGCCCCTGGCTGAGCTAGCCCCTGGCTGAGCTAGCCCCTGGCTGAGCTAGCCCCTGGCTGAGCTAGCCTCTGGCTGACCTAGCCTCTGGCTGAGCTAGCCTCTGGCTGAGTTAGCCCCTGGCTGAGCTAGCCTCTGGCTGAGCTAGCCTCTGGCTGAGCTAGCCTCTGGCTGAGTTAGCCCCTGGCTGAGCTAGCCCCTGGCTGACCTATCCCCTGGCTGACCTAGCCTCTGGCTGACCTAGCCCCTGGCTGACCTATCCCCTGGCTGACCTAGCCTCTGGCTGAGCTAGCCTCTGGCATTCATAATATGTATCATGCTCCTATTATTTTGTTGAAATGTATTATTTTTATAATAAATTGTGTATTGTTTTGAGGTTTTGTTGCAGTCAGTGAACAAACAGCAGTTGACTTTGGTGGCACACACACACGGCCCACACGGATACCAAGCACCCACGGGACTCATAAACCAAGTCGTAAATCACTTTATACACATGATCTCTTTGTGTAAATAGGAACACAGTTATAATATCACTGGTATCTGTCTGCTATGGATTAAAACCCTCCATCTGATACCAACCAGTTCATTTCTGGTGAACATCTTTGTTAAATACACAATTGTCCCCCACCCAACATGCCACCAGCCAATATGACGTTGTCACAAACTGTCTAAGGGCACGTTCTAATTAGGTGAATGTAATGGCTAGGTATTATTGTGAAGCTTTGACAGTTTTACCAGTGGATTATCTCTCACTGTCATTCAAACATATAACAGCAACAGTAACACCTGATCTGTAAACCCTATTGAGCAGCTACATTGCTGAACCTCAACCCCTGATGCAATATAATTCAAGAAATGTATGTAAAAGTAAAGGCCTAAAAAAGAAAGTATGTTTGGGGGGGGGGGGTCATTTTGAACCAGGCACGGCGCAGAATCACCCGTCTTGACCACACAATGAGTAGTTATTTGGGATGCAAGGGGATTTTCACATCAACTACATTGAAGTCTAAACCACTGACCTCAAACACGCACAGTATCGCTGCGTTAGTCTCAAGTAGTTTTCCTTTGAGTCCCGTGTGTGTGAAACAAAATGCCTGCTACACAGCTGCGATCAGCTGTTGAGATCTTCTGTGTGAAATAGGACATGCCCCTGGTGTACAGTGACTTCACTGTGTGTGTGTGTGTGTGTGTGTGTGTGTGTGTGTGTGTGTGTGTGTGTGTGTGTGTGTGTGTGTGTGTGTGTGCGTGTGCGCTGCAGGGAAAGCCAGAGGGAGTTGGAGGAGAGGAACCACGAGGTGTTGGACATGGACACAGCATTGAAGGAGAGACAGGGGGAGCTCCAGCAGAGAGCACAGCTGGTACGTACACACACACACTAAACCGAGGCAACATTTCATGGCGTGCCATATGAGGTTTATTCCACTTGAATATGGTCATAGTCTTTAATGAGTGGAATGCGAAGAAATCCAGAGCTTCTCTCCATATGCGTGTCTCCCTCTTCCTCAGCTGGGCCAGTTGGACGTGGCCATCAGAGACCATAAGGTGGAGATGGACAAGAAGGTTCAGGCCCTACAGCAGACTCTGGACCAGAGAGAGGGAGAGGTCAAAGCCCGAGACAAGCGGGTAAAAGGCCCATTACACACACACCTCTATTCTTCCATCTGTGTAATTCGGGGGTCATTTGTTGCCCCTGGAAAAGCATATTCCCGTTACAAGTACTCTCCGTTCTGCTATAGCGTTATAGCTGAAGTACTGTAGTTGACTATCGCCTCATGTTTTGCCTCCCCAGGTGGCGTTTTTGAGTGAGAGGTTAGACCTGCTAAAGGCACAACTACAAGAGAAGGAGGATTCCGAGAAGGTATGGTGGGATGAGGCGATGAATGGATCTGTTGATAGATGGAGGCTTAAGTTGAAGTACAGAAATATGGGTAATACTTACAGTATCATTATTTTCATGGAGGGACAGATAGATGGTTGAACAGAGAAGTTAAAAAAATACCACCGACAGCATTCAACTTAGAAGCTATAGCAATTGGCAAGATGTCTCTGGATCGATAACCTCATAATGGACTATCATGCATTGTTCAGTGTTCCCTTTCCGGGAACCTTTTTGAATGAACCACAGAATGAACCCTGGACAATCTTAATGTCTATTTGGAGTAAATCCATAAAGTAAATGCTCTAAAATCTATGGACTGACTGCCTAGGCTCCGTCTGATTTAACCTTTGACCTTTTGCTCCAGCACTTTCTGGGGCAGGGCCAGAACCTGCGTGTGTGTCGGGAGGAGTTGCAGAGAACAACGCAAGAGCTGCGGGACACACAGACTCGCTGTGAGAGCCTGAACGAAGAGCTGGACAGCATCACTCAACATGCCAGGGAAAAGGTGAAACCTTCATTTGGTTGTCTGTAAATGCCCAATAAATCCATGTATTCTTGCTGTTTATCCATAATAACAAATTGTGGTATTTCTGTTCATTCTTCTATGGCCAGATGATGACCTTAACTGTGTTGTTGGGTCTCATATAGGAGGCGCAGGTGAGGAGTCTAGAGGAGAAGCTGTCTGCCAGGGAGGGCCGCTGGGTCCAGGGGGAAGCCAGACTGCAAGTCACCATCTCCTCCCTACAGCAGGAGCTGGAGCAGGAGAGGGAACAGCACAGCAAGGAGGTACAACGGGGCCCCGGGAACTGTGGATGTCTATGCAGCCTCTGTCCATCTCTGTCTGTTCATTTGGCTGTCTCTTTCTCTCTCACACGCACACTCCCATCTTCTTCTTTCTCCACTGTTCTTCCGTTTCTGTCGTCCTCTACTGCAGGGTTATTCTACGAGGTCCGAAGCCTGCTGTTTTTCTGTTCCCACCTGATAATTAGTATCACCCACCTGGTGTCTCATGTGAACAATGGGGGGGAGAGATGCAGTGGAACTGGCTTCGAGGTCCAGAGTTGAGTTTTTGAGGGCACTACTGTATATATCACCTCATCAATCTCTTCCCCAGTCCCACTTTCACTTCTTTGTTTCTCGTAATTTCCCTAATCACCAGTCCTTTTACACATGCAATAACTGCTAAAGTTCCTACAGTACGCGCTTGTAACTTCACTCTCCTCCTTCCGCCTTTCTCTGTTGCCCCTCCCCCAGCTCTACTCCCTGCAGCAGACGCGGGGCCAGCTCCTGAAGGTGTCGGAGCAGATGAGCTGCAGCCTGCGGAGCTCCCAGGAGCACCTGGCCTCCAGACTGCAGCAGAGCCAGCTGCAGCTAGAGCAGACCAGGGCCCAGGCGGCCCACCTGCAGGCCCAGCTCCACGCCACCCAGACCAGCCTGCAGAGCGCCCGCGAGGCCCTGCTCATCAAGGTAGAGTACCGTAGGCCTGGGACTGGGCTAGTGAAAGTGTCCCCCCCCCCCCTCCCCTTACTGGGCATGAACATATACTCCAGTTTCATTGTGCTGTCTTCCTCTAAGATGGAGGATATTTTTAGAGAGAAAAAATTGCCTCATTCTACAAGGTATTAAGAAATGGTGGAGGAGTCAGGGCAGCTTCTATTCAAATGTGATTAGGGTCCCCTGGGAAACACTGACCAACACTTTGGTTCCTAGATTTAAAAATTCAATTCTTCTGGTGCGCCTTTATTTCATTTGATGTTATTACCTATTGGCCGAGCTGATAGTTTCACCTCCTTGTCAGTAACCAGGTTTCTATCCATCTATTCCATGCGGATGAATGACCTGACGTATACAAAAAGAAGCCATTTATAATGAAAATGTCCTAATGTTGACAGAATAAAATCCGCTGGACACGGAGGGATAATTTGGAAATGGATTATGCGACAATTTGCGGTGGAAACACATTTATACACAAATATTCATATGATAACCATCATTCACCATATAACCTGCCCCTTGTCTAGAGAGCATGCTTCAAAACCAGATTGGGCAAGTTTGCTATTTATCCCAACAGTTTGTGTCACAAAACCATCGGTAGAGTTGAAAATGTGACAAAGTTAAACTTCTGTTGTTTTTGTTTTGTTTTTATATTCGGAAATTACGCGTGAAAGTGCTTTTAATGTGACCTATGTTGTCACATAGAGCCTTTTATCCGCAACAAGTCAGGTTGATGGAAACACCTCTGGTGGAAAAAATAAATCCTAGCTACTGAATGACTGACTCTTCTCATCCCTTCAGGAGTCCGAAGTCACCCGCCTACAGGCCAGAATTTCCAGTCTGGAGAGAGCTACAGAGCTCCACCACGCCACGTTCCACCTTCACCCAGAGATCACCCTGCCCTCATCCCCTCTGGCCCCTCACACACACCACCATTCTCCCCCACACACTCACTCATGCACCCACTCTCCTCATAAACACACCTGCTCCTCCCCACCCACTCACACCCACTCCCCTCACAAACTCTCCCACCCTTCTCCACCACCCACTCACTCTCACACCCGTTCCCCTTCACCCCACCATATACAACACCACTCCCCTCCTCGCCCACCCCAAACCCACACTCCAGACTGGCCCGTGGAGGGCAGCAGTGTGGACTCCTCCCTTGATCTCCCTCAGAACCTGAAGGCCACGTTACGGGAAGCCCTGGGTCAGCACCTCCCCTGGGACACCTCCTTCATGTCCCCCACACCGTACCAGCCTGACCACAGCTGGCAGGGCCTCAGCCGACTGGAGGCCACCTCTGCCTCAGACCTCTCCTTCAACCCCCTCACCTACATGGTGGACAAAATGTCGGAGGAGAGGGAGGAGAGAGAGTCCCCCCTCAGGCAGGAGACCCAGGAGGAGATGGACATGAGCTCCCTGACGGGCATGCTGAGTTTTGTCAACCAGACGCTGGCCCTGCAGGAGGACCCGTCCCTCTGTGGCTCCGCGGGCCTCTGAGAGGCTGAGCACACCCTCACACTGCAGGTTAGCATGAGCAACTCTCTCTGGGGTACGAAGGATGAAACTAGGTGGTACACATAGCTGTAGTTTTAACATTGGCAATGTGTAATTGTGGTGATTTGATGAAATGGTTGGTGCTTGTTTAACCTCTTGGAACTCCTCATCCCGGATCCGGGATCGTGACTAAAGCCTCAGGCTCATTAGCATAACGCAACATTAACGATTTCTGAAAATCGCAAATAAAATGAAAATAATGCGTCTGCTCTCAAGCTTAGCCTTTTCTTAACAACACTGTCATCTCAGATTTTCAAAATATGCTTTTGAACCATAGAAATTGACTAATTTGTGTAAGAGTATGCAAAGCTAGCATAGCATTTTGAGTAGCATTTAGCACGCAACATTTTCACAAAAAACAGATAACCAAATAAATAAAATCATTTACCTTTGAAGAGCTTCTGATGTTTTCAATGAGGAGACTCTGTTACATACCAAATGCACAGTTTTTCCTGAAAGCGTCTGTGTGTAGGAGAAATCGTTCCGTTTTCTACATTGCGTCTGGCTACCGAAACGAACCGAAAATTCAGTCACCTACAACGTAAAACTTTTTCCGAATTAACTACATAATATCGACCGAAACATGGCAAACGTTGTTTGGAATCAATCCTCAAGGTGTTTTTTCACATATCTCTTCATTGATATGCAGTTCGTGGAAGCTTGCTTTCCTCTCTGTATCCCATGGAAAAATACTGGCAGCTGCCTTTTGCGCACCAATTTCGGCGCAGGACACCGGTCGGACACCTGGTAAATGTGGTCTCTTATGGTCAATCTTCCAATGATCTGCCTACAAATACGTCACAATGCTGCAGACACCTTGGGGAAACGACAGAAAGGGCAGGCTCATTCCTCTCGCATTCACAGCCATATAAGGAGACAATGGAAAACAGAGCCTCAAAAATCCTGCTCATTTCCTGGATGCCGTCTCATCTTGGTTTTGCCTGAAGCTCACGTTCTAGGGCACGCACAGAAAATATCTTGGTAGTTCTGGACACGTCAGAGTGTTTTCTTTCGAAAGCTATCAATTATATGCATAGTCGAGCATCTTTTTGTGACAAAATATCTTGTTTAAAACGGGAACGTTTTTCATCCAAAAATGAAATAGCGCCCCCAGAGCATCAACAGGTTAATGGCTTTTGTATAGGTAGTTGAGAGCCGGCTGTCTCTCTTAACCAAAAAAACGTTGTAAACAGAGCGAAAACTGTGGCTCACCTTACACACTCACACACACACACACAAGGATCTCTCAAATAATGACACACCTGCTGTTAAAAGCGGTTCCTTTAATAATTAGGTCAGAGGCCTGTATTCAAACATCCACTCAATTAACTAAGCAAACAGGATACAGAACCAATTAGGGAAGAGGTGCAATTGACGGAGTATCAGGTTATTTGGAACCCACGTGGTTCTCAGGGGCAGGCCTGGTGGTTTTGTTTAACAGAAGTGACTTTTCGTAGCAGGTTAGGAGAATTAACGTGGCAGGTTCGGCAAATTAGTTAAGGCTAGAGAAAGGGTTAGCTAAAATGCTAAAATTGTCCTCGACGCGACTTGAACATATCCAGACCCATCCAGACCAGCACCGAGAACACCCTACGTGGCGACAGGGGTCCAGGTGAGTCGCGGGACGACATTGATATTTTAAAAATAAATTAATAAATTTTGGGATAGGAGAACATTTTCAGTGTGAACTTAAAACGACTAAAACTATGTAGCAAAGATAATGGACCTATACATTTTTCAATAATGGCCTACAATCTTTGAGAATTTACAATCCGCAAAGTAAAAGCTAGACAATTTAGCCCCCATTTCATGTTGTAATGTTTTGAGCGTGAGAACGCCAGCCATGTCAAAATGCATAGCAATTTCCAAACCAATTTCCTACAATTCTATCTTTTTTTTCTTATTCTTTGATCTGTGTGTCTAAAAAAACAAAATAATTACCGCTCAACCCTTATGGTGGGTCGCGACTCACGGCACCTCAATTGGTGGGTTACAAAGCAAAAATGTTTGGGAACCCCTGCCCTACGTTTCCAACAATGCAATTCTGAGCAATTTACATTGTAGCTATAGTATTAATTGCATGGAATGATGAATGGTTCAAATGAAAGGGATTCTGCATACAACTTGGTTTATCCAATAAATAAGCAATAAATACATTAACTTAACAATGTCCTTGTAGTGAAGAGCTCACCCCTTCGCGATAGTATAGTAATGCTGTTTTACGTTTTAATCAACAGAATTCTTTTCTCCCACAATGGACACCTCTGTTATTTCACTAATCCATATCGGTCTTTCATTTTCAGGGGGACCTTTAAAGATGGTGGATGCTGATCTATGGGGGAACGTATAATAGTGGGACCCATTTAGACTTTTGAAGACTTAGTGTGTGGTTTTGTTTGTTTGTTTGTGTGTTTGTGAATGAAGCATCAGGCCACACTACTGTCTGGTAGGAATTGGTTTCATTACATTTCACTCCAGCTCAGGCTTGCCCTGTATATGGCTGCCAAGGTTCATGCTCTTTTACCTAGACACATGTTATGTATATACAGTGAGCTCCAAAAGTATTGGGATATTGATACATTTGTTGTTGTTTTGGCTCTGTACTCCAGCACTTTGGATTTAGAAACGATACAATGACTGTGAAGTTAGTGCAGACTGTCAGCTTTAATTTGAGGCTATTTTCATCCATATCGGGGGAACCGTTGAAAAATTTACAGCACTTTTTGGACGTAGTCTCACCATTTTTGGGGACCAAATGTATTGGGACAAATTCACTTATGTGTATTGAAGTAGTCAAAAGTTTAGTATTTGGTCCCATATTCCTAGCACGCAATGATTACATCTACGATGATTACGGATAGTCCTGAATGATTCGTGAATAATGATGAGTGAGAGACAGATGCACAAATATCATACCCTGAAGACATGCTAAGCTCTCACCATTACAATAACGGGAGGTTAGTCGTTTTTTGGGGCAGGGGGAGGTATGATATTTGTGCTTCTAACTTTCTCACTCGTCATTATTTACAATTCATTCAGGAATATCCGTAATCATGGCAGCATCCACATTAATGTACAAGTGTTTAGAAACATTTGATTTCTATTTACAATAAAAGTGACTCCAAAATGACAATACATTATTTACCATTAACTTCTAATGGGCACAAAATAATCTGAAACAAATCAGAAAACAACAGCAAATGCACTCAACAAGCTTGATGGAATATGGGACCAAATACTAAATGTTTAACTACTTTAATACACATATAAGATCATTTGTCCCTATACTTTTGGTCCCCTAACACAGGGGGACTATGTACAAAAAGTGCTCTAATTTCTGAACGGTTCACCCGATATGGGTGAAAATACCCTCATGTTAAAGCTGACAGTCTGCCCTTTAACGTCATAGTCATTCTATAATTTCCAATCCAAAGTGCTGGAATACAGAGCCATAACAACAACAAAAAATGTCACTATCCAAATACTTTTAGAGCTAACTGTATATCATTTAAGTATAAATGTGTATGTTATCTATTTTCAATCTGAATTCAATTAAATCATTTTTAGTAGAATACATTTTTGATATTTAAATATGACTTCTTGTGTGAAATGGGACTCCTCATTTTATTTTAGCAAAAGAAAATGCACATTAAAAAAAAAACCTGAACTTCACTTTGATGCTTTTGGAACTTGCAAGGCCCAACGAAGAATTTGTGGTCTAGACGGTGGTCATGTTGGAACAAAATGACAGCCCGACTTGCTGCATTTGATTGGGCGCCCAGAGGGGGTTTAAATAACAAGAAAAAAAGTTGTGTAGAATTAGTATTTTTAGCATCCCAAACTCTTGTGGATAAGCCACTTGTCAAATGTTCAATACTCAAGTTAGAGTTGATGGAAAGTTCAAACTAGAGAAAAATAATATTTTCGCTAACAAGATAAGCTACGTTATTGTGATTTTTCTGTGCTCAACACATGCCCACCAATTGAATACATATGATACTCCTAGTTATTTCTTTGCAAAGAGGGAAAAAATTGGATTTTACTGAATTAAATTTCCACTGATGATAGGGGACCTATGAAATGTATAATTGACATTTGCAAGCCTAATGAATTTCAGTGCTGAAACATCCATGTCATGACAAGCCAAAAGGAAACACAACCGATTCCGCTACACGAAACACAATGCTTGGTGTACAAATGTGAGTTTGCTATTTGGACAGTCTGCCTTTGTGTCTGTGTGTTTGTCTGCCTGTATGTGTGTGCCTGCCTGTGCCATTTGTTTCTGAAGGTTATTGGAAAAATGCCATTTTTTTTTCTCTGTGTGTGTGGGTGTAATGTTTGTTGACACTCCAGACAAAGACGGAACATGGACATCACCGTTAGCAACCAGCCTGCATGACTTTCTCTGTGGGATAACAAAAACATCTTCTCCAAAAGCAGCAGCACTGGCCTTTTTCCCCCCTACAATGTTAGTACTGTGACGTGTTTTAATTGGTGCTCTTGATCAGTGAATCTTTTGTACTGAACAGTTTTTGGGTGCGGATCTGTTTCTTCCAGCCACCACTAACAAGCTGTTTTAGTACTTGATTGTAGTGTCGATATGTGTGTGTGTGTCTCTCTCTCTTTTCCTCCCCTCTTCCGCTCTCACTGTCATGGATTCCTAAGGTGGAGGATATGAGTGTGCAGCTCTCAGTAAAGAAAGATGTGGTCACATTTTGAAAATGTCTTGTGGTGCAGAAGCAACCAAATGTCTTTTTTTTTACTATTCAAATTCCTAATTGTATACATAAACCCCTGTCTTCCGCTTCTAACTTCCCACTGTTGTCATTCTTCGTGTGTGTGTGTGTGTGTGTGTGTGTGTGTGTGTGTGTGTAGTAACGTTTTAAATTTGAGACATTTTGTAAGATGCTGACATTAGCTTATGTAGCAATACATGTCGGTGAAAAAGGACCCTCTTGCATTGAGCTCATAGATGGTTGAAAATGTTTGGTTACAGTGGTTCGTGCAGGCCGGGGATGATTTGAGGTTGATGTGAAAGAGAGAAGTGTGGGTGGTTCCTGTGCCACACGCTCACTCACCACATCTGTTACCGGTTGTCCCGGTTACGACAGTGAAACTGCAGCTCTACAAAAGAACATCTTCCGTTGTTGGCACCATTGTTTTATACGTGGCAAGGGTTTTGTGGCCTACTTAAAATGGAGGTATTCTAATGAGGAAAAAGAAACGAGATCGTACTGAACCGTTCAGTGATGAGCACTCCGAACTCTGTAACGTTGACTATTTAAGGTACCGTATGGTTTTGACAGGGCGCCATTTGATCAAGCAGAACTCTGCAGATTTTGTTTTGACAATGACAAATTCTACACTGAAGAAGTTGTCGCCATCCCAAATTCAAAACAGCTATTTATTTGGGACTTGGCAACAGACAAATTATTACATGCTTCTTAACCAGGCAGTGCCCCTTGGCTTTCAGCACAATGCTCAGCCACAGGAGGTGGGATAGTGAAGTCTATTCCAATAGAAAACCCTGCCTCGTTTGGAATGTCTTTTAAAAAAAATTTTAACGAGCGACTGCCCCTAGAAAGCAACTTTTCATTTTGAAAATGGCCTGTGGCATCGATATGAGTCAGACATTTATTCTGGTGTCAACACTGACTACAAAGTGTCAATAGGATCATTTTGGTCATAGAGTTAAAAAAAAAAATGGTATGTCATGGAATGAAGGGTAGCGTAACAGTTTCCATGGGTTGGGTTTGCCCACAGCTGGCAGCACTCAAGTAATTATCAATAGGATCATAATGCCCATATATTGTCATAGAGATAGAGGACTCCTCATGGATATTTAATCAACAAGGCCCGAGGAGCTGTGGTATATGACGAATATACTACAGTCTAAGGGCTGTTCTTAGGCAGGATGCAATTTGACATGAGAATGTGCTCGGCTCCCTGTAAAATTTAGACCGTGCATATACACATCTGCTGGTGGTGTTGTCGGCTACTGCAAGCTGGCAGGTAAGTATTTTGTGCAAATGGGGGATATGATGAAAAGCTGATTAATAACAAATAAAAGTCAAAACAGGACAACCATATAAACAAGTATGCAACCATTAGTGAGAGGAGCGAAAATCCCTTCTCTTTTTAGATTCTAAAATAATTTAGACACAGGATTCTTTTTCCAGGTGGAGTTGTCATGCTCGTTCAGCGCGTGGACCGTTTTATGGCCGGTCTGAGTTATAACGAGGAACGTGGTATGACGTGCCTTTATACATCTCAATATTTTTGTGTTGTGCGCAGACTTTTCAGAAATGGCGCATGCAGAAATGTTGTACGCGGGGGCGGTTCTAGTTTGTATGCCGCCCCCCCCCCCCCCCCAAAAAAAAGCACCATTCTGCACTAACTGTAACATTTGGAACAACACAAATAAATAATCATGTCATTTAAAACTATATCAATATAAAAAATATGTACAAAAATAAGACTCATAAATATAAAATATGTACCAAAGACAAATAGAAACAAATTTGATTTGGTGCTCAAGCATCAATACATTACCCATCCCCCAACACTGTCAACCAAGAGGCAAGACCAAACCCAATTCACTTTGGTGGTGTGTAGACTGGTTTTATATTATTCTTAACAATTTTGCACAAACCAGAAGAAAAAAAATGCAACAATATGTCTGAAACTATATATTCACAGTATTATGAATGAATAATATAAAACCAGTCAGTTGACTTCCCAGCAAGCATATAATGTTCTGAGAACCATATGTTTCTTAGGTGGGAATTTCAGTGCTTCAGCATAACGTTTCCTGGTTCTATATAAAGTAATGTTGTCAAATTGTGCAGAGAATATTAGGAGAATATTAGGAACAACGTTCTTCTGTGGGAATTTCAGTACTTTAGCATAACGTTTCTACAGGTTTCCTAATGGTTCTCTTTAAAGTAATGTTCTCAGAACATTAAGATAATTTTTCATAAAAACCACAAGAAAACATTAGTAACATTCAAAGAACGTTTTAAGAATGTAAATTAAACATACATTCCGTTCTCAGCCTCATCAAAACTCTCCCTATCCTTTATCTTGTTAAGTGTGTTCAGGTGGGTTGGCCATGCTTACTAATTGGCCACACCTGATCTTATTAAGTGCCTGTTTCCTTTGAAATGGGATCTGTTTGAATAGACTAAAATTAACAGCTTTGTATGAGTTTTTTTTAAAACATGGCCCGCTATGTTTTCCATTCTCAGAACGTTAATAAAACCACCCAGAAAAAACTTTGTTTTTACTATGGTTCCATTATTCTTAGAACCTCCCAACAACCTAAAAATGTATGTTCCAAGAACAAGCAACGTTTTCACTTCCGTTCTCAGAACGTTTGAAAACATTCCGTTTTACTGCTCAGGAAACATATGGCTTCAATCCCAGAACCAATGGGGACACTAAAAACGTACGTTCGCACAAATTCCAAGGAACCAAATGTGCTACCTGGGTTGGGCTTATCTGACAATAGGGCCCTTCTCTTGACTGTCTCCATCCCAATACCAGCACTGTTTAAAAAGAGACAGATTTCAGATTCTGGAAGGATATCAGTCACTCCCACTCACTTACAGAAGCATTATCTGATGTGCAATGACTTCCCTCATCCTCACTTGAAATGGCAGTTGAACAATATAACCAGGGACTGTACACAGTTATTGATATCACTGCCACATTAAAAACTCTGGAGATATCTACATTCTGCTGCTGAGTGTAAATTGGAAAGAATACGGAGGAAAACAAACCTAACTGCATGCCATATCATTGGACTGCATACAAAGAGGCACTGAGTTATACTATACCAATCTCATTTCAAATGGAAAGGGGAACCCCAGAATTCTATTTTCTGTTGGAAAGAAATGTTAAACCCCCAGATAACTCTTCCATTGAGCAATCCAAGAATTTTCTTGACATTTTCCAATCCAAAATCAAGGACATGTACTGTACAAATGACCCCTTGCATGGGACCTGCTCCTCTGCTTCATACTGAGCCTCCCAGCTGCAGTTTCAACAAATTCTCACTGACACCTCCAACATCTGTATCTTAAATTGTAAAAAAATATGAAGTCAAATATCTGACCCTTGAACCCTATTCCCACAGCGCTCATAAAATCCAGACCCTCTCTTCTCAGTTCAACTATAACCAAAATCATACATTACTGGTCCAAAGGTTTAGAACACCTACTCATTCAAGGATTTTTCTTTATTTGTACTATTTTCTACATTGTAGGATAATAGTGAAGACAAACTATTACATAACACATGGAATCATGTAGCAACCAAAAAAGTGTTTACCAAATCCAAATATATTTTATATTTGAGATTCTTCAAATAGTCAACCTTTGCCTTGATGACAGCTTTGCACACTCTTGGCATTCTCACAACCAGCTTCATAAGGTAGTCATCTGGAATGCATTCCAATGAACAAGTGCAGTCGCAAAAACCTTCAAGCGCTATGATGAAACTGGCTCTCATGAGGACCGCCACAGGCATGGAAGACCCAGAGTTACCTCTGCTGCAGAGGATAAGTTCATTAGTTACCAGTCTCAGAAATTGCAGCCCAAATAAATGCTTCACAGAGTTCAAGTAACAGACACACCTCAACATCAACTGTTCAGAGGAGACTGTGTAAATCAGGCCGTCGTGGTCGAATTGCTGCAAAGAAACCACTACTAAAGGACACCAATAATAAGAAGAGACTTGCTTGGGCCAAGAAACATGAGCAATGGACATTAGACCGGTGGAAATTTGACCTTTGGTCTGGAGTCCAAATTGGAGATATTTGGTTCCCATCTTTGTGAGACGCTTTGTGGGTGAACGGATGATCTCTGCATGTGTATTTCCCAACATAAGCATGGAGGGGGAGGTGATATGGTGTGGGTGTGCTTTGCTGGTATCACTGTCTATGATTTATTTTGAATTCAAGGCACACTTAACCAGCATGGCTACCACAGCCTTCTGCAGCGATACGCCATCCCATCTGGTTTGGGCTTAGTGGGACTATCATTTGTTTTTCAACAGACCAATGACCCAACACATCTCCAGACTGTGTAAGGGCTATTTGACCAAGAAGGAGTGTGATGGAGTACTACATCAGATGACCTGGCCTCCACAATCACCTGACCTCAACCCAATTGAGATGGTTTGGGATGAGTTGGACCGCAGAGTGAAGGAAAAGCAGCCAACAAGTGCTCCGCATATGTGGGAACTCCTTCAAGACTGTTGGAAAAGCATTCCAGGTGTAGCTGGTTGAGAGAATGCCAAGAGTGCGCAACGCTGTTATCAAGGGAAAGGGTGGCTACTTTAAAAATTATATTTTAATTTGTTTAACACCTTTTGGTTACTATATGATTCCATATATTTTATTTCAGAGTTTTGATGTCTTCACTATTGTTCTACAGTGTAGAAAATAGTCAAAATTAAGAAAAACCCTTGAATGAGTAGGTGTTTTAAAACTTTTGACCGGTAGTGTAAATCACTTTCGTAATTCAGGCACTGTGCCTAATTCCCTGAAAACTGCCTCCATTATACCAACCTTGAAAAGACCTGGACTGGACACCCGAAGCAATTACATATTAATTTCCACCTGCCCTGTCCATCAAAGGTCCTTGAAAGTGTGGTCTCAATACAGCTACATAACTACTGTAACTTTCTACCAACAACCTGCATGAACCCTTCTAGTTCAGCTTCCATGCATGGCACAGTACAGAGACAGCCCTAAAAAGAGAGTTGTGTCAAGTTGAATGGTTTCGAGACCTTGTCGAGTCCATGCCCGATGAGTTGAGGTTATTCTGAGGGCAAAAGGGGGTACAACTCAATATTAGGATGATGTTCCTAATGTTTTGTACAGTCAGTGTACATGAGGACAAAGGTGGACACTGAGAGCATAACAACCAAACTGACAAACTGTTTGGATGCAATTAAGAGATGGATGCAGTTGAACTTCCTACAAAATTGATTGCACTAAAACAGAGCTTGTGCTTATTGGCTCCAAGAGTGCATGGAGCAAGATGAGCACATTCTTTCTTTCTCTAGCTGATGACACCATCAAAGCTTTCCCAGCTGCAGAAGCCTTGGTGTTTAGACTCGAGCCTCATTTGAAGCAGACATCTGCGTGTTGTTTTCCCACCTGCGCAACATCAAGTTGAATCGGGTCCTTCTTGTCCGTTGCGGCTGCTTGGAAGCTTGTGAATGCCCTGGTAACATCTCAGCTTGACTGCTGCAATGCACTGCTGACTGGCATCCCAGTAAGACGCGTCTCAACTCCAGAGGATCCAGAATGCAGCTGACAGGATGCTCACGAACCACACAAAAAAAAACTCACATCGCCCATGTTTTATTCAACCTCCATTGGCTTTCTGTTCAATACAGGACCAAAAGTAAGATTCTGCTGTTCACCTTTAACCAATGGTGTAAAGTAACTAATTAAAAATACTTTGAAGTACCACTTAAGATTTTTTTTTTTTACGGGGATCTGTAATTTACTTGAGAATTCATATCTTTTTTTACAACTTTTACTTTTACTCCACTACATTCTTAAGGAAAATACGTACTTTTTACTCCCATACATTTTCCCTGAAACCCAAAAGTACTCGTTAGATTTTGAATACCCAGGCAGGCCAGCAATATGGTCTAATTCCATACCTATCAATTTTATGTATTATCTTCCCAGTTCTGTAAAGTACTTAAGTAAAAATACTTTAAAGTACTACTTAAGTAGTTTTTTTTGGGGTATCTGTACTTCACTATTTATATTTTTGACTACTTTTACTTCACTACATTCCTAAAGAAAATTATGTATTTTTTACTACATACATTTTCCCTGACAGCCAAAATAATTAGTTACATTTTGAATGCTTAGCATGATAGGAAAATATTCAAATTCACACACTTATCAAGAGAACATCTCTGGTCATCCCTACTGCCTCTCATCTGGAAGATTCACTAAACACAGTGTTGGAGTGTGCCCCTGGCTATCTGTAAATACTTTTTTTTAAACTAGAAAATGTGGCCGTATGCTTTTCTTAATATAAGGAATTTGAAATTACTTTTGCTTTTGATACTTAAGTATATTTAAAACTAAATCATTTTAGACTTTTACTCAAGTTGTATTTAACTGGGTGACTTTTACTTGAGTCATTTTCTATTAAGGTATCTTTACATTTATTCAACTATGACAATTGGGTACTTTTTCCACCACTATGTCTTCCCTACTGCCTCTGATCTGCCGGACTCACAAAACACAAACAATGCATTTGTAAATGATGTCTGAGTGCTGGCGTGTGCCCCTGGCCATAAAATAAAAAATAACAATTGTGCCGTCTGGTTTGCTTAATATAAGGGATTTGATGTATAGCATTTAGTTTTACTTGTTACTTTTACTCAAGTACGACAATTGAGCACTATTCCAGCACTGCCTTTAAGGCCCTAAAGGGTGATCCACCTAAATACATATGCCAACTTCTGAAGGATACACTGATCATCAGACTTAAACAACGTGGAAACACCAGCCACACACCTTTTGCAGCATGGGTGACGGGGCCTTCTCACGTGGCCCCTCCGCTCCGGAATGCTCTACCTACACGTCAAGGAGGCAGCTTCAATTTCCTTGTTTAAAACACAACGAAATACCTACCTATTCAAGCTACAGGTAACAGCCAAAATAATGGAAACACTTGAGTAAATGAGGGATACAGAGTATATTGACAGCAGGTGCTTCTATACCAGTGTTGTTCCTGAGTTAAATAAGAAATGAACATCCTATAACACTTAGGGTCATGTATAAAAATGCTGGGCAGGCCATTCTTTTTGCTACCTGACTATGCCCTGGGAAAACAGAAAGGAAAATACCGTACACTGCTTCTCATGCTCCCAGGTGATATTTATTTATAACAACGTTTTGACCCTTAGGTCTTCATCAGGCATCCATATCCCAGGTGGGGGTGGAAGGTCCTATATATAGGGGCAGTACTCGCTGACATCATTTCCTTAAACTGCAGGTAAAAAAATGTATAACAGTTTCACAATATTAACATTAAATGTTTCAAAATGTATGATCATACACAAGGAATGTGATCAATATTTACAGTAACATGCATACAATTATTAATTTAGGATTTTTTTTTAAAGCACAATTTGGTCATTTTAAAACTATAAAAACGGTTTAAAGTCAAACTCCTCGTTAAGGCCAAGAGGAAGCAGTGTGTTGAGCCTGTGGATTCAGAAAGATTCCCTTTGAAGAAGTTTCCTGTCATTGTCCCCTCCCCTGTGTGACCTCTTGTCCATTTATATTCCAATGTATCTCAGAGAACTAATAGGATGTCCAGCGTGTACAAAATGAACAGCAACCGGAATTGTTGTCTCACCTGTCTGTAATATGGCTGCGGTGCTCACTGATCCGTGTCTTAAGGCTTCTACGGGTTTTCCCTATGTAAAAGACATGTCAACATGGAAATAACATTGGTGGACATGCACGTAATCAGGCCCTTGATCCTAAATCGTTGTCCTGTGCTGGGGTGAGTAAATGAGTTACATTTATACGTGAAGCTCCAATGAGCACATTTTGTTTCTTTTGGAAAAGCTTTATTAACACATTTCCTCATACATTTTTTTACATCATTTATAGACATAAAAACAGCTCATACATTTTTTACATCATTTATACACATAAAAACAGCTCATACATTTTTTACATAATTTATACACAAAAACAGCTCATACATTTTTTACATCATTTATACACATAAAAACAGCTCATACATTTTTTACATCATTTATACACATAAAATCAGCTCATACATTTCTTACATCATTTATACACATAAAAACAGCTCATACATGTTTTACATCATTTATACACATAAAATCAGCTCATACATTTCTTACATCATTTATACACATAAAAACAGCTCATACATGTTTTACATCATTTATACACATAAAAACAGCTCATACATTTTTTACATCATTTATACACATAAAAACAGCTCATACATTTTTTACATCATTTATACACATAAAAACAGCTCATACTTTATTTTTGCATTGAGCACATTTGCTACATTTGTAATTACCCTCCGGAACCTTGTCCAAGAAAGTTTCCCTTTTCTCTGGAGGGTAATCAGATTTAAACCGCAATGTCTCTCACGTTCGGGGGTCTTTCAAAAGACCATATATGTGGGGGACATTTAAAAATGGGTTTCAATTGTGAGTCAATTTTTCCTGATAATCGTCCTTAAATGCCTTCCCCAATGGTGAGTGTTGGGTGAAGCATGATGGGACATGTTCTGCTTTTTCTTTAACTTTTGGTTGAAGGCTTTCCAACTGTGTTAGTCCTTCAGAACGATCATTGGCATGTTTTACCCAATTGTCTTTGTACCCTGTTTCCTTAATCCTTTGTGTGAGGTCCCTGGTCTGTTTCTGAGAAGCATCGGACCTGCATATTCTTCTGATGCGGACTGAGTGTACTTTTATTAAGTAGACGAAAGCTGTCACCTCTAAGGAGGGTATTCTTCTCCGTAGGTTCCCTATAGAAATCTATAGAGGGAGGTTTTGTCCCTAATATTCATCACATCAAGAAAAGTGATTTGTGATGGGTCATAGTTAATGGTGAAATGAAGGGGTTCATTCATAGAGTTTAGAGAAGCATGGAATTCGCTATACTCTGCCTGAGAATGTATTATAGGCAGACTTTCAGTCAGAAGTAGAAGCTAGTTGAGGACACATTGGCTATCTGTTTGCTTGCTGGAGGATCAAACTGAAGTGTGTGTGTGTGTGTGTGTGTGTGTGTGTGTGTGTGTGTGTGTGTGTGTGTGTGTGTGTGTGTGTGTGTGTGTGTGTGTGTGTGTGAGTGTGTGTGTGTATGTGTGTGTGCGCGTGCAAATGCGCCTGCTCTGTGTTCCTTTAGTATTGTCGTTGACCCTCTATCTAAAAAATCCTTATCATGGTCGTTTTGGACACTTCCACGGCGTGGTCCTTGGTTGAGGGGGATACTTATCCGGTTGTGCTTGCGGTGAAGCCACATTGCTGTCTGAGCAGTCAAGGCCTGAAGAGAATGCAGAATATGCATTACTGTGTCATGTTACTTACCATGGTTCCAAGGCTTAAACCTCAGACAAATCAGCATTTTTACGCCTGGTTTTCAAGTTCATTGGGTTCGTTGGACTCGTCATAAAGTCTAACGTTCATTTTGAGTCAAAATCAATTTCAAGAGGCTTTAGCTACTTAACCAGCGCTACAAACAAGCACATGCTTCAGTACTGTTTGTGAAGTGATGTGTAATAACACGTTTATTAAGTGTGAGCGTATTTCGATCGGACCATATTATGGCAGACAGTGGGTGGCTTAGCGAGGCAAATCCCTAAAGCCGGGGTGGTGAGGTGGTTGCATTGTCCCTCAGGGTCTGTAATACTCTGTATCAACTCCCTGTCTGGGTCCCTTATTTTGACCAGAGTCCTATGTGCACTATGTAGGGACTCGGGTGCCTTTTGGGAACGGAAGTCCTATCAATGTGTGGCACACTACATTCCGGTCAGCCAGGCGACTGCCACTCAGTCCTGCAGTGACATCACTTTCCCCTCGTGCTTCAAAGACCGTGAGCTTTCTCTGTGACAGCTCCGCAGCCATCACTGTCATAGTGAGGCTATCGTGAGAGACAAAAGTACTTCCTCTTGTCATCGGATATCAAACACAAAGACAGTAGCACAGATGTTTCCCCTATTGCTGGTTGCTGTGTAGATACATGTTTTGGGTTGTTTTGGGACATTCGCTTTCTGTGGTTTCACTGAAACGGGTCGAATTTGCATATGTACCCATTATCAGTCTATCAAATCTCTGTGCAGAATATCTCTTATCACCAGCATGTGGGTTATGTTGATTTGAACACAGACTTTCTGAATAGGAATGCAATTCACTGGTCCTGAAATGACCATGGTTAAAAGCTGATGCAGACTATTTTGCGGAATGTTCCGGTCATTATTAAATCAACTGGTCCAATAAAATAAAAAATAAAAAATAAACTTCAGAGGGAGTTTCTACCAGACAGACTGCAATCACTGCAGATCATGAGGGAGTCTTTAAGAACAGTTAGTTCTCAGAAAGTTAAATTGAATTTGGAGCTAAGTTTGGTGAGTCATCCTTTCACTGTGAAGCCTTCAGCTCTTTGAGTTTTTGGTATCTTCAGAGGCCAGTCTGAGAGGATTGTCTTTTGGTTGAGCCAGGGAACTGAGAATCTCTTACTGGCATTGACCAGCTACTTTCCCATAGCATCTGTTTTAGTTTACCATGCCTTTGTGTGGGTTTGCTCCTCCTGTGGGTTGTATACCCTCATTCACAGGATCACATGCTATATAGCACTTCCCAACCAGGGCAAGGCACATATCTCTCCTATTACTCACTTCTAGTGTGAACGTTGGGAATCTTAGTGTGTAAACATCTCTTTACACACACAAAAAAGGAGCTATCTAGAACCTTTAAGGGTTCTTCGGCAGTCCCCAATAGAACCCTTTGCATAACCCTTTTTGGTTCCAGGCAGAATCCTTTTGGGTTCCACCTATAGCCCTTTATACAGAGGGAGAGAGAGAGTCAGTGGGTGTGAGCTGGTAACATACTTTGAGGCTTGATTTGGGGGAATGGCTTCTGTGTGTTTGTTTGACTAACTGAACTGGTTACTGTGTGTGTGTGTGTGGGGGGGGGGGGGGGGATGGATTACAGGTAGTGGGTTATAGGCTAGTAGGTTAGTGGGTTATAGGCTACCCAAAGTCCTAATCTGTATGCTACCTCTAGTGGGAGGGGAAGTCCCTCAAACACAGCCTAAATATTACCCCTGTCCAGGAAACAGCTCATGATGTCAATGTCCTTTATCTCAAAATAAGATTTAGTTTGTCTGTACTGTTTCAGTTGGCTCTGACCAAAGAGCTGCAAGTCAATCAAGTCGAAAGGTTACAGAAGGAGAATTACATGCTTGTGTCCTTGACCATTCACTGGCTGCATAGCCTCCTTCCTTGTGTGTGTGTGTGCGTGTGTGTGCGTGTGTGTGTGCGTGTCTGTGTGTGTGTGGGGGGGGCGGGGGCGGGGGTCAGTAGGGTGCTCCCATAAACGGCTAAACCCTCCCACAAGCAATTAACAAGGCTCTTTGCCTCTGGAAGAGAAGTCGCATACGCGTCCACATCTGCTCGCTCAACACACATTCTCGTACCCTCCGTTATACATCTGTCAAGCGGTGAGTTACTTTTTATATTAATTAATGCATGTTTAATTATAATTTGGTTGACTTTTATTCGTTGTTGCGTGACCTCTTGTTTGAACCCTTCAAAGGTCCATATGGAAACTGTATAACGCATAGATTTATATCGAGTTTTGTCAAAATTGTCGTGCGCAATATATGTTGTAGGCCTGTTGAAGATTGGCCTTCATTCTTCAACAGTTTTGCGCAGTTTCACATGAATTCATATGTGAGACTGATCGTGCATTCGCTCTATTCCTCTCTTGTAGCCTAAATTTGAACCGAAATCGACTGAAACATGATCTCTTCAACTGCTTATTGCTTTTTGTAGTTGTCTAAAAGCCATACTAATGCCTTTATTTTACCAGTTGTGTAAATAGGTCAGTCATAGTGAAAGAGAGTCGTGCACGGACAACTTGTTACTAGGCTTGATATAATTTCCAGGCATAGGCTGCGTCAGTTAAACAACACATTCCCTGGAAGAGAAAAGTGTCATCATTGAGTTGTGTGCGTGTGTCTCAGATTCTCAGTCTGTGTCTGTGTGAGAGAGAAATGTATTTTCATATTTGGTCACGCACAGTGACAACCAAATGTATGTTCAGTAGATAGTCATCATATCTCACCTAAACACATTTGCATTATATCAAGGTGTTGTTGATTTGAGTGCAAAGATAGTTACTCGTCTTTCTCGTCCGAGCAGAACCAGACAGCCAGTTAATTCATACACAGGCAAGCACAGATAGCTGAGGTTACTGGTAGAGGAGCGCACTATTTCTACAGTGTCACATGTTTCATGGTTTTACATGTTTATAACCTAAATCTCAGTCTTTAAAACTGAAAGAATACGCATTAATATTTGCCAATACGTGTTCTCATCTTAAACACAGGTGTTGAGAATGCAAGATTAAACATGATATGCAGATTTTTCGAGTCAGTTTCCAACCAGGAGAACATATATATCTCCTAAGTGATCTTTCACGTTCACTAGAAAGGCATGCTGGGAAATATGCAAATATACAGGGGTTTTACATCATAGTGTTCAAACAACATCCCCAGTGTTTAGTGTTTAAAATCCTAATGCCTTGTACTGTGTTCATGTGATTAAAAAGTCACACAGCAAAGAAATATGTTCTGGTGTTTACAATCTAAACACTGTGGCAGGCTTTCATTTAAATTTTCAATACCTTCACAGTGTTAATTATGTGTTCAGTACCTAAACACTTGGTTTTACAGTGTAATGATGTGTAATGATTGGCTTTACAGTTATCATACGATAACATCGCTGATGTGAAATGCATCAGTCGAAGTAGTGGTTTCATAATTATCTTTGCTTCTATTTTCAGTTTAATCTGAACCATTTTCTTTATGTTTCGTATTCTTCTTATATTTTATTAATTCTTATTGTCGAGAAGGGACCTGTAAGTAAGCATTTTGTTGGACAGTGAATACCATGTGTATCCCGTAGCATACATAAGCCAAATAAAAACATGTCATTTTAAACTTAAATTAGTCTCCCTCATCGTCCTTGTGTCATTTAAATGTAAAGAAAGCATACTGAAGCCAGGTTTATGTCACCATAACCTTGTCCTGTGTGCCTGCGATACCAATCTAATTTCTTTGTAGTAGGCCACCACTACTTTCAGAGGAAGTAGCACGTTTTCACATATAGAGTTGTGTTAATGTTTTCGGTATCTAGGGCTTCAAATATAATGGCTTCTCACAAAATGATCAACTAGGTGGTCAAGATTACGGCAGGGTAGCCTAGTGGTTAGAGCGTTGGACTAGTAACCGGAAGGTTGTGAGTTCAAACCCCCAAGCTGACAAGGTACAAATCTGTCGTTCTGCCCCTGAACAGGCAGTTAACCCACTGTTCCCAGGCCGTCATTGAAAATAAGAATTTGTTCTTAACTGACTTGCCTAGTAAAATAAAGGTATAAAAAAAAGATAACATGGGTATTTATAACCTCAGTAATGACTGTTCTTAGTTGACTACTACAACCCTAGACTAACAAACCCTACCTGAGGTCCTGTTGAGATAGGCAATAGCTTTGGTTCCCCAAACAACATTTATGACAGGTCTGTCGCTCTCTCTCTCTCATTCTTTGTCCATTTCTCTTGAAAAGCCTGTCTTTTGAATTTAAAAGATGGTATATGCAGTCAAATTACAACAGACAATGCAATGATGAAAACAGTGACGGTAAAGGTTAGAAATGAGAAACTGTCACCATTTTTGAGGAACATTGAGATACGATCATGTTCTCTCTTCCTCTCAGAGCCATCATGGTGTCCCACAAGGAATTTGTGGCCGCTGGGAAGGAGACAGGGCTGCAGGTGTGGCGTATTGAGAACATGGACCTGAGGCCAGTCCCCAAGGCCCTACACGGCAACTTCTTCACAGGAGACGCGTACATCCTCCTCTACACCACCGCAGCCCCCTCCCACTACATACACATGTGGATGGGTAAGACACACACACACACACACTACGCACGCACGCACGCACACACACTACACACGCACGCACGCACGCACACACACACACACACACACACACACTACACACGCACGCACGCACACACACACACACACACACACTACACACACACACACACACACACACACACACACACACACACACACACACACACACACACACACACACACGCACGCACGCACACACACACACACACACACTACACACACACACACACTACACACACAACACACACACACACACACACACACACACACACACACACACACACACACACACACACTACACACACACACACACACACCACACACACACTACACACACACACACACACACACACACACACACACACACACACACACACACACACACACACACACACACACACAATGGCTCTTAACAGCCATTTCTTTAGATGTTGAAGAAATGTCACTGACCCCCCCCAGCTCACATGCTTTGATAATACTCACATTCCTCAAAGTAACTACTGATCAGAGATGGACTGGACTTGAGAAAGCTATGTAGTGGAGGCTATGTAGTAGTGAAAGCTATGTAGTGGAGGCTATGTAGTAGTGAAAGCTATGTAGTGGAGGCTTTGTAGTAGTGAAAGCTATGTAGTGGAGGCTATGTAGTAGTGAAAGCTATGTAGTGGAGGCTATGTAGTAGTGAAAGCTATGTAGTGGAGGCTATGTAGTAGTGAAAGCTATGTAGTGGAGGACTTGCTTTCTTCCAGTCTTCTTAGGTCAATGGTTACTTTGAGAAAGAGAGGAGTTATTGGATCTGGGTCACCGACAGACATGACACAGACAGACTAGTATGGACATATGGATGGGTTATAGATATTCCCACAGACAAATACACCAGAGGAGGCTGGTGGGGGGAGCTATAGGAGGACGGACTCATTGGAATGGCTGGAATGGAATCGATGGAACCGAGTCAAGCATGTTGTTTCCATGCGCTAGATGTGTTTGGTACCATGTCATTGATTCCATTCCAGACATTACAGTGAGCCCGTCCTCCTATAGCTCCTCCTACCAGCCTCCTCTGAAGTACACCCATATGAATTTCAATAAGAGCGGAAGTCGTGTTCTTTCCCAATCATGAGTTACACTCGTAGAAAACGTGACTTTCTCAGAGTGTGTATGTGTGTAACCAGTAACACCCTTTAGCTGTGGTCAATTTACATGTAGACACTTTGGTAAATCTATATATAGCAGGTATTGCTTGTGCAGAAAATGTTCCGTTTTCTCACACTTGGTTTGAAGTGAGGTGACCACATGAGAAAGCATTCCCAGCAACACATCACTATGATGCTTTGGCAATGTTGTGTTGCGATAACAGAGATGTTGAAACTCTCCTTCCTTGTACTCACACTCATGTGTGAAATGTATTTGTGTAAATCTATTTGCCCTCTTGCTTTCCTGTCTTGTCTATTAGCTTAATTCAATTGGCTAAAGATCTTTGGGGGCATGGTAGGCTACATACGAGTACACTTATCTTCAAAGAAAGCCCACATCACATTAGAAAACGCTCTCTCCTCTCATTTCCTTGCTTCTCTCTCTCTCTGTCTGTCTCTTTCTCTCCTGCCATCTTCCCTTCCCTCCATCTCTCCTCTGCTATAAACTTCTAGTTTGTCAGTTTGACTTCACATCAAGACAAACCAGAGTGAACCCAGTGTGCGTGCCAAGCCGTGCTCGCGCACATGGCATACCAGTTCCGGGTAGTCATTACCCACTCACAATAGACAGATGGGTCTGGACGTGTTTATGTGGTACCTTGCTAACAAGGCTTAATTTCTTTACTGTGGTGCTGGCATTACAGATCTGACATTCTCTATCCCCCCGTTCGAGATCTGAGAGGGGTCAATGCAAAATGGCAAACAACTCCACCCACCACGGTTTAACCCCATGTTGGAGCCCTAGGGCCCAACCACAGCAACGTTTACCCGTAATAAAGGATAGACTGGACCTTGGTGGATCTGATCAAACCAGTTCTACTATAGGCATTTTCTTGTACTCATTATTTGTATGTAAACTTTGGCATGAAGTCTCATTCCGTTAGCTTGGAGCAATCTCTAAAGAATAGTCCAGAACCAAAACAGGCCATCACCAGACTATACTCCGCGGTTCAAATGAGAACTCTTTGAATAAATGCTTGGAAGCAAGTCTTTGGTCTGTGCATGATTTTAGCAATTTCTCTTGTCAATGATGTCTCACTTTCTCCCCTCTTCTCTTTCTTTTCTCCAGGTGATGAGTGTTCTCAGGATGAGAGCGGAGCGGCGGCCATCTTTGCCACGCAGCTGGATGACTTCCTGGGTGGAGGGCCGGTCCAGTTCAGAGAGGTCCAGAACAATGAGTCCATCACCTTCATGGGCTACTTCAAGTCTGGCATCAAGTACAAGGTCAGTCGCTTTCAACTAACAATCAGACAGTTATGAGTTGGGAGAGCAACTATTTTCCAATGTATGGTCCACTAATGACATTTTGAATGATATCAGTCATTTGAATGAGAGCAGTCATTTGAATGAGAGCAGACATTTTGAATGAGATCAGTCATTTGAATGATATTAGTCATTTTGAATGAGAGCAGTCATTTTGAATGAGAGCAGTCATTTTGAATGAGAGCAGTCATTTTGAATGAGAGCAGTCATTTTGAATGAGAGCATACATTTTGAATGAGAGCAGACATTTGGAATGAGAGCAGACATTTGGAATGAGAGCAGACATTTGGAATGAGAGCAGACATTTGGAATGAGAGCAGACATTTGGAATGAGAGCAGACATTTGGAATGAGAGCAGACATTTGGAATGAGAGCAGACATTTGGAATGAGAGCAGACATTTTGAATGATATTAGTAATTTTGAATGAGAGCAGTCATTTTGAATGAGAGCAGTCATTTTGAAGGAGAGCAGACATTTTGAAGGAGAGCAGACATTTTGAATGAGAGCAGACATTTTGAATGAGAGCAGTCAGTTGATGATAAGGAAGTGGTTTTAGAAAGGTAAGGGTTAGAGCAAGAGGGGTTGGTCGTAGTGGCCTGTAATACAGTAACATCTCTGTTATAATACTACAACCATGGGGTTTGAGAGTTTTGCCCCTTGTTGTTCCTCTCACCATCTGTTTTATGTTTCCACAAAAGCCACAGTAATTGTACCATTTCTGTTTACCATTGGAAACTGGAAACGTCCTTCTATTTTAGAGTTGCACACTGTGTCCTTGAGGGAGAGAGAGAGCATAAGAGAGAGAGAGAGAAGCTCGGGCTGAATATCTGAGGCCTTTGTTACACTGCAGTCATAAAACATTCCTTCCTGCTGCATCTATGCCATGGAAAGTTCTCTGTTTTCCTCAGGAGAACCTCTCTTCCTCCGACTGGATCTGTTTCTCATTTTGGGAATTTCATTAATAGCCACATGACAACAAGCTTTGAATTCCCTTAAGAGGAAAAGAAAAACCAAGACTTATCAATGGTGGAAACCTAAAATGATTTGAGTTAAATTGTAGTTTGGACAGTGATATCTATGATTTGCAAACGGAAATCTGTTTTTATATTCATATCTGGCAAAGTCTGTGTCTAAAAACGACAAATGAATGCATTGCAGCCTGAGGGGAGGAACCTTCACTCCTCTCTCCCAATGTGCTTTGAGAGGTAGGTGATGAATGGGGGAAACCAGGGAAGGACCTCTGACCTTCTCTCCCAATGTGCTTTGAGAGGTAGGTGATGAATGGGGGAAACCAGGGAAGGACCTCTGACCTTCTCTCCCAATGTGCTTTGAGAGGTAGGTGATGAATGGGGGAAACCAGGGAAGGACCTCTGACCTTCTCTCCCAATGTGCTTTGAGAGGTAGGTGATGAATGGGGGAAACCAGGGAAGGACCTCTGACCTTCTCTCCCAATGTGCTTTGAGAGGTAGGTGATGAATGGGGAAACCAGGGAAGGACCTCTGACCTTCTCTCCCAATGTGCTTTGAGAGGTAGGTGATGAATGGGGGAAACCAGGGAAGGACCTCTGACCTTCTCTCCCAATGTGCTTTGAGAGGTAGGTGATGAATGGGGGAAACCAGGGAAGGACCTCTGACCTTCTCATCCAATGGGTTTTGAGAAGGAGTGCGGATGCGACTAATGAAGAAAATGCAATTGAGATTCAACTATTAAAGCCCCCATGCAGTCTTTTTTTATCATCGCTGTATGTCTAATAAATCACTGTGTGTGTTTATTTAATGATAATAACTTTCCCTGAGCGGATAAGAAGCAATCCATAATTTTGATATCGACATTGATGAGCGAACTAGGACGGACGCTAGTCAATATAACTATTTGTTCAGCACTTTTAAAATGTACAGCGATAGAATTCAGTGTTCTCCCTGTACACCAAGTCTGAATCATAGGAAAAATAAAGGGGGCATATAAGCAAACAATGAAAGCTCTTACAATATTCTATGATTACATTTCTCAAAAACATGTGCATCACCAAGTCAGAACAGTAGGCAAAATTAAGAGGGGAAAATAGACCAAATTATTAGGGTGAGGCAAATGGGCTACTAACAGCTTACTACACAACATACACGTAGTATAACTTTCTTAGCTACAGTATACATATCTCCCTGGCATATTACATCATTCATGCAACAGCATACAATACATTTTTGGACTCACCTTGTTGTGCTGTGCTCACAGGAAGGTAGCGCGGCGGTGCTTCGTGGGCATATTTCGTCATCGAACTTTGTCATCAAAGTCTGGCATTCTCTGGATTTATGGTGCTTTCAAGACAACTGGGACCTCTGGAAAAAAATGTCAAATCATGATCTCGTCAGTGATCTTCAGATCATAGCTCTAGAAAGAGGCCTGAGTTCCTCATTTACAATTCCTGAATTGGATTAAAGTTCAAAACTTATTGTCCCATTAGTAGCTTGTTTTCCCGAGTTCCCAGTTGTCTTGAACTCACAGATTCCTTCCAAACCACTCATTGTTGAATTTGTTTATGTCCAATGGCCGATGAGCAGCGATACGTTTAATCTATAATATCTCGTCATCATTTCTCTTCATATGTTAAGGATTAAAAAGGATTTGCCAGTAGATTGTCAACTTGATTCGTGATGATGAGGATGACTGCTAGCTAAGATTTGGAAAGTATGATATTGACAGTCCAATCAAAGCTACTGTAGATATAACGCGATTTGACGTCATTTTATCTGTGGCCAATGACCTTGAGCCTTCTTGGATGGGCGCTTCTAATGTTACTCTATGGCATCACGCAAGGGGCTAGAATTTTCTAAGTCCACAATTAGACTTGGAGGTGACATAGTGTCCCCATGAATGAGGGTTTTCTAATGATCAATTAGCCTTTTAAAATGATTAACTTGGATTAGCTAACACAAGGTGCCATTTGAACACAGGAGTGATGGTTGCTGATAATGGGCCTCTGTACACCTACGTAGATATTCCATAAAAAAATCAGCCAGTTCCAGCTACAATTGTAACGGTTTTCTTTTGGTGAAGGAGAGGTGGACCAAAACGCAGTGTGGTGGTTATTCATGGTACTTTAATAAAGACACTATACATGAATAAACTAACAAAACAAGAAATGTGAAGAAGAAGAACAACACCCCCCCCATCTGGTGCAAACACAGAGACAGGAACAATCACCCACAAACACACAGTGAAACCCAGGCTACCTAAGTATGATTCTCAATCAGAGACAACTAATGACACCTGCCTCTGATTGAGAACCATACTAGGCCGAAACATAGAAATACCCAAATCATAGAAAAACAAACATAGACTGCCCACCCCAACTCACGCCCTGACCATACTAAATAATGACAAAACAAAGGAAATAAAGGTCAGAACGTGACAACAATAGTCATTTACAACATTAACAATGTCTACGCTCTATTTCAGATTTTTTATTTTTTACATTGTTTGCAAACTGATATGTGACATGTATTAATGCCAAAATTAGATGCAAAACAGGCAAGACCAATACAAAACATGTGGCTCAAAACAGGCTCTGCTCCACCTGCCCTGAATGACTGGTCTCCACTGACACTGGCTGTTTATCACGTGATTCTCATTCAGAAAATCCTTTCCTGAATCGGCTGATGTTGCACAGTAATTTCCCCACGAAACTAAAGAGCTAGACATCAAATGCGCATCAAACTACTGTTATGCGTAACAATTAAAGAACCCCTTTAATGACAGGATTGATTTTTGTTTGATTCATCTGGTTAAAGTTACAATATTCTTTCTGTTAGAGGCATTTGATTTTGCAATCCATACATTGTTTGGGATATGTGTGCCCATGAAAACTCTTTTCACACAGTGCACCTCCGAGATCGCCATACAAGGAGTCCAACAGCAATATCATGGATTTTGTCATTCGATGTGTAATTCAATTGTTAAATGCTTAGTATATGATATAATGACAAACAGCAGTATGATAAATGTAAGGAAAGAAAGGTAGTTTAAACATAGGTTTTGATTCAACTCATGTATTATATTGAATGTATCTATGTCACCTCTTTATATCTTAATGTATTCACATGAGAAAAAAAAGGCAAATGACTACTAATGACTTTGTAACATCTCCAAACAGTTGTCCACTACAAGAAACACTCACTGGTACCCTAGTTTATCGAGAGACCCACCAGGAAAAAAAGACTCTGATCTCCTCTTCACGCTTTCACCTAATTTGACCCCTCCCATCACAGCAAGGGGGTGTGGCCTCAGGCTTCCAACACGTCGTGACCAATGACATGAGCGTGAAGCGCCTGTTGCACATCAAGGGGAGGCGGGCCATCCGAGCCACAGAGGTGGCCCTGTCCTGGGCGAGCTTCAACCAGGGAGACTGCTTTATCGTGGACCTGGGAAAGGTAACACTCGTCTACGCAGTACAGCCATAGTGAAATGTAGACCTACACTACCGATCTAAAGTTTTAGAACACCTACTCATTAAAAAAAAGTCTTTATTTTTACTATTTTCTACATTGTAGAATAATAGCAAAGCCATCAAATCTATGAAATAACACATATGGAATCTTATCGTAACCTAAAAAAGTGTTTAACAAATCAAAATAGATTTTATATTTGAGATTCTTTAAATAGCCAACCTTTGCCTTGATGTCAGCTTTGCACACTCTCGGCATTCTCTCAACCAGCTTCATGAGGGAGTCACCTGGAATGTATTTCAATTAACAATTAATTTGTGGAATTTCTTTCCTTCTTAATGCGTTTGAACCAATCAGTTGTGTTGTGACAAGGAAGGGGGTATAGAGAAGATAACCCTATTTGGTAAAAGACCAAGTCCATATTATGTCAAGAACAGCTCAAATAAGCAAAGAGAAACGACAGTCCATCATCTCTTTAAGACATGAAGGTCAGTCAATACAGAAAATGTCAAGAACTTTGAAAGTTTCTTCAAGTGCACTTGCAAAAATCATCAAGCGCTATGATGAAACTGGCTCTCATGAGGACCGCCACAGGAAAGGAAAACCCAGAGTTACCTCTGCTGCAGAGGATAAGTTCACTATAGTTACCAGCCTCAGAAATTGCAGCCCAAATAAATGCTTCACAGAGTTCAAGTAACAGACACATCTCAACATCAACTCTTCAGAGGAGACTGTGAGAATCAGGCCTTCATGGTCGAATTGCTGCAAAGAAACTACTACTAAATGACACCAATAAGAAGAAGAGACTTGCTTAGGCCAAGAAACACAAGCAATGGACATTAAGCCGGTGGAAATCTGTCCTTTGATCTGGAGTCCAAATTGGAGATTTTTGGATCCAACCGCCGTGTCTTTGTGAGACGCTTTGTGGGTGAACGGATGATCTCTGCATGTGTATTTCCCACCGTAAAGCATGGAGGAGGAGGTGTTATGGTGTGGGGGTACTTTGCTGGTGACACTGTCTGTGATTGATTTAGAATTCAATGCACACTTAACCAGCATGGCTACCACAGCATTCTGCAGCGATATGCCATCCCATCTGGTTTGGGCTTAGTGGGACTATCATTTGTTATTCATGATGACAATGACCCAACACACCTCCAGGCTGTGTAAGGGCTATTTGACCAAGAAGGAGAGTGATGGAGTGCTGCATCAGATGACCTGGCCTCCTCAATTCCCGACCTCAACCCAATTGAGATGGTTTGGGATGAGTCGGACCGCAGAGTGAAGGAAAAGCAGCCAACAAGTGCTTAGCATATTTGGGAACTCCTTCAAGACTGCTGGAAAAGCATTCCAGATGAAGCTAGTTGAGAGAATGCCAAGAGTGTGCAAAGGGGTGGCTATTTGAAGAATCTTAAATAAAAAATATATTTTGATTTGTTTAACACTTTTTTTTTTGGTTACTACATGATTCCATATGTGTTATTTCATAGTTTTGATGTCTTCACTATTATTATAGAATGTAGAAAATAGTAAAAATTAAGAAAAACCCTTGAATGAGTAGGTGTTCTAAAACCTTTGAATGATGATGTAGGTGTTGGTATTTGAAAGCCAGTGTCAGAGCTTTTAGCTAAGTTATATGATGAGCAAAATGATGTGGCTACACCTTTGAAGGGACTCTGGCGTCGGTAGAATTGGTGAAATGATCACCATTAACCTGAACACATATTTACAGCACCTCACATCTCTGTGTAAATCATGCATTGACGTCAATGATTATTTGCATAACATTTAAAGTTAGGCATCTCAGAATAGGAGTTCAAGCCTGAAGGGCTATAGCTAAGTAACATGAGAAGCAAAAATGATGTACACCAGAAATCACATAGCTGAATTTCAATACACGTATAGATCCCTTAGGCATCGAAAAGACATGTAACTAGGTGACACTGGAAAGCTAGCTAAACCTTTTAGTTCCTCATCTTCTCCACTCTACCTCTTCCTCAGGATATCTACCAGTGGTGTGGCAGTGAGTGTAACCGTTTTGAGCGTCTGAAGGCCTCCCAGGTGGCCATTGACATCAGGGACAACGAGAGGAACGGCAGGGCCAAACTCCACATGGTGGAGGATGGGGCTGAGCCACAGGCACTTACTGAGGTGAAGGATAGGGATACACACACACACACACACGCATGCATGTACCAACACACACACACACATACACGCATGCATCTACCAACACACACACACACGAGAAAATCAATCATACTTATACATGTACAGTATCCAAACAACATTCAAATATTCATTATTGGACGTGGTAATTACTGTATAACATATCATAAAATGGCGCTATACATTTTTTAGGCGTTTCCTGGTTATTGAAATCGCCTTCACCGTGGGAATGCAGATGGGTACAAATGCCTTTTTTTGTACCCTGTGCCACTTCTATGCCTTAGCCTTTTGCTAAACTGCCACCCCCCCCCCCCCCCAAACAACTATATGGCAATTGTCTCTAAGACTAACGAGAGAGAAAAGGATAAATAAAAAGGGGGAGAGAGATAGATAACGTGAATAAGAGAGACTGGCCATGCATGTGTATGGGGCCAGGAACAAGGATTCTCTGTGTTTCTGTATGAAGCTAATCTTCCATGTTGGATCCTTATAGGCTCTGGGGCCCAAACCCAGTATCCCCCCTGGCACACCCGATGATGAGAAGGTGGACACCTCCAACAGGAAGAAGGGTGCCCTCTACATGGTAACTGATGTTACTGCTCTTTGCTGTTTAGCATCAGCATCGTGATTTGTCATTGTTCTTATCTCATTGTTCTCTTCTCTTGATTATGGGGTTATCCATTTCAGTTCTCACGTATTGTTGATCTCTCAAGCTTATTGATGTACATTGTAGATCTTTGATGTTGTATCTATTTGTTGATTCCATATTGATCCCTTATTTATACATTGGGAATCCGTAGAGAAGAACACATTGCGTTTCAAGGGAGTACTGTCAACATATGTACAGGATGAGTATGTGTCTGTTGATATCTAATCCCTGTGTTTTGTAGATCTCCGATGCCTCTGGCTCTATGAAGTCGTCGTCGGTGGCCTCCTCCAGCCCCTTCAAACAGGCCATGCTGACCGCTGAGGAGTGCTACATCCTGGACAATGGAGTGGACAAGAACGTCTTCGTATGGAAAGGTAGGCTACTCTTCTCCTCTCCACTCTAGCTTTTGAAACATTTGCCAGGATATTGATCGTTATGTGACGCACTTCGACGAGGCAAGTCGATTATATCGGAAAATATGTAACTTCTGGGGAAACGGCGCCGTCTGGTCAAAAATAGTTTCGGGGCATAAATGGCTACCTCAACGTGTAATGTTTTACAGCATTCTTTTCAGAGTTCTCTCTTTACGTATTTGTTTTCGCGATCGTCTGTTTTTTTTTCTAGAGTCTTGTTAGGTTGATAATTAGAGTCTTGTTAGGTTGATAATTAGAGTCTTGTTAGGTTGATAATTAGAGTCTTGTTAGGTTGATAATTAGAGTCTTGTTAGGTTGATAATTAGAGTCTTGTTAGGTTGATAATTAGAGTCTTGTTAGGTTGATAATTAGAGTCTTGTTAGGTTGATAATTAGAGTCTTGTTAGGTTGATAATTAGAGTCTTGTTAGGTTGATAATTAGAGTCTTGTTAGGTTGATAATTAGAGTCTTGTTAGGTTGATAATTCAGCATCCCTGTCTGTTTCCCCATCACAGGACCCAAGGCCAACACATCGGAACGTAAAGCAGCCATGTCAGCAGCCCAGAAGTTCATCAAAGAGAAGGGCTACTCCGATAAGACACAGGTACACTGATGGAATAACGGGAAGTTTCATAAGACACAGGTACACTGATGGAATAACGGGAAGTTTCATTTTGAAAAAACATTTGGACCATTCCTAGGTCTTGCTCAGGCAATGGAAATGGTCCAAATGTTGTTAGCCATGTCCATTTTCAACAAACAAAAAAGTGACTTAAATTTTTAAATATAAAGAAAGATTAATAGTTTCACAAAACCATAATTCCAAGTCTCATTTGTCACTCAGCTATTGGAACGAACGTGAGATGAATTTGTGGTTTATGGCAAACAAAAAAAATGTGCGTTTCTTCTTCGGCCCTGCAGATCCAGGTACTTCCAGCAGGAGGCGAGACCACTCTTTTCAAGCAGTTCTTCAGTGACTGGAAGGACAAGGACCAGACCACAGGTCCCAGTAAGGCCTACAGCATCGGCCGCATTGCCAAGGTGGAGCAAGTGCCCTTCGACGCCTCCACCCTCCACTCCAACAAAAACATGGCCGCCCAGCATGGCATGGTGGATGATGGTAAAGGCAAAGTCCAGGTAAAACACATAATACTGGACTACAATGGAAATAACTAAGTCAAGGGTCTCAAACTAATTTTTCCCAGGGTCTGTCTGTTTATATTTACATAGACAACCACGGGCCATATTATATCGGCTTGTGGGCCGGATCTGGCCCACCACCCGAACGTTTCAGACCCCTGAACTCAGTCAGCAGTGCTGGGCACTTTCAGAACAAATCAGGGCAGCAACATAAACATTGAAAATGATATTGTGATTGAGCACCCCTAACTATTGCTTTGGTTTCAGATCTGGCGTGTTGAGGATGGTGATAAAGTGGCTGTGGATCCCTCCTCCTATGGCCAGTTCTATGGAGGAGACTGTTACCTCATCCTCTACAGCTACAGACTGGGAGGCAGGGAGCAGCACATCATCTACACCTGGTCAGTACATATGACATCATCCACAACTATGCTGTAAACATGACATCATTTATTTACACCTAGTGAGTGCAAATGACTAATCATCTACTGTGCACCTGGACAGTGCAAATGACATCGACGCCAGGTTTGTGTACAACAAATCAATTACACAAAGGGGGCATTTTACCTAACCCGAACCTGTTCTTGAATATTCTGAAACACTTCCACGTGTCCTGTATCTGAAATGTATCTGAAATGAGCATGGCAAACTGACTCAATACTTTTATCCCATATTAGGTACCTGTTGGAAGGCCCCAATACGGTGTGGTTAACATGTTTGTTGGTTTGTGTGTGTGTGTGTATCAGGCAGGGGCTGAAGTGCACCCAGGATGAGCTGGCTGCCTCTGCCTTCATGACAGTGAAGCTGGATGACTCTATGGGAGGAGCCCCTGTTCAGGTGGGTCTCTTTAATCTCCAGCTCATCTTCCTGTCCCCAACGCAATCCGTGTCAATAGCACAGCACAGTCAATAGCTATGACGGTGTGGCATTTTTATTCGTAAGGGCACTGGACAAAGCACTTTCAGTCAATAGTTCAAAGGTTGTCAAGCCGTTGCATTTATTGTGGTTCATGACGCCGATAAAATAAAAATTATAAAAAAATGATTAACCAGGTAGGCCAGTTGAGAACAAGTTCTCATTTATAACTGCGACCTGGCCAAGATAAAGCAAAACAGTGAGTTACACATGGGATAACAAAAGTACAGTCAATAACAATTGAAAAATCTATATACAGTGTGTGCAAATGGAGTAAGGAGGTAAGGCAATAAATAGGCCATAGTAGCGAAGTAATTACAATTGAGGAAATTAACACTGGAGTGATAGATGCGCAGGTGATGATGTGGAAGTAGAAATACTGGTGTGCAAAAGTGCAAAAAAATAAAATAAATACAATATGGGGATGAGGTAGGTAGTTGGATGGGCCATTTACAGATGGGCTGTGTACAGCTGCAGCGATCGGTGAGCTGCTCAGATAGCTGATGCTTAAAGTTAGTGAGGGAGATATAAGTCTCCAGCTTCAGCGATTTTTGCAATTCGCTCCAGTCATTGACAGCAGAGAACTGTAAGGAAAGGTGGCCAAAGGAGGGGTTGGCTTTGGGGATGAACAGTGAGATATACCTGCTGGAGCGCGTGCTATGGGTGGGTGTTGTTATTGTGACCAGTAAGCTGAGATAAGGCGGAGCTTTACCTAGCAAAGACTTATAGATGGCCTGGAGCCAGTGGATCTGGCGTCGAATAGGTAGCGAGGGCCAGCTGACGAGAGCATACAGGTCGCAGTGGTGGATGGTATATGGGGCTTTGGTTACAAAACGGATGGCACTGTGATAGACTGCATCCAGTTTGCCTGTGCATGTATGATCTTTTGCCAAAGGCAGCTGCTGCGTTGGTATCCAGTCTCTAGCAAACGAGGTCATATTATTGAGTCTCTTATGCACTTTGTCCTGTCTTTATAGACGGAATAATTGTGTGGAAAGGTTTTGATACTGACCAGCAGAGGGCAATCACTCTTGGTTTGGCTTCCAGTTGGGTGTTTCAAGCAGTTTTGTGTTTAACATTTTAATGGGTACCACCAAATTGGCATATAATGTTACACCGTGACAGTTCGGTATATTGAGGAAAGCAACCTTTGCCTCAATTTTCATTAAATCAACAGAATGACCCATCACTTTAGAATGTTTTTTCTTAATCTACATCATTGTGCGTCCATGTTTGTCTATTTCCCCCTACAGGTGCGTGTGACCCAGGGCCAGGAACCCCCCCACCTGATGAGTCTGTTCCAGGGCAAGCCCATGATGGTCCACATTGGAGGAACGTCTCGTAAAGGAGGACAGACGGGCACTGGCAGCACACGACTCTTCCACATTCGGCAGTCCTCCACCCGCGCTACACGAGCTGTAGAGGTGAGTTCTCAGTGTGTCTATGTGTGAGGGAGAGGAACAGATAAGTCTGGTCGGGTTCAACAGGGGTATATTATTTATGGGTACAAGAAAATATATGTGAAAATATGAAATGCAAATAACTGAATATATGAATATATCTGAATTAATATGACTTTGAATGTTATACCTGTACCCGTAACTAGGGCTGTTGGGTTAATCATTTTACTGCCACACTGGCAGTCATGTGTCATGACTGCAGTAAAATTCCACGGGACCGCTGAGTAACGGTAATCTCCTTTTATGCACTCTGGACATGCTTGGTAGTACCCATCTCGCTAATGACCATCAGGTCGCCAATAGTCTGGTACTCGGGGCTCTATTGTCCCTCCATCACGTCCTAATGGCCTGGTACTCAGGGCTCTGTTGTTCCTCCATCACGTTCTAATGGTCTGGTACTCAGGGCTCTATTGTCTCTCCATCAGGTCCTAATGGCCTGGTACTCAGGGCTCTGTTGTTCCTCCATCAGGTTCTAATGGTCTGGTACTCAGGGCTATATTGTCCCTCCATCAGGTCCTAATGGCCTGGTACTCAGGGCTCTGTTGTCCCTCCATTAGGTCCTAATGGCCTGGTACTCAGGGCTCTATTGTTCTTCTAACCACTCTGACATCAATGCAAATGCAATTGAGAATCACATCAAAGACTTATCAACGCAGTATCATTCTTTTAAAACTCACCTCACTGTGATGATCAATTTGAAGAAAGAAACAGAAAGAAAACATGGTCATTGTGGATGTTGTTTTAAATCTTCACACAACCAAATTGACAAATGGCTTCTTAAGGTGATGATTAATTCAAAACATCCAAATGCATATTAGAGTTTATGCATATGCATATGCCTATGTATATATGAGCCCATGCCCAAAATAATACCGAAATTAAAATATTGATTGTGCCATTACACAATACATAGCCTATCACATATTGCGCATGTCAGACATATAAAACATATAAAAAACAGATTTAAGATGTCCTACGTACATAATTGATCTAGAATATACTTCAAAATTAAACTAATTGTAGTAATCACCTTTGATTGTGGACTGTATTGTTATGCATATTGGATGGACTGGTTACCTTATTCTATGCTCCAAACGTCCTATTTCAGAGTCTGGGAGAGAACGTACTGAATAGGCCTAGGCCATGCTGTTGGATCATTGATTGTGCTGGGCGGCTTATAGAGTTAGCCTACAAGTATAGTGAATTTGTATTTGATTTGGAATAGCCTAGTAATAGGGATTTAAAAAATATATTTTAAATTAATTAATAGGCTGTCACATTACCTTTAGCTACAGAATATCTCATCATCATGCGTTTCCATCTCATGCCCTCTCTCCTTCATTCCATTCTCGAGTGCACAGAGAGAGGGGCTGGCAACAGTTTAATGAAATATATTTAGTTGCTATTGATGTTTCAGAACAGATTTCACTTGGTTTCCCAAATTAAGCACTGGGTACCTGCAGGAACAGGGTCGGAGAGCCCATGGCATGGAGTTTGGTCGCAATATAACCTGTAGCCCAGCGTGGTTGATGCGTGAGGTGAAATAACCGGAGCAGCCTACCTGGCATAATTGAAAAACGAACAGGTGGGAAAGTGGCCTCCATTCGCTATTCGAGTGCATATGGATGACGTCGTTTTTCCCCTGTTCCTGCCCCTTTGAAAATGGTCCATTCTAAATCAAAACTGATTTGACATATTATTAAAGATAAGATTACATTGAGAATAGTCTGATGGGTGAAAATAGGATCACTTGATGAGAGAACAGCTGCAGCCTGAGGCAAGGAGCAGAGCGCATGCTTTTTTTGCGACTTTCTCAAATCATCAGTAGACTATAGTCGCATCATGCAGCCCATATATGTTTTGATTTCTACAACGTTCTAAGGTTTGTATCATTCACAACTAAAGATGCCAAATAACTCTAAATCTAGCTTATAGGACCTGTTTCAAATTAGCACTTTTATGCTCAATTTAGCCACTTCATCTGCACACTCGTTCTGGAATGGGAAAAATATCCTCTCTTATTTTATTCAGCTAAGTTCCATTATATTCTTCTTACTATAAAATCATATAATATAAAATAATGACATGGTACTTATAAGCGTAATTTATCTGCTAAATAAACAAGCCTACAGCCTATGGCATGGCGCATAGCCAGACAAAGAGGAGGCCAACTCATATTCTGTTCTTCGGAAATACATTTTCTTCATATCATAATGTTTCTTTAGACCTGCCTAAAATAAAGAATGGATTTATTGTTACTGCATGTATTAAATTGCTTTATTAGACTTTTGTCAATGTAGATGTTCCAAAGGCTCGGAGGCCTGGTGATACTGAAGTGTTTATGTGAATACCGTGAGAACAATAACCGAAACCGCCACAGCGCTATGCTGTAACACCCTTCTGAATCAATTACAAACGAAATAACAAGTTGAGATAATGACCATCGGTGTGGGTGGAGGATTGACAGGCCCTTAGAAGAACATCTAAGACTATAAAATAGTAGAAGTATAGAAACAGTGTAGGATAAGAAGTAGGATTATAATTTTACCAGACCACTTCTGAACACCTCTTGTCTTTTTCTCCCTGTCAGGTAGAGCCCTCCGCTTCCTTCCTGAATGCCAATGACGTGTTTGTGCTCAAATCTCCCGATGCCATGTTTGTGTGGAGGGGGGTGGGCGCCAGCGAGGAGGAAATGGCCGCCGCCAAGCATGTGGTGGGCATCCTGGGTGGCAGTGCCAGTGATGTGTCTGAGGGCAAGGAGCCAGGTAAGGATTCCATGTAGTTTTCCATCTTTATTGTATTAGTGGGGTGCATCTTGATAGTCCAACGTGTCTTCCTCTTCTTGTCTTATCTCTTTCATCTACACAAGGCTGAAATCACAGGATAGGTAAAGGCTATTTGGTGGTGGCTTCCTCTCATGTATTTGCTTGACTATCTAACTTTTTTTCAGATCAGTGTTGATGAAGGAAAGGTTACAAGGAGAGGAAACAACTTTAGACAATTGAAATGTGCCCCTAAAACAACACAGGAAAGAGATAACATCACACATGCTAATATCACAACAAAACATCATAGTTCCAAAGAACCAATGAAATTAATCTATGCTGGTCTTACCTGTCCTAGCTGGGTTCTGGTCTGCCCTGGGAGGAAAGAAGGAGTACCAGACCTCCAAGGGTCTGCAGAACATGGTCAAACCTCCACGCCTGTTTGGCTGCTCCAACAAGACCGGATGCCTCAGTGTAAGTGATGGGAGTGTTGATGAGTGTGTCTATCGCAGTGTCTCGCTTGGATAAATAGATAACTACTCAATTCAACCCCCAATGAGAAATTCAGTGTCACTCAGAAGGAGAGAACATTGCATAGGTAACACAATGTGGAATACTACAATGCAAAAGTCCAATGTGCCCATGTTCCACAGTGCTGTATTTTAATCCTCCAATCACCAGGTGGAAGAGGTTCCTGGAGACTTCCAACAGTCTGACCTGGCCACTGATGATGTCATGTTGCTGGACACCTGGGACCAGGTGAGTGACGCTCCCCCATCATAATCATAATTCACAAGCTTGTTCATCTTCTGCTCTCAAAAAACAATGCAGAGTGAATCTGAAAGTCTACAAGCTAACAGCATGTGTGGCCTCCCAACAGATCTTCCTCTGGATCGGTAACGATGCGAATGCGGAAGAGAGGTCTGGAGCCCCCAAAATAGGTACGAGAACACGCAGAGAAACAAACTTTTACAGTGGCCCCTACTTAGGATCCAGACGGGGGTCACAACTGATTAAGAAGAACATGAGTTATCTTATGACGCTCATTGTATCTACCTATATAAACAAAGGATGACCTTTATATTTGTAAAAGGTTGTTTTCTCCGTCCGACGCTCACCATTGCATACAGTTGAACTTGAAATTGGTTTCAGCCTATGGTTCAAGCTGCACTTTCTGTTGCCTTCATAAAAATATTTTCTAGATCAAAGCATGAGTTCCTTTTGTGACATAACATAACAGTACTGTATTTCTGGTTTCTCTCTTTAACTAGAGACTTGGACTGTCAATATACAGGAATAATGTTTATGCTCCCTCCCTCCCTCCCTCCCTCCCTCCCTCCCTCCCTCCCTCCCTCCCTCCCTCCCTCCCTCCCTCCCTCCCTCCCTCCCTCCCTCCCTCCCTCCCTCCCTCCCTCCCTCCCTCCCTCCCTCCCCCTCCCTCCCTCCCTCTCCACTCCTTCTCTCCCCCCAACCCCCTCATCTCCCCCTCTCTTCTCTCTCACTCCCCCTCTCCTCTCTCCCCCTCCCTCTCTCCCCATCTCTCTCTCCCCCTCTCCTCCCCCTCTCTCCCTCTCCCCCTCTCTCTCCCCATCCCTCTCTCTATCTCCCTCTCTAGCTAAGGACTATGTGGACTCAGACCCCTCTGGACGCAGAGGGCTGCCCATCTCCACCATCAAACAGGGGGCAGAACCCCCAACCTTCACTGGCTGGTTCCAGGCTTGGGACCCCAAAATGTGGGAAACAGACCCTCTGGAGAGAATCCGTGCAGCGTTCTAAATGCATAACTCCACCCACCCCCTTCCCGATCTGCCACTTGCCCATACCCATTCCCTTGCCACTCCCATGCACTGCTGTTTGGGAGTTTCTGCCTCTATTCTGTACCAGTGCATTGCACCGCTCTGTTACTCTAGCTTGAAAAAAAATGACATAATGTTGTCGTTTTTAAAGATGTATGAAATGTCTGCCTAGCATGCTTTTAAATTTCCTGTTAGAGCATATATTTGGGAGCCTTCTCACTCCAGTAGGCCTAGTGTTTTGAATCCAAAAGGTAATTTTTGCACTTTGTCTTAATATGTGATGCATGCCTCATTTTAACAAGATAAACTACATGGCCAAAAGTATGTGGACCTGCACATCGAACATCTCATTCCAAAATCATGGACAGTAATATGGAGTTGGTCCATGTTTGTCTATGGAGATTGTGTGCTCGTTTTGATACATCCGATTTGATACATCCATCAGCAATAGGTGTGGCTGAAATCCACTCATTTGAATGGTGTCCACATGCCCTTGTATAAGTAGTGTATCTAACTGAAGAAATACATGATATATTTTTTACATTATTTTTTGATTATTCTGAAATGCTATTACAGATGGCTTTTAAATAAATTCCTAGTATTTAAAAGGATTGTCTTCTGTGGACTGTGGTAGAAATAAGAACATGTTGGTAGCCTACATTTTCTATGTTGACAGGAGGCCACACGGACAGGAATGACAGCAGACCAGTTTCACACTTTTAATATCAGTACAACCTCTTTCTTCCATGTAACATTTCTCTGTCTTCTGAAGTTGGTCAAATGGTGGGGGAAAAAACGTATTTAACTTATGAGAACAGACAACCATAGTAGCCGTCTAGGATACTTTAAAAAAGGAAGACGCCAAGAGAATGTTACCCTTTTACTACGCTTCATTTGGCTAAGGAGAATTGCCTGAATTCCTTCTTCCGGCTTGTAGAGCTACAGTGGCAGAGCGCTTGGCATGATTGACAGGGTGACCTTGATCGAACTGCTCATCAGCCAGTCTCGCGGGAGCCTGGGCGGACAGATCTTTCCCGCCACTCTTCGGGAAAGTGAAAAGGGTTTGCTGCTTGCCATGGCTCGAAGAAATGACATGAAAGCTTCTTATACATTCGCTTTCACAGCTGTACAGGCCTACGGGGACTTCATGAGAAACTGAGAAAGGTTCATAGAGAAACAAAGTGCTGAAAGCTTTCTGTTTTTCTGCAAGAGAGGAATAAGCCTATAGGGTAGGCCTATATATAAATGAGTGAGTGACCCACATGGCAGGCCTGTGTAGGTAAGGCATTCTGGTAAAATAAATATGCTGAGTGCCTTTTAATAGGTTGAAAGCTTTTGGTTAGGCCTCATCTAAGTATTTGATATTGTAGCTAGGCTTTTAATCTTCAGTAGGATACAGCAAGTTCATTAATTGGGACTCAGGTAGTCTGGCTCCCGAGTGGCACAGCGGTCTAAGGCACTGCATCTCAATGCAAGAGGTGTCGCTACATACCCCGGTTCGATTCTGGGCTGTATCACTATTGGCCCAGCATCGTTAGGGGAGGGTTTGGCCGTGGTAGGCTAGCAATTTAAAATCAAAATTGATTCTTAACTGGCTTGCCTAGTTAAATAAAAATGTTGTCTTCTACCACAGGTGTAGGCTTCTGTAGCTAGGCATTGGACTCCTTATTAAAGTTTAGACCTCCCAAAATCCACATGCTGAAGTGAGGTGGGAAAAGCATAGATTATCCTTGCACCCATGTCACTGTGAACATGGCGGTCACTATATATAATAATTTGACCTGTTTCTTAGACTAGGCTTCCTTCTCTTGTCACCAAGTAAAGTGACATTTGTCCTGTAACCGCTTGCGCGCGTGACAAATACGCCCACTCCTTGCAACTCGTCCCCCTCCAACACTATCTAAAAAAAAAAGATAAGTGGCTTATAGGTGGTTTTAGCCTCTCAATAATAGGCTATCTTGGGCACCGAAGACAGAGATTTGATCACACAACAAAACAGTAAGCTAAAGTGTGCATAAGCTCATAAGTTTCATAACTTTCCATTCAATAATTTGCATGAAATCTTCACACATTAATTTCTCTAAATAAAGAAACGTGATATTATACTTTTTTTGTATAGGCTGATCCATAAATATCACACATATTCAGACTTAGGACATTTATGGACTGATAGAGTTTTTAACATTGGCAATGAGGGGAAAATCACGTCAAGATCAAAACACATCAAGCTTCACTGAAAACGTTCCTTTGCATAGAGTGGCTGGCATAATAGAGGCTGTTATTATTCGGACAAAAGCAACCTGGCATTACGAACCACTATTGCTATGCTGCGGCGCTCCACAGATATTCCTGCAGTGTAGTGTTCGAGAAGGGATAGGCAGGCGTGCTATTCCGTCATGTGATTCTCCTTTTTTCTTCCTTACAGTCCTCCTTCGAAGTTGATTTTCAAGCGAGGCAGTGCTGGTGCCTCCTCAATCTCGGCATCTGGAGTGCTAACTAGATGCGGTGACTTTCGTCCCGACTCACCTTATTTTTCCTCACCCGGCGTAGTTTTTAACAACTTTTTAAGATGGCCGGGGCAATTATTGAAAACATGAGCACCAAAAAGTTGGTGATCGTGGGAGTGATTCTGCTTTTGTTCCAAGCGTTTTCTTTTATGGTCGGTGGCTTGATTGGTAAGCATGGTTTTCCCAATTGTGTTCTCTTCTGTTGCAACCTTTGGCTCTGTTATTCGACATCGGCGGTTGAATATCCACTATTTGTCGAGTACATAGAATATTCAATGTAGGTCTATCAAATAATGAAAACAATTTAATTATTTAGTCTATCACTGTTGTGATTTGTCATGTGAAAGTGTTGTCTATGTAACTACTAACAATGTAGCCTTTAACGAAGTTACATTGTATCAAACGTATCAACTTTTAATAAGTTGCATGAAAAATAATTTACTGGTGGTATTCGTCTGCTTCCAACTCAATATTTCCCTCTGTATTTGCATTTACTAATACAAAGCACCTTTCCTATATTTAATAATACCGTTATTGTAAAGTATTGAGTGAATTCACTTTTAATTTGCATAGTTTTGTTTTCTCTTGAAGAATGACATATTTCACTGTAAAACACCATAGGAATTGGTGTGTATAACTTCACTCCGATCCAGCACAGAACGTTGTCTGCCCCACTTCTCTCCACCTTCCTCTCATTATGTATGTCTGCTCCGTAGCCCCAGGCAGGCACCATCTCTTTATTTCCCCCTTGCATCTCCCTCTCTCCCTAAATCACAAACCCCTCTCAGCATTGCATATTTTGACTTCTGCCGGTGCTATTTGCATGACTCTGCTCCCCACTGACACACACACACACACATACATACTCATACAAACTGCCACAAACTCAATGCCTCAGTAGTTGAGTCCTTTGAGGCCTGATGTTACAGATCCCAATCTCTGGTTAGTTTTGGCAAAACACTCCAGTCAGTCAGTCTGTCTCCTCTCCTCTCCAGAGCTGGGTGGCTGCTGATAAATGAGCTTGTTTGGGCTACTCCTGCCCAAGATAGTTTTAATGAAGCTGGATGCCTTTTGTATTTGCCCGGTGGCCGGGGCCAGCCAGGGTAATTGAGTAGAAAGGCGTTCGTCTCCCCCTGTTATTGGACAACTCCAACACAGCGTGAGGTCACTGGGCTGAGAGGCGGCCATTATTGCGGACACACTGGGGTGGAGACTGGAGGAGCCGTGTGCTCCCAGATTCTCAGGGTGCCAGGATAATTGAACTCTGAGGGGTTCCGTGGAGCTGGTTTAATTCAATTTGGCGTGTCTGTGCTTGTTCCCGAGTAGGCTCAAGTCCATTGTGAGGTGACATTGGCGCACCTAGCTAAGAAGACACACTCGCAGAGAGAGAGGTCGTTGATACTCTTCTCAAGATGGCCTTGGATTACTTCTGAGGGGGTTGCCAAAGGCCGAGCCTCAAGGGTTATTTTATGCTGTGTTATGTTTTTGTCTGTTACCCTATTGAGAGTAAATGGGCTCAACGCCTGCTAGTAATCGAGACCAGTCACACTTGATTTGGATAGTCCACCTGTAAATGCTCTCCATGGTCAAACTATCTGTTGATAAGCAAAGTTGGTTGCTAAGGTTAGGGTTAGCATTAGGTTTAGAATAAGGGTTAGGATTGGTATATGGTAAGGTGAAAATGTCACTCAGTCTGTAGAGCAACTAGAAATGGACTATCCAAAGTGTTACGTAGGGGCAGCACAGACCCTGGCATCGTAATCAGACACGTGTCCTTGTTTTAGCAGGATAACTTATCAAGAGTATATGAGATTTTAGAACTGAAGTAACTCCTGCAAACCCGGCGCATTGCAGTTGTCTCGTATTCCTTCACTTTGAGCAGGTTTTAAAGTGAATTATAGTGGCACTGATGTATACATAGTAGAGTTTACAAGTTATTTTGTTCATGGCTGATGTCTGTATCTCACCCTAAGGGCATGGTCTGGCTCTTGTTGATACCTATTATCAATACACCCTGGTCCTTTTTATGGACCTACGGTCCCCTTAGTGACCAAGAGGGCCTTAACCACTGCTTAATCACATAACCCCCTCCGACACCTTTTCTTACCCTGTCGATACCCTTTTCTAGCCCTCAAACCTATTCCGTCTTTCATCCCTCAAGCCTCCTTGCTCAATCTACACGGCACAGTTCACTTTTTTTTTTTTACCTCAACCATATCCTCAGCCTTCTAATGCTAATGTTTAGTACCTTTCCCAACGACTAGTGAAATCCTATGAGAGAGTGGCCAACCTCATCTGGCTCATGAATCTCTATACGGATACAGTATTATGACTTGAGTGCTGGGGGCTTTCCCGGGAGCCACCTTTTAAAGGGATTGGGCCTTTACTACAGGGTGTTCTGTCAACATGGTTAGAATGAATTGTCACTTTGTTTAACCAGGATTTGGCTCGGTTTGATCTTAAACTCAACTTCTTCGCGTGTGCGTACTTTGTTGAGCTTGGTAGCCGTCTGACACAAGTTAAACTCCGGAACAACGCTTTGATTATGAGTTTGGAAATGTATTAATGTTTAAAACCTCACCATTAGCCTAACTGTGAATTAATTATTTGTAGTGCATTCTGTAATTGAAGAATATAATAGGCTTTTACATTTTTTCCCCCCCGATGATTGCACATGGGCTTTATATTTCAGCACAATAATAAAAAGTTACACAATACACATACAGCATATATATATTTTGAAACCTTTATTTAATTAGGCAAGTCAGTTAAGAACAAATTCATATTTCAATGACGGCCATACCCGCTGGGCCAATTGTGCTCTGCCCTATGGGACTTCCAATCACGGCCGGTTGTGATACAGCCTGGAATTGAACCAGGGTCTGTAGTGACGCCTCTAGCACTGAGATGCAGTGCCTTAGACTGCTACACCACTCGGGACCAAAGCATTGAAATGAGAACCTCAACAAAATTGCCAGTGTGGTCCGCAAAGAAATTCCCCCAAAACGCTTATTCCGTTATTCTATAGCTTATACCATCAAACATAGTATTAGATGAGAATTACCATTTTTATTTCTCCACAAAAGGTCTCATCCTCAGGACAGATGACTAGGACATCTTATGGATCTAGGTCGACTACCGTAGTGATCGGGCAGTAACTTAGCAACTCCCCTCTCCCTGTAGCTCCCAGCCCCACCACGGCAGTCCACTACCTGGCTACCAAATGTGTGGACGCGGTCAAACGTCACCAGAGTGGCAGGTGGTTCATGCCCTGGGGCCCTAACCAGTGCGACAAGATCCAGGACTTTGATGAGGCTATGTCCAAGAAGATCGAGGCCAACAACATCGTGTTTGCCGTCCACATCCCCCTGCCCAACAAGGAGATGAGCCCCTGGTTCCAGTTCATGCTGGTCATCTTGCAGTTTGACATCGCCTTCAAAATGTACAACCAGATAGGTAAGGGGAAACTGCAGACTCTGTGATTGGTGTTGATTTTCTTTCATTTTTTTGACCGGGTGTTGTTTTATTGTCAAGTCATTCTTATCTTTGATCGTTGTCTCTTTTTGTGTTATGTTGTGTCTGGGAGGGAGGGGGGGGGGGGGCAATATGTTGTGTCTGTGTTTCTGTCAATTGTGTTTTTTTTAGAATGTTGATTGTCTGTCTCTCTGTCTGGTATGTCTTTGTTGTGTCAGTGATTCATGACGATTCACACGTACAGGCAACTGTATTACCACTAAAATATTTGGGTGCTTTGCCCTTACGCTCCTTGTGGATCCAATTGATAAAGTATTCAGGTGTGTGTGTGTGTGTGTGTGTGTGTGTGTGTGTGTGTGTGTGTGTGTGTGTGTGTAGATGCTGTTAATATTAGTGTCCCCCTGTCACCTCAGGGCATTGCCTGCTTTTGTCCTGTTTATTGTGGCGAATGCATGAGCACCCAGAGGAATGTGCCTTTTCTCTTCTCTCAGTAGATTGGATTTCCCTCGCACTGAGAGAAAGGCCTAACAATGATGGATATGCTGCTGGTTCTCCATAGCGATACAAGCCTCAGGGCTCCATGTCAGTGGCTTATAGTCTCTATAGAACAGGTAGCTGGGGGCTGCTCGAACTGTGGTGGGCTGTCTCAAATTGGACACTGATAGCTTTGCAATTTCCTATTATGGAGTGGAATAACACCTTGCTGTACACATTTTTCACCCCTTCTCTTTGCTTATCCCTACGATGAATTGTAACATGGTATATGGTACATCACTTGGAGTGTTGGGGAGGAGTTTCTCACTTTCCATTGCAGGGTAGTGTATCCTTGAGGTCAGTGTAAAATGAAAAAATAGAAGCCCTTGAAATATTGAGTCATTTTTGGCAGCTGGTGTTGGCTCAATTAACTGTCACCTGATCTGATAAAAGCTACATCCTCGAAGCAGACATCCCACATCTCCCTGTATCTCTTAACATTCCTTTATGTTCAGACCAGGAAGGGTTTGCCATGGTCCTTATCTGAACATGGTACCCTTCAGATCTGTGCCCAATTTCAATCTGAACCCAATGTACTTCCTATACACCCATTACAATATGGCAATAGACATAGGAAAATGTCACCATCTTTCTTACACCAATTCCAGTCCCTTTCTCCCAGAAGAGCCCAGGTGTAGGGATGAGGGTTTGTTTTGGAAGTGTGCACAGTTATTACATTCAGACAAGGATTCAGACATGGCAACCGTCTTCTGATCTGGCATTAAGGGTAATATGGAAGCTTGAGCTTGCTTCTCCCTTCCTTGACTTCCTTGACGGCAAGTGGAATATCTCTGTGTGCGTGGTTGTTGAGGAGAGGCCACTGACAGGGCGGGATCGGAGCTGCGCCAGGTCTGGGCCTGTGAAAGAAGGGATTAGAGGGATAACGGAGGACTAACGAAGGGGGATTGGCGTGCCGGCCTGGGAAAGTGACGGGGGCAGAGATGGGGACAGATGTCTTGCTAACCTAGCGCAGGATGCACGGCATGTACAGTAGGGCACGAGGCACTCTGTAACATCCTCCCCTCACCAAATATACGTTGCAAAGTATAGTTTAGAGCAGTGACGCACTGCATTTTTACCACAATAGAAAAGCTAAAAGTAAAGTTTGATCTTGTTTGACTCTAGGTTAAACTGTATACTCCAACTATAGCTGTGTTTCAGTATGTAATGTTACTCCTCAAGATGTCGAGTCATTAAAAACAAAAAACCTCCAGTCCCAAGCAGGGCGTGGGCTTGTTTAAAGCTTGTGCTGCCAGACTAGTCATCGATTCAATACCCCGTCCAAGAATTCCACCCACCCAGATATGGGACGGTTGTCCACCCCACGCTAATCCGCCGGGGCTAGGCAGACTGCCTCTGTTCACCTGCCAGAGGTTTTACTGTGTGGGCCTGAGGATCACCCTGATGTCAACAGCTGTCTATGACCGAGCCACAGAGGAGAAATGGACAGATTGCCTGTGCTTTAAAAATAAATACAAATGTAAGAGTCGCCATGCACAGAAATAGCATGCGGCTGCATATAAAACGACGCATTCAGCTTCAGTGCTGAAACGTGTAGCTGTAATGTAAACGATCGCAAATCAAATCCAGGTTGTCCTTGCCACTCAAGACCACATTAGCTTGCTGAGCTCTTAGGTCTCATTTTGGTCTCAACAGAGGTCAGATTGTCTCAGGCAGGAATGTTCTTCATTTGTGGCTAGCTCTGCAAACTACCTCTGTAACATTAACAAGGAGCGGAGTTGCAGTTTGTTCAAAGAATAGAACTTCCAACAAGCTATTGACATTGAGCTCTTCGTGATTTACTTTCTCACGGCATCCAAATCTCTCTGAGAGGTAAGCAATGAAAACCAGAACCCTTCGTGTGACAAAATGGCGTTGGCCTGTCTATAACGCAACCTTTCTTTAGACATTTACCATGCTGAAGGTTGGTCCCTGAGATGAATTGTCTTCTTTCTCCCCCACCCCACTCCACCCAGGCAACAGCCACCCCTGGCAGGGGTCCAGCAATAACACAGCTGTTGAGAAGGCTTAGTGGCGTTGGGCACTGCACTAGGGTGGAATGTTTGTGTGCGGTAAGCTGACATTCAGGATATTTGGCGGTGTTCACTTGAGGGGTGGGAAAGAGTGGTATATGGAGACAGTAGAGGAGAGAGGACTGCCAATAACTCCCCCTCCCTCCTTTTCCTCTCTTCCCCCTCTCAGGGCACCGGGTTTCTTTCAGGGCTCTCCAACTTGTTTCATAACCACATGAGTCTCTTTGGAAGGTGGAAGGGTGAAGCACAGATCCTAAAGCCTGTGTTGGCATTCTGACGGCCATTTTTTTTCTCTAGGCACTTAAAACCAGGTTCAGCTCAACGTTTTGCACCTTCAAGTCAGTAATATTGTATCATTGCCAACTGTATAGGAGACTGAATTGAAAGTTTACGTACATGTACGTAAGGCCATCTTTAAGCCCCTCAACAGGGAAATGTTTTAGATCATTAATCATCCTTGGACTATTTTGGGATCAACATGGCACGCCGATGTGAGATTTTGGTGCATCTGTTCTAGAGGTCGACAGATTTATGATTTTTCATTGCCGATACTGATTATTGGAGGACTAAAAAAAGCTGGTACCGATTTAATGAGGCCTTTTTATTTATTTATTTATTTATTTATTTGTAATAATGACAATTACAACAATACTGAATGAACACTTATTTGAACTTCATATAATACATCAATAAAATCTATTTAGCCTCATAAATAATGAAACGTGTTCAATTTGGTTTAAATGTAAAACAAAGTGTTGGAGAAGAAAGTGAACGTGCATTATGTGCCATGTAAGAAAGCTAACGTTTCAGTTCTTTACTCAGAACACGAGAACATATGAAAGCTGGTGGTTCTTTTTAACATGAGTCTTCAATATTCCCAGGTAACAAGTTTTAGGTTTATAGGACTATTTCTCTCTATACCATTTTGTATTTCATATACTTTTGACTATTGGATGATCTTATAGGCACTTTAGTATTGCCAGTGTAACAGTATAGCTTCCGTCCCTTCCTCGCTCGAACTAGGAACACATTGACAACAGCCACCCTCGAAGCAGCGTTACCCATGCAGAGCAAGGGAGACAACTACTCCAAGTCTCAGAGGGAGTGACGTTTGAAACGCTATTCGTGCGCACCCCGCTAACTAGCAAGCCATTTTACATCGGTTACACCAGCCTAATCTCGGGAGTTGATAGGCTTGAAGTCATAAACGCACAAACCGCACAAAAGTGCTGTTTGAAATGAATGTTTATGAGCCTGCCGGTGCCTACCATCGCTCAGTCAGACTGCTCTATCAAATCATAGACTTAATTCTAACATAATAACACACAAAAATACGAGCCTTTGGTCATTAAAATGGTAAAATCCAGAAACTATAATCTCTAAATCAAAACGTTTATTCTTTCAGTGAAATACGGAACCGTTCCATATTTTATCTAATGGGTGGCATCCATAAGTCTAAATATTCCTGTTACATTGCACAAACTTCAATGTTATGTCATAATTATGTACATTTCTAGCAAATTAATTACGGCCATTGTTAGGAATAAATGGACTTCACACAGTTCGCAATAAGCCAGGCGGCCCAAACCGCTGCATACACTGCTTGCACGGAACGCAAGAGAAGTGACAATTTCCCTAGTTGTAAGAAATTCATGTTAGCAGGCAATATTAACTAAATATTCAGGTTTAAAAATATATACTTGTGCATTGATTTCAAAGAAAGGCGTTGATGTTTTGGTTAGGTACATTGGTGCAACGACAGTGTTTTTTTTGCAAATGTTAAATCATCACCCGTTTGTTGAAGTAGGCTGTGATTCAATGAGAAATTAACAGGCACCGCATCGATTATATGCAACGCAGGGCACGCTAGATAACTACATATGGTTGATGATATTACTAGTTTAACTCGTGATTATGTTAAGACTGATTTGTTTTTTATAAGATAAGTTTAATGCTAGCTAGCAACTTAACTTGGCTCATTGCTGCCTTCGCGTAACAGGTAGTCAGCCTGCCATGCAGGCTCATTGTGGAGTGCAATGTAAGGCAGGTGGTTAGAGCGTTGGACTAGTAACTGAAAGGTTGCAAAAACTAATCCTTGAGCTGACAAGGTAAAAATCTGTCGTTCTTCCCCTGAACAAGGCAGTTAACCCACCGTTTCAAGGCCTTCATTGAAAATAAGTATGTGTTCTTAACTGACTTGCCTAGTTAAATAAAGGTGTAAAAAAATATATATTTTTAAAAAAATCGGCAAATCGGTGAAATCAGCTCTGATTAATCGGCCATTCCGATTAATCGGTCGACCTCTAATCTGTTCTGTCTTGTTAGTGTTTTTCATTACATGCATTCTTTCCTGCATACTTTGAAAGTTAAAGGGATAGATCACGCCTTGAAAGTTTCTCCATGTTTTCATATCTCAAACAGTCTCAAACTCCAGATGAGCCACCTTTTTAGGACACATTTTCAAGATATTAACTGAAATCTAAGTGACAAACTTTTTGTGGGCTGATCTATCCCTTTTAATAAGCCCAGTACCACATGTTGTAGCCTTCGGAATAGTTTAAAGTTGCACTCGTCGTCTATAGTGGATGCATTGTCTAGGAAATGAATAGCATTTCATGCTAAGTGAAAGCAAATGAAGTGTCTGCTAATTTGATGGCATGAAAATGACCCAGTGTTGCTCTTAGCACAGATCGTATGTGTAGCAGTCCAGATTGTGGATTTACAGCGTTGAATGCATTCTTTTCATGGCTCTAGGACGTTGCTTCCTCTGGTCTTTTCCCGAAAGGCCGTGACTGTCTGTCATCCGAGACTTATTCCACCCCAGTCACCGCTGGTTTACACCAAAGTATTGTTGTCATGGCTATAAATTGTGTTACGCAATAGGGAATTGCAGGCGGAGAATTTGATTTCATTGCAAATCCACACTTCAATACTGACCTGCTTGTTAAGACACGCGTAGAGCAAAAACAGGATTTATATGCCCTTATAATGAAGTCTCCCCAACTGTTATTTGGCATCTATATAACATTTGGTAGTCGGTAAACCTTTAGGATCTCCCTAAAGTGTGATGTATTGACATCTTCCTCCAACAGAGGATGGAGCAGTGGCCACCATTGATGTAGGTGTGGCCTACAGGGATGACATGCTCAGTGAATGGACAGAGATGGCCCACTCCATAGAGCGAAGAAAGCTTAGCTGCAACTTCACCACCACCAAGGTAAACACAGGACACTATGGAGTGTTCCAACTGTTCCCTTCCCTCTGGGGTTAAACACTTCCAGTCCTAAAGGGTTTTTTGTGCTACTGGTTTTAATCACTTGATTGCTCTGTTTTTTTATTATAGTATTGGTTGGTTAGTCCACACGTGATCATTCAGGTTTTAAATCAGTCTCCCAAAGTTCAGTGGTTTCAGCTGATTTAAATTGAATTTTGTGTTTTAAAGAAATTCCGTATAGTTGGTGTCCCGTCAGACGTGTCTAAGTCATCTCTCGCTGTGCCCTGTAGACATATGAGAACGAGGGTCGCTACTACGAGTGTGACCTGCTGCCCTTCATGGAACTGGGCAATGTGGCCCACAAGTACTACCTGCTCAACATCCGCCTGCCTGTCAGCGAACGCAATAAGATCAACGTGGGCATTGGGGAGATCAAGGACATCCGTCTGGTGGTTAGTAGTGTGTGGGTGCTGGAAGAGCGACTCAAAGAAGTCAAATCTATTCATAAAATATCTGCGATCATTGAATATCCTTTACTTTTGTCTTGGACACGTGTGGAGTTACTTAAAAAACAAAGTTTTTCACATCCTAACTGATTGCCAAAATGGCCAAACGAGATGTTGAGGTGAACTGTGTGAAAGACTGGCTGACGTTTTTAATTTCCTATCCTATCAGGGTATCCATCAGAATGGCGGTTTCACCAAGGTGTGGTTTGCCATGAAGACCTTCCTCACGCCCAGCATCCTCATCATCTTGGTGTGGTACTGGAGACGCATCACCCTCATGACACGACCTCCTGTGCTGTTGGAAAAGTAAAAGGCCGCCATATTGTTTATTGGACTGTGAACGGGATGGTTCTTTGTTGTGTATTACGGCGTTCAGTCATCCATTGGCGTTGGTTGCTTCGTGAGCTGGTGCACCGTGTAGGTGTGCATTGAGAATTGATCTCTAATCCAAAATGCATGGATATCCTTGTCCTAGCTTCATACACGCGAGTAAGGCCTTCAGCCAGGGTAAAACTCAGTAACCCCCAGTGGATACCAGTTAGGCCTTGGGCTTATGGCAACGTTAGCAAGTACAGGAGGAGACCTGCCGTTCGATTAGCTATGGATAGATTGTGCATCTAGGTCAGATGTTCTCAGTCCTGGGCCCCGTATTCATAAAGTGTCTCAGGGCAGGAGTGCTGATCTAGGATCAGGTCCCACTTGTTTGTCATGTAATCTTATTCATAATGATCTAAAAAGACAAAACTGATCCTAGAGCAGCAGTTGGGCAGCTACACTGTTAAATAAAAATGAGAACCAGGTGTAGCTTTTTCAAGACCTGTAGTGGTGACAACTTTATTCCAAACGATAACTAACGCCAGATTGAAATGATGTACCAATGTAATGTAGACTGATACTCTGTGCCGAGAGCTATGTGTTCAGTTTGGTTTGTCCCCTGCGGCGCTGCGTTCACCCCAGCAGGAACATTCGTCCAAGAGCGACAATCTTCTAGCACTCCGCTAACACTTCTACCCCCAACCTCTCCTCCCGCTCTCCGTCTTCCCCGTCGTCTCTCGGGCTCAGAGCCCTCGTTCCCAAGTGACCACGCAGCTCTCAGAAAATGTCACTCGAACTCTGTTTGTGGAAAGTACATGAAGGTCATTTATCAGTAATTGGCCTTGTTAAAGCACTGGAAGAAATGGCAGTAGTCCACACTGAAATAATAAACGCGTCTACACAGAGTACAAAACATTAGGAACACCTTCCTAATATTGAGTTGCACCCCATTTTGGGCGGCGGACCATTCTTGACACACACACAGGAAACTGTTGAGCATGAAAAACCCAGCAGCGAATTGCTTCGTGACCGGCAAACCGGTGCGCCTGGCGCACACCACCATACCCCGTTCAAAGGCACTTAAATCTTTTGTCTTGCCCATTCACCTTCTGAATGGCACACATGTACAGTCCTTGTATAGCTTTCACCTGGTCAGTCTGTCGTGGAAAGAGCAGGCGTTCCTAATGTTTTGTACACGCAGTGTATGTCAAGTCTGTTTCCACCAAAGCTATTTCTTTATATACGGTAGTTAGTGCTCTTATTTCCCCAGGTTGTAGGTTGAGTCCTCTTGCTGCTTATGTCTCTCTTACAAGTTATGGAGCTAGCTCTGCAGCTTGTTTAGTTTAAGTGCTCTTTATACAAACACACACCTCTATCTCTCCCATCTGTATATTCGCAGAGCGCAGGACATTCCATTCATACTAGCCCAATGGAACGTATCTCGCTGCCGGCTCTTCTGGAATGTGATTAATGTTTTTAGAGTCAATTGCACCCCATCCCCAATCCACACACCACCATTTCCCTCAGCCCATGTTCCACCCCCCCCTTCCCCCTCCCTGCAATACACCCCCCCTTCTCAATCCCTCAACTGCACCCCTCCCTCCTTTTCTCCTCTCTATGCGATTATCCTTTCATCTTGTCCCGGCATGCGGGTACTTGCAGCGGTTGAACAGAGAAGCCTTGTTCTGTGTCTGTAATAGGTTGGTTTGATTTATTTATTTTAGCCAGTGTGATTTATCATAGCAGCGTGGTCCAGTGACTGGAGAGATGGAGTATGGAGTCTCCCGGAGGTCCTACCCCACGGCTCCCTGAGGGGTCTACGGAGAAACGTCCAGGTATAAGTTCTCCTGCTACACACTGGGGTTCTGTGTCCCAAGTATTTCTGATGGCGCCAATGCCTTCTCAGCGGAAGTCGTCTATTACCGAATGAATGGCCGCGCACAACTCCCAACACCATTATTCAGTTAGTTGACGACGGCACGGTGGTCGGCCTGATCACCGACGACGATGAGACCCCGCCTATAGGGAGGAGGTGAGAGAACTGGTAATGTGGTACCCGGACGGCAGCCTCTCCTTCCCAACATCAGCAAAACAAACGAGCTGATCGTGGACTACAGGAAATGGAGGGCCAGGCCAACTTCCATTCACATCGACGGGGCTGTGGTGGAGATTTGGCATGGGCCCTCAGATCCTCAAAAGTTCTACAGCTGCACCATTGACAGCATCTTGACTTGCTGCATCACCACTTGGTATGGAAACTGTCCGACCGCAAAGCGCTACACAGAGGGTAATATGTACGGTCCAGTACATCACTGGGTTCGAGCTCCCTGCCATCCAGGATCTCTATACCAGGCGGTGTCAGAGGAAGGCCCCAAAAATGTTCAGACTCCAGCCATACGTCATAGACTGTTCTCTCTGCTACCACACGGCAAGCGGTACCGATGCACCAAGTCTGGAACTAACAGGACCCTGAAAAGCTTCTACCCCTAAGCCATAAGACAGATAAATAGTTAGTCCGGGTAGCTATTTGGTTAACAATTTAACTATCTGCGTTGATCCTTTTTGCACAAACCTTTTTCACTCATCACATACGCTGCTGGTACTGTTTCTCTATCCTGTTGCCTAGTCACTTTATTCCTAGTTATGTACAGATCTACCTCCATTACCTGGACTCGGTTCTGCTACCCCGTGTATACAGCCAAGTTATCGTTACTCATTGTGTATTCATTATTACTTTTCTATCGTCTCTTTTCTTTCTCTGCGTTGTTGGGAAGGGCCTGTAAGTAAGCATTTCACTGTAAGCATGTGACAAATAGCATTTTGATTTGAATGACAAAGGAGATTGTTCACTTTTTTAAAATGTATTTTTTTTACAGTTCTGACCATTATATAAAACTAACGGACATAATGATGATGATATTGATTATGATCATTATGTTAATATAGTGCGTTATGGTGATGACTGGTATTTTAATTTAACCTGTTAATTTTGGTGGTACTGCTGCTGCTGCTGATGCTGCTGTGTCCTCCAGGGTGATCTTTGCCCTGGGCTTGTGCATGACTTTCATCAACATCCCGGTGGAGTGGTTCTCTGTGGGGTTCAACTGGACCTGGATGTTGCTGTTCGGGGACATCCGGCAGGGCATCTTCTACGCCATGCTGCTCTCCTTCTGGATCATCTTCTGTGGAGAACACCTCATGGTTTGTCGCTGGTCTTTTCACCTCTCCCAAGTATTCTTCTGATGTCTTAGTATCTATCCATTTGAGTTAATATGGCTGAGTGTGACTTAAGGAGAATATAAATTTCGCCAACTCGGAAGAGTTAAGTACCGTGAATACAAATTTGCAGCATGACGTGAGTGTGTTGGAGGGCGTTGGCTGACATTCTCCCAGGAAATCTGATGATGTCGTCAGTTTGACACTAGCAAATCAGGAGCCAATCACTACAGAACAGGGGGTGTTCCCAAAGCATGTCATTGGTCCCACGTGGGGGAACACGGTGCGTCTTGATATGGAGCGCAGTTCACAATGGATGTATCTCACCAGTTGGTAACTTTTTTTTGTTGTATTTTCTTGTGACAGGTAAATTTGCTGCAGCATAGCCTATATATCATTGCTTTAAATCAGTCCATTCAAATTGCATTTCTGTACCTTGTAAACTGTCGAGTAGACTTCTCCAAGTGGTTGCCTAACTTGGCCTAGGCTAGATGCAGTTAATTCGGAATGAAACGTGTATTCAAAACGTAGAGCTTTTGAGCGTTTTATTTAAAATACATATTCGCTGCAGTTTACAGCTGAGACTAGAGTTTTGTACTCTTTCAAACAATAATACAGTTTTTCTTTGTTTTTGGAACCTAAGTAGGATCATTTTATTCGAAGAGAAATGCAAGCTTGACGACATACTGTATTAGGTGCAACATTCTGAAAGGTACAGGGCATTCGGAAAGTATTCAGACCGCTGGACTTGTTCCACATTTTGTTATAGCCTTATTCTAAAATTTATTAAATTGTTTTTTTCCCCCTCAATCTATACACAATGCCCCATAATGGCAATTAAAACAGGTTTTTAGAAATCTTTGCAAATGTATTAAAAATAAAAAACAGATCACGTTTACATACAGTGGAAGTCGGAAGTTTACATACACCTTCGCCAAATATATTTAAACTCAGTTTTTCACAATTCCTGACATTTAATCCTAGTAAACAATCCCTGTATTAGGTCAGTTAGGATCACCACTTTATTTTAAGAATATGAAATGTCAGAATAATAGTAGAGAGTGTTTTATTTCAGCTTTTATTTCTTTCATCACATTCCCAGTGGGTCAGAAGTTTACACACGCAATTAGTATTTGGTAGCCTTGCCTTTAAATTGTTTAACTTTGGTCAAATGTTTTGGGTAGCCTTCAACAAGCTTTCCACAATAAGTTGGGTGAATTTTGGCCCGTTCCTCCTGACAGAGCTGGTGTAACTGAGTCAGGTTTGTAGGCCTCCTTGCTCGAACACGCTTTTTCAGTTCTGCCCACACATTTTCTATAGGATTAAGATCAGGGCTTTGTGATGGCCACTCCAATACCTTGACTCTGTTGTCCTTAAGCCATTTTGCCACAACTTTGGAAGAATGCTTGGGGTCATTGTCCATTTGGAAGACCGATTTGCGACCAAGCTTTAACTTCCTGACTGATGTCTTGAGATGTTGCTACAATATATCCACATACTTTTCCCTCCTCATGAAGCCATCCAGTTGTGAAGTGAATTCGTCCCTCCTGCAGCAAAGCACCCCCACAACATGATGCTGCCACCCCTGTGCTTGACGGTTGGGATGGTGTTCTTCGGCTTGCAAGACTCCCCCTTTTTCCTCCAAACATAACGATGGTCATTATGGCCAAACAGTTCTATTCTTTCCATCAGACCAGAGGACATTTCTCCAAAAAGTACAAGTTGCAAACCGTAGTCTGGCTTTTTTTATGGTGGGTTTGCACTTTTCGCACCAAAGTACGTTCATCTCTAGGAGACAGAACACGTCTCCTTCCTGAGCGGTGTGACGACTGGTGGTCCCATGGTGTTTATACTTGCGTAATATTGTTTGTACAGATGAACGTGGTACCTTCAGGCGTTTTGGAAATTGCTCCCAAGGATGAATGACTTGTGGAGGTCTACAATTTCCTTTCTGAGGTCTTGGCTGATTTCTTTTGATTTTCCCATGATGTCAAGCAAAGAGGTACTGAGTTTGAAGGTAGGCCTTGAAATATATCCACTGGTACACCTCCAATTGATTCAAATTATGTCAATTAGCCTATCAGAAGCTTCTAAAGCCATGACATTATTTTCTGGAATTTTCCAAGCTGTTTAAAGGCACAGTCAACTTTAGTACATGTAAACTTCTGACCCACTGGAGTTGTGATAGATTATTTCACTGTCTTATCAATTGTTGGAAAAATTACTTGTCATGCACAAAGTAGATAACTGTAGTTTGTTAACAAGAAATGGGCCACTCAAGGACATTCAGAGACTTGTCCCGAAGCCACTCCTGTGTTTTCTTGGCTGTGTGCCTAGGGTGGTTGTCCTGTTGGAAGGTGAACCTACGCCACAGTCTGAGGTACTGAGCACTCTGGAGCAGGTTTTCGTCAAGGATCTCTCTGTACTTTGCGCCATGCATCTTGCCCTTGATCCTGACTAGTTTCCAAGTCCCTGCCGCTAAAAGACATCCCCACAGCATGATGCTGCCATGCTTTACTGTAGGGATGGTGCCAGGTTTCCTCCAGACATGACACTTGGTATTCAGGCCAAAGAGTTCAATCTGGTTTCATCAGACCAGAGAATCTTGTTTCTCAGGGTCTGGGAGTCTTATGTGCCTTTTGGCAAACTCCAAACTCCGGCTGCCATGTGCCTTTTTCTGACGAGTGGCTTCCTTGTTGGTTCCAAACTTCTTCCATTTAAATAATGATGGAGGCCCCTGTGTTCTTGGGGGCCTTCAATGAATGCGTCAGTCATTTTTTGGTACCCTTCCCCAGATCTGTGCCTCGACACAATCCTGTCTCTGAGCTCCGTGGACAATTCCTTCGACCTCATGGCTTGGTTTTTGCTCTGATATTCACTGTCATCTGTGGCACCTTTATAGACAGGTGTGTGCCTTTCCAAATCATGTCCAATCAATTGAATCTACTGCAGGTGGACTCCAATCAAGTTGTAGAAATCTCAAGGATGATCAATGGAAACAGGATGCACTTGAGCTCCATTTCGACTCTCATTGCAAAGGGTCTGAATAATTAAGGTGTTTCTGTTTTTTATTTTGAATAAATGTGCTAACATACCCATAATGAAGTAGGGAAAAAATGTTATTATGTGTAGATGGATTTAAAAAATATATATTTTATCCATTTTAGAATAAGGCTGTAACGTAACAAACTGAAGGGGTCGTAATGCTTTCCTACTGCACTGCACTGTGTTAAATAGGCCCTGTGATTATAGTCAATTTGAGTGAATTTGTTTACCATTTTAACTTAGGCTGCATGTCCTGCACAAATCAATGAACCATCAGCATTGCATGCTTTATCCCAGCTTCATTATTTGAAAGAGATGTGTAATTCCAGTACATATAATGCAGTCCACATGCAATGAATAAGATGACTAGATGTTCCCAAGACAGCATACATCTATGGGGTTTTAAGATTTGATGTCTTGTGTAATGTAGCCTATCATACACTATATATACAAAAGTATGTGGCAACCCCTTCAAATGAGTGGATTCGGCTAAACTCACCCGTTGCTGACAGGTGTATAACATCGAGCACACAGCCATGCAATCTCCACAGACCAACATGAGCAGTAGAATGGCCTTACTGAAGAGCTCAGTGACTGTCAACGTGGTACCATCATAGGATGCCACCTTTCCAAAAACACAATTCGTAACATTTCTGCCCTGCTAGAGCTGCCCTGGACAACTGTAAGTGCTGTTATTGTGAAGTGGAAACATCGAGGAGCAACAGTGGCACAGCTGTGAAATGGTAGGCCCCACAAGCTCACAGATTGGCACCACCGAGTGCTGAAGTGGGTAGCGTATAAGAATTGACTGTCCTCGGTTGCAACACTCACTACCGAGTTCCAAACTGCCTCTGGAAGCAACGTCAACACAACAACTGTTCCTTGGCCGAGAAGCCGCACAAAAGCTTAAGATCACCATGCACAATGCCAAGTGTTGGCTGGAGTGGTGTAAAGCTTGCCGCCATTGGACTCTGGAGCAATGGAAAGGCGTTTTCTATAGTGCTGAATCACACTTCACCATGTGGCAGCCCGACAGATGAATCTGGGTTTGGTGGATGCCAGGAGAACTCTATCTGTAGTGTAAAGCTTAAGATCACCATGCACAATGCCAAGTGTTGGCTGGAGTGGTGTCAAGCTTGCCGCCATTGGACTCTGGAGCAATGGAAAGGCGTTTTCTATAGTGCTGAATCACACTTCACCATGTGGCAGCCCGACAGATGAATCTGGGTTTGGTGGATGCCAGGAGAACTCTATCTGTAGTGTATTGGGGAGGAATACATTTCTGGGGCTGTTTTTCATGGTTCAGGCCCCTTAGTTCCAGTGAAGGGAAATCTTAACTCTACAATTTACATTCTAGACGATTCTGTGCTTCCAAGTTTTTGGCAACAGTTTGGGTAAGGCCCTTTCCTGTTTCAGCATGACACTGCCCTCGTGCACAAAGAGTGGTCCATAAAGAAATGGTTTGTCGAGATTGGTGTGGAAGAACTTGGCTGGCCTGCACAGAGCCTGTAGGGGGTGGGTCCCAAAGACCCTCCCCATTATTGATTAAGGGGACCTTAAGATTCCTATGTTTTTCTGCAGGCCTTATAATAAGATACTGTTGCTATGTGTCTAAACTCTGCCACTATACGTTGCACAAGCCATCTTTATTAGTCTTTGTGGTTAAGCCCTGGCTGTTGCGAGAGTGTGCTTGCAGGCTGGGTGTGAGTCAGACTGAAATTAGATAAAGAGAAGTAACCACGGTCAGGTTTTGATATTTTGATCTTGTGATTCTAATAAATTCAGAGAAGCTATTGAAAATGTTTGCCTAATAAGGTAACCTCAGGCTTATTGATACACACATACATTGACGTAGCTGAGCATACCACTAAGGAGTGATCACATGTATAAAGTGAGCTGTGTCCTTAGGTGGGGTGCAGAACTTACTCGGAAACATGTGTGCTATGTTCCTGTTGTCAACTTCTGTCTACAATTGCATTAATTAAGGTTTTTGATTTAATTAAAGATATTGTCTGAATGCTAATTTCACCAATGAGCCAATAATTGACAAGGGACGAACCCCAACGAGCCCTGACCTCAACCCATCGAATACCTTTGGGATGAATTGGAATGCCGACTGCGAGCCAAGCCTAATCGCCCAACATCAATGCCCAACCTCACTAATGCTCTTGTGGCTGAATGGAAGCAAGTTCTCACATCTAGTGGAAAGCCTTCCCAGAAGAGTGGAGGCTGCAAAGAGGCGACCAACTCCATATTAATGCCCATGATTTTGGAATGAGATGTTCGATGAGCAGGCGTCCACATACTTTTGGTCATGTAGTGTGTGTATTGGTTAACGGCACAATCATTTTGGCTTTTTCTGGCTTGGACTCAACATGTATTTTTGTAGGGCTCATTGGGTTCAGGTAACATTATATTTGATGTTTCAGGCCGAACAAGGCTCCTATACATATTGTACAGGCCTGTCCCCTAGACCTTGCTCCTTTTTTGCATGACATCAGGACCACATCGGACTGATCCAGTTCGGTCATTGAGTGGGGTATTCTGATGAGTTGGGTTTGGGGGAGTCTGGACCGAATTTGAATGATTTTTAAAAAAACTACCTTGAGTATCCATTGACTTGGTATGACTTTTAGTATCTATCGACTTACTATGACTAGTATCCATTTAATACGGGCAGCAGGTACCCTAGCGGATAAGCACGTTGGACAGGTAACCAAAAGGTCGCTGAACCCAGGTGAAAAGTCTGTGCCTTTTGAGCAAGGCACTTAACCCTAATTGCTCTTGTAAGTCGCTCTGGATAATAACGTTGACTAAAATGTAAATGTATCCATGGTAGGTGGATGCATTTTATTATTTTATCCCCCTGTCTTACTGTTCTGTCTCACTTTTTTATAATTTCCCCTCCCCCCAGGACCAGATGGAGAGGAACCGTTTCTCAATCTACTGGAAGCAGGTGGGACCCATTGTCTTCGGCTCCTTCTGCCTCTTCATCTTCGACATGTGTGAGAGGTGAGGCTGAACCACACTGTCAAAACAAAGCTCAGAGCTATTTAAAGTTTATCCCCACAGATTTTTAGCGACCATTCCAGACATTTGTTTTCCCCACCAGGGGAGTCCAGTTGAAGAACCCTTTCTACAGTATTTGGGCTTCCGACGTGGGGACTGAGTTGGCTGTATCCTTTGATTACGTCGATGACTTCATGCCTTAAAAGTTGATGGCCCAAAGGAGACTAAATTAGGGATGAATTATCTCTTGTCTGAAAAAGCATGTGTCCATGCAATTGTACTGTATATCCCCATACAAGTTTCAAGTGTGTCCTGTAATTATTTATATTATCCTTTATTTTTTTTATTCACAACTTAGGGCCAGATTGTGTATCAGTATTTGACATCAACATGCTAACATTAATCAGAGTCTCCTCTGTTAGTTTCACAGTCACAGCTGCCTCTCATCACTGTGTTCTGTCCTGAAGTTAGCAATGATTCAGTGGTGCTGGCAGTGCCTCCTCCTGCCTTGGGCCATCTCTCCTCCTTATTTACCCTCTCCCAGCCTCCTCACTCTCTGTGTGTGTGTATTTTATTTAACACTTTAGGGGTAACCCACAGGCCTAGGTGATGCCAGATTCATCAGAACAACCCCTATCAGAAACTAGTAGCAGCAAGAAGCTTTTGCTAAATCACTGCTTCCCCTCTCTAGCAGTCCCTCTCTCTTTCGCTCTCTTTTTGCTAACTCTCCAGTCCAGTGGGAGAAAAAAATCCCTTTAAGAAGTTGGTCGTGACAGGGAGACCCATGAGGCGATGCCCAGCGTTGTCCGGGTTACGGGAGGGTTTGGCCAGCCGGGGGTTTCCTTGTCCCCGGCTGGCTTCCTGGTTCGTGCGGCTGGCTTCCTGGTTAAGCGAGCAGTGTGTCAAGAAGCAGTGCGGCTTGGCGGGGTCGTGTTTCAGGAGGACGCATTGGCTCTCGACCTTCGCCTCTCACGAGTCCATCGGGGAGTTGCAGCTATGGGACAAGACTAACTACCAATTAGGGAGAAAAAGGGGTAGAAGTACGAACTAAAATAAAAACGATGGCCATCTCTATCAAGCATGGTGGTTTCTATTTAGTGTTCCTAGAATTAAGTGGAATGTCTGAAAATGTACTTTTATTGCTACTGTGTATTAAGATGTGTCAGGCTGGGGGTCTATATATGGGGCTTCAGTTATAGTCAGTCCTGTCTAATGGTAAGAGTCTAATCTTTCAATTAGCTTAATAAATCGTTCGATTACGTAATGTTGTATTAGTGTCACCATGCACGTTAGCTCCTTGACTGAGGTTGATTTACAGATGGCGTTCATCATCGTGGCGGGGATCTGTGCCTGTCTCTACTTCCTCTTCCTGTGCTTCATGGTATTCCAAGTGTTCCGCAACATCAGTGGGAAGAGGTCCTCCCTGCCCGCCATGTCCAAGGCCAGACGCCTGCACTATGAGGTTTGTGTGTACATAAATGTGTGTGTAAACAGTACATACAGTGCCTTCAGAGGTTATTCATACCCATTGACTTATTTCACATTTTGTTGTTACACCTTGAATTCAGTATGGATACCCAAGTGAAAATGTTTTTTTTTTTAAATTTTTGGAAAATAATTTACATAAGTATTCACACCTCTTTGCTATGACATTCCAAATTGAGCTCCGTCGCATCCAATTTCCTTTGATCATCCCCTACAACTTGAATGCCAAGATGGTGCAAAGCTGTCATCAAGGCAAAGGGGGGCTATTTGAAGAATTTCAAAAACAAACAATTTGTTTTTTTATATAACACTTTTTTTGCTTACTACATGATTCCATATGTGTAATTTCATAGTTGTGATGTCTTCACTATTATTCTACAATGTAAAAAATAAAGAAAAACCCTTGAATGAGTAGGTGTTCTAAAACTTTTGACCGGTAGTGTATATCTGGAGAAAGGTAGGAAACCATTTCTATAGTGTTGAACTTTTCCAAGAGCACAGTGGTCTCCGTCATTGGGAAACAAAACATATGGAACTGCCGAGACTTTGCCTAGAGCTGGCCGTCCGACCAAACTGGGCCAGAAGGGCCTTGGTCAAGGAAGTGAACGAGAAGCCAATGACCACTCTGACAGAACAACAGAGTTCCTTGGCTGAGATGGGAGAACCTGCCAGAAGGACAAGTCTCTACAGCACTACACCACTCTGGGCGTTATTGTAGAGTGGCCAGACGGAAGCCATTCCTTAGAAAAAGGCACATGACCGCACACCTGGCGTTGGCAAAAAGGCACGTGAAAGACTAAGGTAAAAAAAGAATATAAGGCAAAAGTTTCTGTGGTCTGATTAGACACAAATGTGACACTTTGGCCTGAATGCAAAGCAGGCACAGCTCATCACCCATCTAACACCATGCCTATCGTGAAGCATGGTGGAGGCAGCACGCATCCAACCTGGAAGCCAGCCTTGCCAATGTGTTGGAGGAAATACCATACACCAGGTCGGCGTGCACTGCGCCTGGCCCTGGTGTGCGACTCCAGGCCCTCCCTAACCCGGATGATGCTATGCCAATTGTGGGCCTCCCAAGTTCAAGCCTGGGCTCGAACCCAGAGTCTCTTGTGGCACAGCTAGCACTGCGATGCAGTGCCTTAGACCACTGCGCCACTTGGGAGGCCGTGCTCCCCATCTAAGTTAAGAGAAAATGTGCTAAGCTGATATAGACATACCCAAGGCGACTCAAAGCTGTAATCGCCGCAAAGTGCTTCTACAAAGAATTGACTTAGGGGTGTGACTGCTTATGTAAATGAGATGTATATATCTCCTTTTCAATGCATTTGCAAACATTTCTAAAAACATGTTTTCACTGTCATTATGGGGTATTGTGTGTAGATGGGTGAGAGAAACAATTGAATCCATTTTGAATTCAGACTGTAACAAGAAGATGTGGAATAAGTCAAGGGGTATGAATACTTCCCGAAGGCACTTTAAGTCCCTGTCTAAATGTGTGTACCCTATGTACCTAAATCACAGGTGTATGGTGACGGCTTAATTGGGAAGGACGGGCATGTGGTAATGGCTGGAGTGGAATACGTGGAATGGTTTCAGACACATGGTTTCCATGCGTTTGATGCTATTTAATTTGCTCCGTTACAGCAATTATGAGCCGTCTTCCCTTCAGCAGCCTCCACAGACTTAAACATTTGTATCTTCAATGAATTTGGTGTGTCTTTTATTTTTTCATGGATAGTAGTATTAAGTCTAATCTTCCTCTCGAAGGGGCTCATCTTCCGGTTCAAGTTCCTCATGTTGGTCACTCTGACCTGCGCTGCCATGACTGTCATCTTCTTCATCATCAGTCAGGTGAGTTCTGCCTGTGTGCCTCCAGGGGTATCCCAGAAGGTTTTGAAGCAGGGTCGTGCTAATTAGGAAACTCCATTACAAAATGTTTTGTATCGGAAAACGAAAACAACTGTTATTGGACAAGTTCAGATAGTTTCGTTGTGTTTTCTTAAATGTTGTGCCTACTGAACACAACCCATATTGTGTGTCTAGGTGAACGAGGGCCACTGGCACTGGGGAGACTACACAGTGCAGGTGAACAGTGCCTTCTTCACAGGGATCTACGGAATGTGGAACCTCTACGTGTTCACCATCATGTTCCTGTATGCTCCCTCACACAAACGCTACGGAGACGAGCAGTCCAGGGGTGAGTCCAGCTAACACCCGCCTCTAAAGGTCAAAAGTGATGTCAAATGTTATTTAAAGGGCACCATAAGAGTTCCAATACACTTCACTGTGGTGCGCAAATATTGACTCCTTTTTGAGGTCGTAACGTTACTTTCAGATGTATGTTTCTTGTGGACATTTCAGTCTGAGGGAATCTGGTGTGTCTGATGGACAAAGAATCTCAGAGAAGTTCCTGGGAATCCTGTTAAAACCTGTTTCAAGACTAAAGAATCTCCCAGCTCGGAGTAGCTTATAGCACAGGGGTAGGTAACCCTGGTCCTGGAGTGCCACAGCCACTAAATATGTTTTGATTCAACCAATCTGGTAGACCAGGTGTGTTGAATTTAGGCCTGAACTAATCAATTACCTCAATTGGTCAGGTGTGGTGCCTAGTTGGAACAAAATCCTGCGGCACTCCAGGAACAGAGTTGCCTACCCTTGTTATAGGAGGACGTTAAGACACTGCCCAGGCAAACTCTTGAGTAAAATCAACTCAAAAACACTGCCGGTAATCACGACAGTGCGGTACTGCAACATTGACCTGGTTATTCCCCATCATTTGCAACAATCTCTACGAGGCATCGCCAGCTGTGGAATCTAGCGCGCTTCAGACAACCATTTTGAATGTGACTACATCAAATGTTGCAATGGTAAAATGTTGAGCTTCCCTCTGACACCATCACTTTGCCTACTCTTAGTTATTGCCTAACATGTTGACATGCAAAACCTTTCTCATGGTTGTTGAAAGCGTACATTGGACAATACTACCGTAATAGCAACACACCCGTCACTCCCGTTTTAACAACTCTAAATCACTTTGGCTCTGTAGGCATAATTCAATACCTGTTGGAGTTCAGGAAACGGTTCCCTGAAATGCGTTAGCCTGGAGTGGTATCTCGCCTTATCTCTTTCTCCCTCTCTGTCCATTTAATCAGGTCACTGTTTCAAAAGACAAAGTAAGAAATGACGTCTGCCGTGAACCAAAGGGCCTGACATAAAGAGCAAATTGACGAGGAAAAGGTTTTAACAAAAGCTGTCTTTTAAAAAAAAAATGCATTGCGGCGTTAAAAGCCTGCATCGGGGGACAAAATAAGTCCAGTTTTATACATTGTGACTGAAATGGGAAGCACAACAGCACAAGATTTGTTCAGAACCATTAGGGCTCTAGGGATAGAGATATTTTCTTAACACTTCAACTGAAGACGACAAGCTTTTCTTGTATCACTCCGTTTTCTACCGTTTGGTGCCTAACGAGCCTGACGCAGATGACCCAGATGTACTGTGTTCTGATTTGTCTATTGGTCACTGTGCTCTGTTCAGGAGCCAGTGGGGAGGACATCCAGCTGACCACCACCATCACCCACGTGGACGGACCCACCGAGATCTACAAGATGACGGGCAAAGAGGCCCAAGAGTAGCCCCCCCCCACCCCTGAACCTCCCACCTTCTAATACCTACCCTACAAAAGTCCCTCCCTCAAACCCTGGCTGTGCTTTCTTTATCCAAATCCCAATGTCCCCCTTCCAGTCACTGTCCCAAAAGTTCAAAAGCAACTTTTCTGTAGGCCTACGGTCCATTCATTTTATTGCAGACATGGGGCCGGATTGTATATCCATCTTTGACATTTGACACAGTCTGTTAACTATCAGTGTTTGTAATGTTGTTGCACAACTGTACTCTTTCTTAAGAAGTCCAGATTGTGGACTAGCTGCTTTGAAATGGAAACGGAGTAGAAGGACACCGTCTGGTGGTCATAAGAGGGAGTTGTGGAGGAAATCGTGCTCCAGGTAATGTTGCCTTCAGGCACAGTTCTAGGATCAGTTTACCCTCCCCAAATCATAAATGTATCCATTAGGGGGAGGGAGTACAAATCTGACCTTAAGTCAGTGTCCAGTGGTAACTGCATTCAACCCCAGGGCATTCTGAGGCGTAACTGGTTGCCTCACTGAAGACATTAATTTGTTATTTAGAGGGAACAAGTGTTTGTATCGATGCTGTTTTTGACCACCTCAGCAGTTTGACATTAAAATAATCAGTGGGATATACAAGAGTGTGTATGCCTCATCGTCCAACATGGCCACTTTCAGAAGATCTGTCAAAAGAAAGCACATCTCCGCAAGTTGTCAGTAATAACGACAAGCTTTATTGTCACTTCTGTCTGCACTCACTCTCACCTGTACACGTCCATGGAAAGTTCTAGACTACTGGATTCACTTGTCTATCACTTACAAGTGGGGGTTGCCTTTTTGGATTGTGGGGAAAATGTACAAACCACAAGGTCTTTTTTGTGTAACACCAAGTTCATTGTTACCATCTAGATATATATTTTTTATAAAGTGCTTATTCTCAACTGTATGGAATATTGACATGCTGTATTACTTAGTCTGTTGACAAAAGATAGTTTTGAAATTTGAAGATTGTATTACACGTGGGAGTGTAGTTTTGTGCTTTTTATGCTAATTTAACTAACTTTATGCCATGTCTTTTAATATTTGCTAAGTAAAGTATATTCACTCACGTTTTTGTATTGAATTTTCTTTGTCAGTTTTTTATTTTTTTGATAATGTTCTTAATGTATCAGACAGTACTTATAATTTAATTGGAAAAACAAACCGTTTTGCAAAAAAATTACAAAAGTTTACTGAACATGGGAATTATTCCTCTTGTGCTTGCAGTAGTTTATCCTCTACCTTAGCAACTCAATGAGCCTGGGGGAAAAAAAGAACCGTTATTCACAAATTTGTCATTTCAATATTCTGTGTTGACAGGAAGTGTTGCTACAGTATTAGAGAAATGAAATATGGAGTACAACAGTACAATATGTCATGCTTACAGGCTGCTTCTTTCCTCTGTCTCCAGTCAGTGCTCTCCATAGTCCCTGGAAGCAGCCAGTTCCGCCAGTATTTTCCCTCTCACCTGTAGCAGTGGAGAGGCTGGTGGAGGACAGTTCTTTCTCTGCTGCCTTGGTCTCCCCTGCGACATGGCTGCTTTGAAGGAGTGCATGTTCCCACCAGTGGTCAGCACCTCATCACTGTAGGCTGCTGGAGTGAGGCCTCAGCTAGAAGCATGCCATCCTGAGGGGCCACAGAGCTCACTGGCAGCTCTCTGGTTGAAAGGGGGAACCCCAGATGTTTTCTCTGTGTTGGACAGGCTTAGCTCCTCTAGAGTACTTTAAATAGCTGCCTTATCAAGGACCTGGCCAAAGATCTGGTCTGCCAGACAGGAGACATGTGAAGTCCGAGATGCTGCAGTGTCTATGCTGCTTATGGAAGTAAAGCTTCCATTAAGTGATAAGGACGGGGAGCTTTCAAAGGCAGTGTAAGCATACTCATGGATTCCCACTTATCAAGATCAAGTTAAAAACCTCAGGTGAAATCTGGTCAGAAAGAAACCATGGCAACACAAACAAAAAGTTGGATAAGAGAAGTTATATTCTCATCCATTACTTTTTCCTTTCAGATATCATCAATGAAAAGTATTGATTCATGAGATAACAAATCTATAGTATAATTGCTTGGTGTAAAACCAGAACAGCCAACATACCTGGATTAAATATATTTTTGTTATCCCATTTCTACTCAAATGTTCTATAAATTTGGGTTTTTTAAATTAGATTAAATGGGAATGTCTCACCTGACATGAAATTGCGGTTCATATATGAAAGCTAACTAATCTTTGGCAAACAATTGTCTTTCTAAAAGACGCTGCTGTTTCTTCATTGTGATTGTAGAAGGAACTGAGAGTTGAATCAATGTTGTTTCAACAACTTGTGAATACATTGATTTAACCGGACTAACAGGTTGTTACAACAATGTAATTTCAACATAATCATCAGAACTATGTATATGTTGAAATTGCATAAACATCAAATATTTTTTATCCTTGATCCAATATAAAAATACACCCGTTTATTAGGTACACCACCCCGTTCATGAAAATAGATTGCTCCTACAGACGGAGTCACGTGGCCATGGCTTGCTATATAAAGCAGGCAGGCTGGCATCTAGGCATTCAGTTACTGTTTGTTTTAACATTACAATGGGCAAAACGAGTGACCTAAGCGACTATGAGCTTGGTATGATTGTCGGTGCCAGACACCCAGGATTCAGTATCTAAGAAACGCCCACCCTCCTGGGCTTTTCACGCACGACCATGTCTAGGGTTTTACCAAAAAATGTATCCGACAAAGCAAAAACATCCAGTCAGCGGCAGTCCTGTGGGCGAAAACAGCTCATTGATGAGAATGGCAAGAATTTTGCAAGTTCTTAACAGGCTGGACAAAAACAGACAAATAATGGCGCAGTCAATAGTGGTGTGCAGAAAGGCATCTCGGAACACACAACTCTTCGGTCCTTGTCACGGATGGGCTATTTCAGCAGAAGACCACACCAGGTTCCACTCCTATCAGCTAAAAACAAGTATTTTACTGGGTCACTTTCACTTTTACTTGATTGATTTTCTTTTAAGGTATATTTACTTTTACTCAAGTAGCTGTATCCATGTGGAATAGAGTCGTTGGCGCTGAAAGGCAGCAAAGCATTTAATTTATGGATGTTGTTTGTGTCTATCAGAATAAAAGATCAACACCAACCCTGATCCTTTGGTCATATGTACGCCGATCAAAACACAACACAATCTACACCGGTCACAGTTGTTGCCGTTTCCTTTCAGATCTACAAGATCACTGCTCGCATGATCGCCGGATTGCTCCATTACCACTGGACCCCCTTCCTCTCTCTGCTACTGGACTGTCTGCATTCCTCTGTGTGTGCAAGTCTATGCAGCAGTTAACCCACTGTTCCTTGGCCGTCATTGAAAATAAGAATTTGTTCTTAACTGACTTGCCTAGTTAAATAAAGGTACAATTTAAAAAAATCTATGTAAATAGCTGTAGGCTGCTGTCAGACGACCAGAAAGCTATTTTTGTCGGACCATGGAGACTAGAAGGGCATAGTGAGTGTTTTTATGCCCCAGTACTAGTTAGTGGCCAGTTAACATTGAATGGAATGTTGGACTCAGTCTCTGTCATGTACAATCAGTGAAGAGGCAGTGTCGAGACTGAAAGCTGCTGATGTTCTTCCCGGTTTTTGTCGGTTGTGGTGGTCTGACTACGAAGCCCAAATGTAAATACTATGACCTGGAAATAAAAGTTTACTAATCAGAGTTCACTGTGCCCTCTCTGGCCAACGAGATGTTTATCTTCGGGAAAAATCTTGATCAAGTCTGTCCTTCAGAAGATGAAGTCTAATAAGAAGTACTGGAAAGGCCTCTCCTCCCCGAGTGTGAGCAGTTCCTCAGACAGGGCAGGCCCTGAGTCGACAAGCAAGATTGGCACGGTAACGCAAGCTGTTACTCTCCTTCCACAGCAGAAGTACCTCGTATGGGGGAAGTTGCCAAGCGGTGCTCGTGTGTCATCTCGGAGCACTGTCATTGTTGAGCCCACCTCCGCCTACTCAGCCCCAAATAACATTCTGGTAGGGAGAGTCATAACACCCATGTCGGGAGGTCGCTGGGTCCCAATGAAAGTCCTGAACGCATCACTGGACCCGGTCATACTGTGCCGCAACACAAAGCTAGCGGAGGTCTCTCCTTGCCTAGCAGTTGAGGATATGCCTGTCCCTCAGGGGCTGCAACGACAGTGTGACACCCCAAGTCTTGCCACTTCTCCACAAGAGTCGGCTGATCCCACACAGCTGCTGAAGCACTGTGGTTTGAGCGGCGGTAATATCGAGGCATATGTATCTGCTGAGTGGAAAGCTGGCCAAGATCCTCGTGAAGTACCAAGATGTCTTCTCGAAGGACAAGCTGGACTGTGGGGAGGGACGAAGGACTTTGTGCACCGCATTCACCTCTCCGACGACCGTCCTTTCAGGCTTTCCTACTGCCGTGTCTCTCCTTCACACTATCAAGTTGAGAGAAGTGTTGAGCAAAATGGATGAGAAACAACTCATCACCAAGTGAGTCAGTGAGTACGCCTCGCCACTGGTCATGGTCTGGAAAAGGAACGGGGATCTGCACTGACTTCTGCTTGTGCAATGCGAGGACCATCAAGGACATTCACCCTTTGCCACCTCACCTGGCTGCCCTTGGCGGAAATGCCTATTTCAGCACCATGGACCTCAGGTCAGGGTTCTACAATGTCCCTCTCCATGAGTCTGACACCCCTGGCCTTGTATGAGTACAATAGGCTTCCACAAGATTTGTGCAACAGTCCGGCGTCCTTCTTGAGGATGATGCTCAGCATTTTTGGTGACCTCAACTTTTCCAGCCTTCTGCGCTACCTGGATGATATGCTCGTCTTTCATCCTTCCGAGTAAGTCTTTGCGATGCCTTGAAGTTGTGTTCAGTCGATTGAAAGCTATCACAGAAGAAGTGTCACTTTTTGTGCAAGTCTGTGAGGTTTCTGGGTCATACCATCGACAGCACTGGTGTCTGTTGACCAGGAGAAGATCAAGGTAATCTCAGGCTTCAAGAAGGAAGATCTGATGAAAGACGACGCCTGCACACCATCACAGAAGAGAGTGAGATCCTTCCTAGGGATGGTCCTTTACTACCAGCACTTTATCCCCGGATGTTCCTCCATCGCAAAGCCCCTCTTCACCCTGACTGTGGAACAGAAACGTCACCCCACTTCTTCTAGGTTTGGAAATGTGTAGACTGGAAGTGGATTAAAGACTGATAGTCTATGGTACAACAAATTGTAAACACCAAAGGGCATTGATTGGACAGAGTCCCCTGTTATTGATAAGGGAATCAACTTAGATGTTGAGAAGTTTTAGTTATTTTTATACTATCCACACTTCCTTCTGCATTCCCCCTCAAACATCCCTTGCCCCCTTACCTCGTCCAAGCCTACTGTATCCATGTGGAAGAGGTAGGTTACAATAACATCTTCAACCCTATATGTTAATACACAGATATTGAGTTTATATTGTCACTGACATTGTAATATTATGATCTACCAGTATATTGGGATATTTATGCATTTCTTCACTTTTCATCTGTTGATTTTGTGAACGCTGTACATGCTAGCTAGCTACTTTACGCTACATGTTGTCATTGGGCTAGCATGGCTATTCAAGTCCCCTGTTGTTGATTTGTACTTTACAAAGGAGTTGGTTCACAAGGGCAGCACAACATTTCATTTATGGATGTTTGTTTCTTTATCAGGTATGTCATGTGTTTTTGTTTATGATATTTTGACAATATTTTACTGTTAGTTTTTAAGTGCACGTCATGTACTATTTGTACGTAATGCCTGGCTGTCATTTCTGAAAGTTGGCTATCCAAGGCCCATAGGTTATACTGTACATTGCACTATACTGTATCATCTAGGTAGACGATTGTTATTATTGTTTGCAGACCTGTCTACTGTATCTATGTGGAAGAGAGGAGTTGGTGCATAAGGGCAGCACAACATTTAATTTATGGGTGTTAGTTTTTAAAATCAGAATAGATCAACATCAACACCAACCCTTCTTATACGGGGACATTGACTTTCAATCTTAAATGAATCATTGTTTATTGTCAATGCGCTGGAGAGGTTCCAACCAACTCAATGCACCATAGTAGACGTGTCAATCAGGAGCTCTGCCGGGGCAGTCCCAGCAGTTGTCTTATATACGGCTATACACATACAAGTTATGTGCATAATTTAGCATAATTAATTCATAATTACCATCTTGTTTCATTCATGTGACTGACCATTACTGTTTCATAAAATGTGACAGACCAACACCTCTTGAGGCTTCTTCTCTCTAAGCTGAGACCTTGAAACTGAGATCGTTCGTTCTCAAAACCAGGTCTGGACGTACTGCCAAATAGCAGCTACTGATAGTGAGGATTTGTACAGTCAGACACTTGCATGAACACATACATTGGTTTATATAACCGCACATGAATAGAACACAGACATTAGTTTTAAGAAAAGCACAAACATAAAAATTCCATGACGAGATGTTTTTTTAGAAATGTTTGCTAATTTATACAAAGTAAAAAATGGAAATACCACATTTACATAAGTACTCAAACTTTACTCAGACCCTTTACTCAGTACCTTGTTAAGGCAACTTTAGCAGTGATTACAGCCTTGAGCCTTCTTGGGTATGAGGCTACAAGCTTGGCACACCTGTATTGTGAGGAGTTTCTCCCATTCTTCTCTGCAGATCCTCTCAAGCTCTGTTAGTTCTGCAGCAACGCTCCCCATCCAACCTATTTTCAGGTCTTTCCATAGATGTTTGATCAGGTTCAAGTCCGGGCTCTCGCTGGGCCACTCAAGGACATTCAGAGACTTGTCCTGAAGCCACTCCTGCATTGTCTTGGCTGTGTGCTTAGGGTCATTGTCCTGTTGGAAGGTGAACCTTCACCCCAGTCTGAGATCCTGAGGGCTCTGGAACAGGTTTTCATCAAGGATCTCCCTGGACTTTGCTCCGTTCATCTTGCCCTCGATCTTGACTAGTTTCCCAGTCCCTGCCGCTGAAAAACATCCCCACAACATGATGCTGCCAAACCATGCTTCATCGTAGGGATGATGTTCTTGATCACCTCCCTGACCAAGGCTTATCTCCCGGGCGGACAGCTCTCGGAAGAGTCTTGGTGTTTCCAAACTTCTTCCATTTAAGAATGATGGAAGCCACTGTGTTCTTGGGGACCTTCAAGGCTGCAGATATTTTTTTGGTACGCTTCCCCAGATCTGTGCCTCAACACAATCCTGTCTTGGATTTCTACAGACAATTCTTCATAGCTTGGTTTTTGCTCTGATATTCACTGTCATCTGTGGCATCTTTTATAGACAGGTGTGTGACTTTCCAAAACATGTCCAATCAATTGAATTTACCACAGGTGGACTCCAATTTAAGTTGAACATCTCAAGGATGATCAATGGAAGCTGCATGCACCTGTGCTCAATTTCGAGTCTCATAGCAAAGGGTCTGAATACTTACGTAAATAAGGTATTTCTGTTTTCTATTTGTAATAAATTTGCAAAGATTTTGAAAAAACTGTTTTCACTTTGTTATTACGGGGTATTGTGTGTAAATTGATTAGGAAAACAATTCTAAAATGTATTAAATAAATGTTTGTGACTTTTCCATAAAACAAAATGTGGAAAAAGTCAAGGGGTCAAACCAACATCACAGCGGAAAGTTTCCAACACCTTGTAGAATGCCCCGAATAATCCAGGTTGTTCTGGAGGCAAAGGCGGTTCCGACCTGATTCTAAATGGGTGTACCTAATAAACTGTCCGTTGAGTTGGGTGGTTTATTTATTTGTTATTTCACCTTCATTTAACCAGGTAGGCTAGTTGAGAACAAGCTCTCATTTACAACTGCGACCTGACCAAGATAAAGCAAAGTGGTGTGACACAGACAACAACAGAGTTACACATGGAGTAAACAATAAACAAACCAATAACACACAAAACAAGTCAATGACACAGTAGAAAAAGAAAGAAAGTGTATATACAGTGTGTGCAAAAGGCATGAGGAAGTTGGCAATAAATAGGCCATAGGAGCGAATAATTACAATTTAGCAGATTAGCACTGGAGTGATAAATGAGCAGATGATGACGTGCAAGTAGAGATACGGGTGTGCAAAAGAGCAGAAATGTAAATAAAATAAGAACAGTATGGGGATGAGGTAGGTAGATTGGGTGGGCTATTTACAGGTGGACTATGTACAGCTGCAACGAACGGTTAGCTGCTCAGATAGCTGATGTTTAAAGTTGGTGAGGGAGATAAGTTTCAATTCAGCAATGTTGAAATGTAGGCATGTTGAATTTCACATTTGATTAGACATGTTATTTGACCTTGTTTCAATGTTGAAATGTAGGCATGTTGAATTTCACATTTGATTAGACATGTTATTTGACCTTGTTTCAATGTTGATAGTAAAATGGTGTTTGAATAAACGTCATTGTTTCAACGTCATGCCGTCAACCTAAATAGAGGTATATTGAAATAAAATGTAAAGCCACGGTCCAATGATTCCTGCCTGAACAGTGACTCCTGGTATACTGCGCAAAAAAATAAAGGGAACACTAAAATAACACATCCTAGATCTGAATGAATGAAATATTCTTATTAAATACTAGTTGAATGTGCTGACAACAAAATGACAAACATTATCAATGGAAATCAAATTTATCAACCCATGGAGGTCTGGATTTGGAGTGACACTCAAAATTAAAGTGGAAAACCACACTACAGGCTGATCCAACTTTGATGTAATGTCCTTAAAACAAGTCAAAATGAGGCTCGGTAGTGTGTGTGGCCTCCACGTGCCTGTATGACATCCCTACAACGCTTGGACATGCTCCTAATGAGGTGGCGGATGGTCTCCTGAGGGATCTCCTCCCAGGCCTGGACTAAAGCATCTGCCAACTCCTGGACAGTCAGTGGTGCAACGTGGCATTGGTGGATGGAGCGAGACATGATGTCCCAGATGTGCTCAATTGGATTCAGGTCTGGGGAACGGGCGGGCCAGTCCATAGCATCAATGCCTTCCTCTTGCAGGAACTGCTGACACACTCCAGGCACATGAGTTCTAGCATTGTCTTGCATTAGGAGGAACCCAGGGCCAACCACACCAGCATATGGTCTCACAAGGGGTCTGAGGATCTCATCTTGGTACCTAATGGCAGTCAGGCTACCTCTGGCGAGCACATGGAGGGCTGTGCGGCACCCAAAGAAATGCCACACCACACCATGACTGACCCACCGCCAAACCGGTCATGCTGGAGGATGTTGCAGGCAGCAGAACGTTCTCCACGGCGTCTAAAGACTCTGTCACGTCTGTCACGTGCTCAGTGTGAACCTGCTTTAATCTGTGAAGAGCACAGAGAGCCAGTGGCGAATTTGCCAATCTTGGTGTTCTCTGGCAAATGCCAAATGTTCTGCACGGTGTTGGGCTGTAAGCACAACCCCCACCTGTGGACGTCAGGCCCTCATACCACCCTCATGGAGTCTGTTTCTGACCGTTTGAGCAGACACATGTACATTTGTGGCCTGCTAGAGGTCATTTTGCAGGGCTCTGGCAGTGCTCCTCCTTGCACAAAGGCAGAGGTAGCGGTCCTGCTGCTGGGTTGTTGCCCTCCTACAGCCTCCTCCACGTCTCCTGATGTACTGGCCTGTCTCCTGGTATTGCATCCATGCTCTGGACACTACGCTTACAGACACAGCAAACCTTCTTGCCACAGCTCGCAGTGATGTGCCATCCTGGATGAGCTGCACTACCTGAGCCATTTGTGTGGGTTGTAGACTCCGTCTCATGCTACCACTAGAGTGAAAGCACCGCCAGCATTCAAAAGTGACTAAAACATCAGCCAGAAAGCATAGGAACTGAGAAGTGGTCTGCGGTCACCACCTGCAGAACCACTCCTTTATCGGGGGTGTCTTGCTAATTGCCTATAATTTCCACCTGTTGTCTATTCCATTTGCACAACAGCATGTGAAATGTATTGTCAATCAGTGTTGCTTCCTAAGTGGACAGTTGATTTCACAGAAGTGTGATTGACTTGGAGTTACATTGTGTTGTTTAAGTGTTCCCTTTATTTCTTTGAGCAGTGTATATGAGGGGTAATGCACTTACTTGAGAACAAGTTGACCATCCAGTAGCCTAACTCTTATGTACCCTGCTTAGCCTTGGAAAAAAGTTGTTCAGCTGAGCTATCATGTCAACACATTGAGACATTGATGAGCTTCCATACTCACTTTTTTACACACCTAAATAGCAGTTAATATTTTAAATTAACTCCTATAACTTTTCTTACACAAGCTGTGTGTGAAAGTTAATTCGCCAGGAGTAAGGTTGGGTTTATGTAGGCTACATTGACATCTGATTTGCCCAAAGGACATCATTTTAACGTGAAGCTAGGTATACTATCCTTTGTCTATGGTTGATTGGCTCTTTGGAAGTTTAGAAGTAGTTGCCATTAGCCTTATAAATAAGATTCCAACCAGCCATTAGTGCTTAAAAAAGATGATATTGCTCTCTAAAGCCTTGGTAAACACTCTGTGTAAGAAACGCTATTGCACAGACAGAGGGCGCATAAGAGGCGGCAATAAATAAAGGAGCAGAGACCGCAAAACATAACATTCTCAAACATCCACTATGTTCCTTCCCACTATTCTGTGAATCTCCATTTCTCCACCCGTCACGGTTCGTTTGTTTTCCTCGCGACGCGGAGGAGAGCGTATTCCTACGCGCAAATAGGTGGAGAAAATAAAAAGTGAACGATATTGACTATAAGCGACAGCCAACACAGTGTGAAAGTGGCACCAGTTGGCATTCCCAAAGACCGTCGTTTGATCTGCTTTTCATAGCTGTCCCCATAGAGGGCTGTTACTGAGGGAGGTGTCCTCCTAGTTGGTGACGGTTACAGTAGGCGACACGGAGCCTGTACGTTGTCCTGGCCAGGTAAGTGTGTCGTGTCAGTCTACCTTGGAAGTCATAAGGGTTTATCAATAGGCCTATAACATTTACAGTTTTACGCGCTACAAAACGTTCAGAAAGATAACTGTTGCCATTCAAATGTTAGTCTTCATTTGTACTCCTGCGTCACCCATATTGACAACATAAAATATTGACATTGTTGCCAATTATGCGTGCATTCAGACATTGTGTCACATTTCTAGCGTGCGTAATATGCGCATAAGTTATTGCCGTGAGAATGGCATGCTATGATTTTGGGCGTCGACAGTAATCGCACTTCTGACCAAGAACGAGTTGCAATAGTCTAATTGTGTAATAGACACTGTACATTGTGCGGTTCATCTTTCCAATTCGTCTTTCGACAGACCATGCGGGGCGACTTGTTAGCGAACCATTGTTAATCATATGCATACAGTAGATCATCAGATCTCCTGTGAAAAGGCAATACATAGCCTACTGTACTAAACCAGTTAGCCGAGCAACCATTACATGGCATTAGTCGACTAAATTCAACTCCAAGAGTTACGATGGAGTTGAGCGGCGGCTAGTCTGGGCGGACTGGAGCTCCGACATCACATACCATTTATTTTGATCGATTACTATGGATTTCAGCACCCAAAGAATAACATGCAATATTGTCCAATTTACAGTCAGCACACACTAGTTGCAGCTCAACAACATCATTAATCGTGGAGTTGAGGTTAGTCGCTAACATGGCACATGACAGCTCTATGACGAATTCCACATTTTTAACCCATTAAAAAAAGTGCACGATTGCATGCTCTTGGCTTCCTAAGGTAAGTTTGACAGACCTGTGAGCTCAGTTCTGTCCAATGTGTATCTTATCATCACAACAACAGCACTGACTTTGCAGCCTGGTCTCATAGACGAGGCGGAACATAGTAACGGTAAATGCGTGCCTCTGAAATTAGTATGATATGTTACATTTGGTATGGTTACATAAGACAGATGGTTATTTATCTCAAAAAGGAAATAGGACGGCTGGTCGGGGTGGATGAGTGGGCGTATAACACAAACATGCAAGTTCAAATCTCATATGGACAACTTTAGCATTTTAGGTAATTAACAACTTTTCAGCTACTTTCTAATTTTTAGCTACTTTGCAACTACTTTCATTGTTAGCTAACCCTTCCCGGAACCTTAACCCTTTTAGCTAACCCTAACCGGTTAACCGAACTCCTAAACTCAACCTTAAGCCTAAACCCTAGCCTAGCTAGTTAGCCAGCTAGGCAGCGTTAACCACCTAGCTAGAATTCTTAACATACTGTATCATACGTTTTTCAAATTCATAAAATATTATACGTTTGCACATTCTTAACATAAAATACGAATTGTAATTCGTGAGACATCATACGAAATGGGTGATAGACATCCACAAATGAATACATACCATATGAAACGTAGCATATCATACTAAATGGAGTGTCTCAGATTTACATAGAGAATAATACGAAATGCTCTGAGACCAGTTTGGACTCTGAGATGGATGATGCAGCTGAATTATGGCCAGCACTGGAGCTCCTCTGCCAAGGCGTTTATACACAAACAATAACCCACTCTGTGTTCTCTCGCCCATCAAAGAGTGAACACAGGCACAGCATTGATCAGTGTTTAAGTTGAGGATGTATAGGCCTACATTATATCCTCTCACTCTGTGCCAGAAGACCAATGAGACCAACACATCAGTGTCATCTGTAATCACGCCCGACAGATTATCTCTCGAGGACGACATGTGAACAGTTTAATTCCAAAACGCTATTTATCCATTTTCAGAAATGTTAGTAAATTAGATTTTTTTGTCTTTCAAGAATTTATGAAAGAGACTTTTTTTTCTTTCTCATCTAATCATGGCATTGGGTTGTTCAATGACAGGCATGTACAGTTGAAGTTGGAGGTTTACATACACCTTAGGCAAGTACATTTAAACTCAGTTTTTTACAATTCTTGACATTTAATCTGAGTAAAAAGTCCCTGTTTTACTTCAGTTAGGATCACCATTTTATTTTAGGAATGTGAAATGTCAGAATAATAGTAGAGAGAATGATTTATTTCAGCTTCTATTTCTTTCATCACATTCCCAGTGGGTCAGAAGTTTACATACACTCAATTAGTATTTGGTAGCATTGCATTTCAATTGTTTAACTTGGGTCAAACATTTCGGGTAGCCTTCCCCAAGCTTCCCGCAATATGTTGGGTGAATTTTGGCCCATTCCTCCTGACAGAGCTGGTGTAACTGAGTCAGGTTTGTAGTTCTCCTTGCTCACAAACGCTTTTTCAGTTCTGCCCACAAATTTTCTATAGGATTGAGGTCAGGGCTCTGTGATGGCCACTCCAATACCTTGACTTTGTTGTCCTTACGCCATTATGCCACAACTTTGGAAGTATGCTTGGGGTCATTGTCCATTTGGAAGACCCATTTGTGACCAAGCTTTAACTTCCTGACTGATGTCACGAGATGTTGCTTCAATATATCCACATCATTTTAATTCCTCATGGTGCCATCTATTTTGTGAATTGCACCAGTCCCTAGTGCAGAAAATCACCCCCACAACATGATGCTGCCACCCCCGTGCTTCACGGTTGGGATGGTGTTCTTCTGCTTGCAAGCCTCCCCCTGTTTCCTCCAAACATAACAATGGTCATTATGGCCAAACAGTTCTATTTTTGTTTCATCAGACCAGAAGACATTTCTCCAAAAAGTACGATCTTTGTCCCCATGTGCAGTTGCAAACCGAAGTCTGGCTTTTTTTTATGCCGGTTTTGGAGCAGTGGCTTCTTCCTTGCTGAGCGGCTTTTCAGGTTATGTCGATATAGGACTCGTTTTACTGTGAATATAGATACTTTTGTACCGGTTTCCTCCAGAATCTTCACACGGTCCTCTGCGGTTGTTCTGGGATTGATTTGCACTTTTCGCACCAAAGTACGTTCGTCTCTAGGAGACAGAACGCGTCTCCTTCCTGAGCGAGATGACGGCTGCGTGGTCCCATGGTGTTTATACTTGCGTACTATTGTTTGTACAGACGAACGTGGTACCTTCAGTCATTTGGAAATTGCTCCCAAGGATGAACCAGACTTGTGGAGGTCTACATTTTTTTTCTGAAGTTTTGGCTGATTTCTTTAGATTTTCCCATGATGTCAAGCAAAGAGGCACTGGGTTTGAAGGTAGGCCTTGAAATACATCCACAGGTACACCTCCAATTGATTCAAACAATGTCAATTAGCCTATCAGAAGCTTCAAAAGCCACGACATCGTTTTCTGGAATTTTCCAAGTTGTTTAAAGGCACAGTCAAGTTAGTGTATGTAAACTTCTGACCCACTGGAATTGTGATACAGTGAATTATAAGTGAAATAATCTATCTGTAAACAATTGTTGGAAAAATTACTTGTTTCATGCACAAAGTAGATGTCCTAACCGACTTGCCTAAACTGTAGTTTGTTAACAAGACATTTGTGGATTGGTTGAAAAATGAGTTTTAATGACTCCAACCTAAGTGTATGTAAACTTCCGACTTCAACTGTATATCTTTTTTAGTTAACCTTTATTTAACTAGGCAAGTCAGTTAAGTACAAATTCTTATTTACAATGACGGCCTACACCGGCCAAACCCGGACGGCGGTTGGTCAATTGTGGGACTCCCAATCATAGCCAGTTGTGATACAGCCTGTATTCAAACCAGGGTGACACTTCAAGCACTGAGATGCAGTGCTTTAGACCGCTGCGCCACTCTGGAGCCTTGAGTAAGCCTTGAGGTGGTACCACCCAGCACATCTAGAAGTGAGTGTATTTCATACCGAACCCCACCCTTGAGATGACATAGAGGCACCTGATTTGAACCGCTAGGGGAAAATGGACAGATTTACTAAAAAATACCAAAATATATAACTTTTTCAACGAACTCTCAAAATGAAGACTAGAATTTCCGTTTCACTATAATATTTGGTTTTTGACGAAAATCCTGTTTTTTTTAAATATACAGGATAAGAACATTCCATTCCAGGTAAACAATGGATATATAGCATTTTGCATCAAAACACACGATTATTTTACACAGACATAAAGTAACCATAAATATTAATTTCTTGAAAATTGGTGGATATAGTGTTTTTGAAATAAACTCTTCATGTGCTCATCTGTGGCCAGAAAAAGTCCCACAAGATAAAATAATCTTATCTTGACCCTCAATCGGGAACAGACAGGCTGTCGCTGTTGGCATTGCCGCTGGCATAATTGTTTTTCTATGAATGAGGACGCTCTTCAGGGAAGGCTGTCTAGTCAAACCATGGCTTGTCTTGTCATAAGGCTCCCCAGCCTGTTCTTGGAATATCGGTCCAGTTACTGATAAAACAATTATTCTAAGAATGCTTCATTGTCATTCTAAGAATTTCCTGTAACTTCCAATTTGAGGTATTTATGACTACGTACAGTGGGGAGAACAAGTATTTGATACACTGCCAATTTTGTAGATTTTCCTACTTACAAAGCATGTAGAGGTCTGTAATTTTTATCATAGGTACACTTCAACTGTGAGAGACAGAATCTAAAACAAAAATCCAGAAAATCACATTGTATGATTTTTAAGTAATACATTTGCATTTTATTGCATGACATAAGTATTTGATACATCAGAAAAGCAGAACTTAATATTTGGTACAGAAACCTTTGTTTGCAATTACAGAGATCACACGTTTCCTGTAGTTCTTGACCAGGTTTGCACACACTGCAGCAGGGATTTTGGCCCACTCCTCCACACAGACCTTCTCCAGATCCTTCGGGTTTCGGGGCTGTCGCTGGGCAATATGGACTTTCAGCTCCCTCCAAAGATGTTCTATTGGGTTCAGGTCTGGAGACTGGCTAGGCCACTCCAGGACCTTGAGATGCTTCTTACGGAGCCACTCCTTAGTTGCCCTGGCTGTGTGTTTCGGGTCGTTGTCATGCTGGAAGACCCAGCCACGACCCATCTTCAATGCTCTTACGGAGGGAAGGAGGTTGTTGGCCAAGATCTCGCGATACATGGCCCCATCCATCCTCCCCTCAATACGGTGCAGTCGTCCTGTCCCCTTTGCAGAAAAGCATCCCCAAAGAATGATGTTTCCACCTCCATGCTTCACGGTTGGGATGATGTTCTTGGGGTTGTACTCATCCTTCTTCTTCCTCCAAACACGGCGAGTGGAGTTTAGACCAAAACGCTCTATTTTTGTCTCATCAGACCACATGACCTTCTCCCATTCCTCCTCTGGATCATCCAGATGGTCATTGGCAAACTTCAGACGGGCCTGGGCATGCGCTGGCTTGAGCAGGGGGACCTTGCGTGCACTGCAGGATTTTAATCCATGACGGCGTAGTGTGTTACTAATGGTTTTCTTTGAGACTGTGGTCCCAGCTCTCTTCAGGTCATTGACCAGGTCCTACCGTGTAGTTCTGGGCTGATCCCTCACCTTCCTAATGATCATTGATGCCCCACGAGGTGAGATCTTGCATGGAGCCCCAGACCAAGGGAGATTGACTGTCATCTTGAACTTCTTCCATTTTCTAATAATTGCGCCAACAGTTGTTGCCTTCTCACCAAGCTGCTTGCCTATTGTCCTGTAGCCCATCCCAGTCTTGTGCAGATCTACAATTGTTTATCCTTGATGTCCTTACACAGCTATCTGGTCTTGGCCTTTGTGGAGAAGTTGGAGTCTGTTTGATTGAGTGTGTCTTTTATACAGGTAACGAGTTCAAACAGGTGCAGTGAATACAGGTAATGAGTGGAGAACAGGGGGGCTTCTTAAAGAAAAACTAACAGGTCTGTGAGAGCCGGAAGTCTTACTGGTCGATAGGTGATCAAATACTTATGTCATGCAATAAAATGCAAATTAATTACTTAAAAATCATACAATGTGATTTTCTGGATTTTTGTTTTAGATTCCGTCTCTCACAGTTGAAGTGTACCTATGATAAAGATTACAGACCTCTACATGCTTTGTAAGTAGGAAAACCTGCAAAATCGGCAGTGTATCAAATACTTGTTCTCCCCACTGTACATAAGCTTTCATTGTAGCTTTAATTTTAAAACTACTAGTAGTAATTTAATTGTAAAACTAGTATTAGTAGTTTTATTTTAAAAGTAGTAATTTCATTTTCAAACTAGTGGTAGTAATTTCACATTGAAACTAGTGGTAGTAATTTCACTTTGAAACTAGTGGTAGTAGTTTCACTTTGAAACTAGTGGTAGTAATTTCACTTTGAAACTAGCGGAAGTCATTTCACTTTGAAACTAGCGGAAGTCATTTCACTTTGAAACTAATGGGAGTAATTTCACTTTGAAACTAGTGGTAGTAGTTTCACTTTGAAACAAGTGGTAGTAGTTTCACTTTGAAACTAGTGGGAGTAATTTCACTTTGAAACTAGTGGGAGTAATTTCACTTTGAAACTAGTGGTAGTAGTTTCACTTTGAAACTAGTGGTAGTCATTTCACTTTGAAACTAGTGGTAGTCATTTCACTTTGAAACTAGTGGTAGTAATTTCACTTTGAAACTAGTGGGAGTAATTTCACTTTGAAACTAGTGGTAGTAGTTTCACTTTGAAACTAGTGGGAGTCATTTCTTTGAAACTAGTGGGAGTCATTTCTTTGAAACTAGTGGTAGTCATTTCTTTGAAACTAGTGGTAGTCATTTCTTTGAAACTAGTGGTAGTAATTTCACTTTGAAACTAGTGGGAATAATTTCTTTGAAACTAGTAGTAGTAATTTCACTTTGAAACTCGTGGGAGTCATTTCTTTGAAACTAGTGGTAGTAATTTCACTTTGAAACTAGTGGGAGTCATTTCTTTGAAACTAGTGGTAGTAATTTCACTTTGAAACTAGTGGGAGTCATTTCTGTGAAACTAGTGGTAGTCATTTCACTTTGAAACTAGTGGTCGTAGTTTCACTTTGAAACTAGTAGTAGTAATTTCACTTTGAAACTAGTGGTAGTCATTTCACTTTGAAACTAGTGGTAGTCATTTCACTTTGAAACTAGTGGTAGTAATTTCACTTTGAAACTAGTGGGAGTAATTTCACTTTGAAACTAGTGGTAGTAGTTTCACTTTGAAACTAGCGGTAGTAATTTCACTTTGAAACTAGCGGAAGTCATTTCACTTTGAAACTAGCAGAAGTCATTTCACTTTGAAACTAGTGGGAGTAATTTCACTTTGAAACTAGTGGTAGTAGTTTCACTTTGAAACAAGTGGTAGTAGTTTCACTTTGAAACTAGTGGGAGTAATTTCACTTTGAAACTAGTGGGAGTAATTTCACTTTGAAACTAGTGGTAGTCATTTCTTTGAAACTAGTGGTAGTAGTTTCACTTTGAAACTAGTGGTAGTCATTTCTTTGAAACTAGTGGTAGTAATTTCCCTTTGAAACTAGTGGTAGTAAGGTAGTAATTTCACTTTGTAACTAGTGGTAGTAGTTTCACTTTGAAACTAGTGGGAGTCATTTCTTTGAAACTAGTGGTAGTAATTTCACTTTGAAACTAGTGGGAGTCATTTCTTTGAAACTAGTGGTAGTAATTTCACTTTGAAACTAGTGGTCGTAGTTTCACTTTGAAACTAGTAGTAGTAATTTCACTTTGAAACTAGTAGTAGTAATTTCACTTTGAAACTAGTGGTAGTCATTTCACTTTGAAACTAGTGGTAGTAATTTCACTTTGAAACTAGTGGTAGTAATTTCACTTTGAAACTAGTGGGAGTAATTTCACTTTGAAACTAGTGGTAGTAGTTTCACTTTGAAACTAGTGGTAGTAATTTCACTTTGAAACTAGTGGTAGTCATTTCTTTGAAACTAGTGGTAGTAGTTTCACTTTGAAACTAGTGGTAGTAGTTTCACTTTGAAACTAGTGGGAGTCATTTCTTTGAAACTAGTGGTAGTCATTTCTTTGAAACTAGTGGTAGTCATTTCTTTGAAACTAGTGGTAGTAGTTTCACTTTGAAACTAGTGGTAGTAGTTTCACTTTGAAACTAGTGGTAGTAGTTTCACTTTGAAACTAGTGGTAGTAATTTCACTTTGAAACTAGTGGGAGTAATTTCACTTTGAAACTAGTGGTAGTAGTTTCACTTTGAAACTAGTGGTAGTAGTTTCACTTTGAAACTAGTGGGAGTCATTTCTTTGAAACTAGTGGGAGTCATTTCTTTGAAACTAGTGGTAGTCATTTCTTTGAAACTAGTGGTAGTAGTTTCACTTTGAAACTAGTGGTAGTAGTTTCACTTTGAAACTAGTGGTAGTAATTTCACTTTGAAACTAGTGGGAGTAATTTCACTTTGAAACTAGTGGTAGTAGTTTCACTTTGAAACTAGTGGTAGTAATTTCACTTTGAAACTAGTGGAAGTAGTTTCACTTTGAAACTAGTGGTAGTAATTTCACTTTGAAACTAGTGGTAGTAGTTTCACTTTGAAACTAGTGGGAGTCATTTCTTTGAAACTAGTGGTAGTCATTTCTTTGAAACTAGTGGTAGTCATTTCTTTGAAACTAGTGGTAGTAGTTTCACTTTGAAACTAGTGGTAGTAGTTTCACTTTGAAACTAGTGGTAGTAATTTCACTTTGAAACTAGTGGGAGTAATTTCACTTTGAAACTAGTGGTAGTAGTTTCACTTTGAAACTAGTGGTAGTAATTTCACTTTGAAACTAGTGGAAGTAGTTTCACTTTGAAACTAGTGGTAGTAGTTTCACTTTGAAACTAGTGGTAGTAGTTTCACTTTGAAACTAGTGGGAGTCATTTCTTTGAAACTAGTGGTAGTCATTTCTTTGAAACTAGTGGTAGTCATTTCTTTGAAACTAGTGGTAGTCATTTCTTTGAAACTAGTGGTAGTAATTTCCCATTGAAACTAGTGGTAGTAATTTCACTTTGAAACTAGTGGTCGTAGTTTCACTTTGAAACTAGTGGGAGTCATTTCTTTGAAACTAGTGGTAGTCATTTCTTTGAAACTAGTGGTAGTCATTTCTTTGAAACTAGTGGTAGTAGTTTCACTTTGAAACTAGTGGTAGTAGTTTCACTTTGAAACTAGTGGTAGTAGTTTCACTTTGAAACTAGTGGTAGTAATTTCACTTTGAAACTAGTGGGAGTAATTTCACTTTGAAACTAGTGGTAGTAGTTTCACTTTGAAACTAGTGGTAGTAGTTTCACTTTGAAACTAGTGGTACTAGTTTCACTTTGAAACTAGTGGGAGTCATTTCTTTGAAACTAGTGGTAGTCATTTCTTTGAAACTAGTGGTAGTAGTTTCACTTTGAAACTAGTGGTAGTAGTTTCACTTTGAAACTAGTGGTAGTAGTTTCACTTTGAAACTAGTGGTAGTAGTTTCACTTTGAAACTAGTGGTAGTAGTTTCACTTTGAAACTAGTGGTAGTAATTTCACTTTGAAACTAGTGGTAGTAGTTTCACTTTGAAACTAGTGGTAGTAGTTTCACTTTGAAACTAGTGGTAGTAATTTCACTTTGAAACTAGTGGAAGTAGTTTCACTTTGAAACTAGTGGTAGTAATTTCACTTTGAAACTAGTGGTAGTAGTTTCACTTTGAAACTAGTGGGAGTCATTTCTTTGAAACTAGTGGTAGTCATTTCTTTGAAACTAGTGGTAGTCATTTCTTTGAAACTAGTGGTAGTAGTTTCACTTTGAAACTAGTGGTAGTAGTTTCACTTTGAAACTAGTGGTAGTAATTTCACTTTGAAACTAGTGGGAGTAATTTCACTTTGAAACTAGTGTTAGTAGTTTCACTTTGAAACTAGTGGTAGTAATTTCACTTTGAAACTAGTGGAAGTAGTTTCACTTTGAAACTAGTGGTAGTAGTTTCACTTTGAAACTAGTGGTAGTAATTTCACTTTGAATCTAGTGCTAGTACTTTCACTTTGAAACTAGTGGGAGTCATTTCACTTTGAAACTAGTGGTAGTAATTTCACTTTGAAACTAGTGGTAGTAGTTTCACTTTGAAACTAGTGGGAGTCATTTCTTTGAAACTAGTGGTAGTCATTTCTTTGAAACTAGTGGTAGTCATTTCTTTGAAACTAGTGGTAGTAATTTCCCATTGAAACTAGTGGTAGTAAGGTAGTAATTTCACTTTGAAACTAGTGGGAGTCATTTCTTTGAAACTAGGAGTAGTAATTTCACTTTGAAACATTTACATTACATTTAAGTCATTTAGCAGACGCTCTTATCCAGAGCGACTTACAAATTGGTGAATTCACCTTCTGACATCCAGTGGAACAGCCACTTTACAATAGTGCATCTAAATCATTAAGGGGGGGTGGTGAGAAGGATTACTTATCCTATCCTAGGTATTCCTTGAAGAGGTGGGGTTTCAGGTGTCTCCGGAAGGTGGTGATTGACTCCGCTGTCCTGGCGTCGTGAGAGAGTTTGTTCCACCATTGGGGGGCCAGAGCAGCGAACAGTTTTGACTGGGCTGAGCGGGAACTGTACTTCCTCAATGGTAGGGAGGCGAGCAGGCCAGAGGTGGATGAACGCAGTGCCCTTGCTTGGGTGTAGGGCCTGATCAGAGCCTGGAGGTACTGCGGTGCCGTTCCCCTCACAGCTCCGTAGGCAAGCACCATGGTCTTGTAGCGGATGCGAGCTTCAACTGGAAGCCAGTGGAGAGAGCGGAGGAGCGGGGTGACGTGAGAGAACTTGGGAAGGTTGAACACCAGACGGGCTGCGGCGTTCTGGATGAGTTGTAGGGGTTTAATGGCACAGGCAGGGAGCCCAGCCAACAGCGAGTTGCAGTAATCCAGACGGGAGATGACAAGTGCCTGGATTAGGACCTGCGCCGCTTCCTGTGTGAGGCAGGGTCGTACTCTGCGGATGTTGTAGAGCATGAACCTACAGGAACGGGCCACCGCCATGATGTTGGTTGAGAACGACAGGGTGTTGTCCAGGATCACGCCAAGGTTCTTAGCGCTCTGGGAGGAGGACACAATGGAGTTGTCAACCGTGATGGCGAGATCATGGAACGGGCAGTCCTTCCCCGGGAGGAAGAGCAGCTCCGTCTTGCCGAGGTTCAGCTTGAGGTGGTGATCCGTCATCCACACTGATATGTCTGCCAGACATGCAGAGATGCGATTCGCCACCTGGTCATCAGAAGGGGGAAAGGAGAAGATTAATTGTGTGTCGTCTGCAAAGCAATGATAGGAGAGACCATGTGAGGTTATGACAGAGCCAAGTGACTTGGTGTATAGCGAGAATAGGAGAGGGCCTAGAACAGAGCCCTGGGGGACACCAGTGGTGAGAGCGCGTGGCGAGGAGACAGATTCTCGCCACGCCACCTGGTAGGAGCGACCTGTCAGGTAGGACGCAATCCAAGCGTGGGCCGCGCCGGAGATGCCCAACTCGGAGAGGGTGGAGAGGAGGATCTGATGGTTCACAGTATCGAAGGCAGCCGATAGGTCTAGAAGGATGAGAGCAGAGGAGAGAGAGTTAGCTTTAGCAGTGCGGAGCGCCTCCGTGATGCAGAGAAGAGCAGTCTCAGTTGAATGACTAGTCTTGTAACCTGACTGATTTGGATCAAGAAGGTCATTCTGAGAGAGATAGCGGGAGAGCTGGCCAAGGACGGCACGTTCAAGAGTTTTGGAGAGAAAAGAAAGAAGGGATACTGGTCTGTAGTTGTTGACATCGGAGGGATCGAGTGTAGGTTTTTTCAGAAGGGGTGCAACTCTCGCTCTCTTGAAGACGGAAGGGACGTAGCCAGCGGTCAGGGATGAGTTGATGAGCGAGGTGAGGTAAGGGAGAAGGTCCCCGGAAATGGTCTGGAGAAGAGAGGAGGGGATAGGGTCAAGCGGGCAGGTTGTTGGGCGGCCGGCCGTCACAAGAAGCGAGATTTCATCTGGAGAGAGAGGGGAGAAAGAGGTCAGAGCACAGGGTAGGGCAGTGTGAGCAGAGCCAGCGGTGTCGTTTGACTTAGCAAACGAGGATCGGATGTCGTCGACCTTCTTTTCAAAATGGTTGACGAAGTCATCTGCAGAGAGGGAGGAGGGGGGGGGAGGGGGAGGAGGATTCAGGAGGGAGGAGAAGGTGGCAAAGAGCTTCCTAGGGTTGGAGGCAGATGCTTGGAATTTAGAGTGGTAGAAAGTGGCTTTAGCAGCAGAGACAGAGGAGGAAAATGTAGAGAGGAGGGAGTGAAAGGATGCCAGGTCCGCAGGGAGGCGAGTTTTCCTCCATTTCCGCTCGGCTGCCCGGAGCTCTGTTCTGTGAGCTCGCAATGAGTCATCGAGCCACGGAGCGGGAGGGGAGGACCGAGCCGGCCTGGAGGATAGGGGAAACTAGTGGGAGTCATTTCTTTGAAACTAGTGGTAGTAGTTTCACTTTGAAACTAGTGGGAGTCATTTCTTTGAAACTAGTAGTAGTAATTTCTCTTTGAAACTAGTGGGAGTCATTTCTTTGAAACTAGTAGTAGTAATTTCACTTTGAAACTAGTGGGAGTCATTTCTTTGAAACTAGTGGGAGTCATTTCTTTGAAACTAGTAGTAGTAATTTCACTTTGAAACTCGTGGGAGTCATTTCTTTGAAACTAGTGGTAGTAGTTTCACTTTGAAACTAGTGGGAGTCATTTCTTTGAAACTAGTAGTAGTAATTTCTCTTTGAAACTAGTGGGAGTCATTTCTTTGAAACTAGTAGTAGTAATTTCACTTTGAAACTAGTGGGAGTCATTTCTTTGAAACTAGTGGGAGTCATTTCTTTGAAACTAGTAGTAGTAATTTCACTTTGAAACTCGTGGGAGTCATTTCTTTGAAACTAGTGGTAGTAGTTTCACTTTGAAACTAGTGGTAGTAGTTTCACTTTGAAACTAGTGGTAGTAGTTTCACTTTGAAACTAGTGGTAGTAGTTTCACTTTGAAACTAGTGGTAGTCATTTCACTTTGAAACTAGTGCTAGTAATTTCACTTTGAATCTAGTGCTAGTACTTTCACTTTGAAACTAGTGGGAGTCATTTCACTTTGAAACTAGTGGAAGTAGTTTCACTTTGAAACTAGTGGTAGTAATTTCACTTTGAAACTAGTGGTAGTAGTTTCACTTTGAAACTAGTGGTAGTAATTTCACTTTGAATCTAGTGGTAGTAATTTCTTTGAAACTAGTGGTAGTAGTTTCACTTTGAAACTAGTGGTAGTAATTTCACTTTGAAACTAGTGGTAGTCATTTCTTTGAAACTAGTGGTAGTAGTTTCACTTTGAAACTAGTGGTAGTAATTTCACTTTGAAACTAGTGGTAGTAGTTTCACTTTGAAACTAGTGGTAGTAGTTTCACTTTGAAACTAGTGGTAGTAGTTTCACTTTGAAACTAGTGGTAGTCATTTCACTTTGAAACTAGTGCTAGTAATTTCACTTTGAATCTAGTGGTAGTACTTTCACTTTGAAACTAGTGGGAGTCATTTCACTTTGAAACTAGTGGAAGTAGTTTCACTTTGAAACTAGTGGTAGTAATTTCACTTTGAAACTAGTGGTAGTAGTTTCACTTTGAAACTAGTGGTAGTAATTTCACTTTGAATCTAGTGGTAGTAATTTCTTTGAAACTAGTGGTAGTAGTTTCACTTTGAAACTAGTGGTAGTAATTTCACTTTGAAACTAGTGGTAGTCATTTCTTTGAAACTAGTGGTAGTAGTTTCACTTTGAAACTAGTGGTAGTAATTTCACTTTGAAACTAGTGGTAGTAATTTCACTTTGAAACTAGTGGTAGTAATTTCACTTTGAAACTATTCTGTCTTCCTACCTTCCCGTTTTGGGCTGAAACTCTCAGGTTTGTGTACGAGGAAGGCCGAGCTTAGAGAATTAAACATCGTTTAGGGTTAGGCTATGTTTCTTCATACTGCAATGGATGCCATGCAATATTTGCTCGGTTGTTTGTGTGTGTTCTGCTTGCGAGTTCTCGTTGATTCAGTTTAATATTAACAGTCTTGCCAGTGATTCAAACGTGTGTGAACACACTCTCTCCAACTCACTTCCTCTCTTCCTCTCTTCCAGTCAGTCCACGTTTATGTGGGTGATTGATTAACCTTCTTTAGTATTTAAATCTCTCTACCACGTATCTAGTATTAGTCAGAGGATATGACTGCTCACTCCACAGCCTAATGCAATCCGCCAACTCTTGTCCCGAAGACAATATCATAATGCTGTGGAACATCAATAGCACCTTTTCAGTTGAGTTTAAAGTTTAAGTTTAAACTCAATTCAATAAATCCGACAATAGATTATTCGCCTTTATTAGTGCTTGCAAATCCAGAGTCACATTTCGTCTCACCCAAAACGATAGATTTGCCTAAGGAAATCAGTCAATTCAAATACATTAAGCAGGGCCTTATCTATAGATTTCAGATGAATGGGATACAGATATGCATCTGTCGGTCACAGATACAGTATCAATGCCTAAGGAATCAATGCACCAACAGGGTGCAGACAAAATTGTGTTATAACAACCTTTGTGCCCTGAGAGTTGTTTCTTTTTAGCCCCCCCCCCCCCCCCTCAATTTTATAAAGAACTACATATTACTTCACAGGAAATGACATATAATAGATAAACACATCGTCCTCTCTGCAGGATGCAGGAAGTGTGTCTGGACTGATATTTTAATCTGATTTGAATGAAGACCAAACGCGGGCTGCACTAACTGAGGGGTTGTCGTAGCAACTATCTGAGATGGGTAGAAGCCGACTTCATTTTTCCTCCTAATTTGTGTAGTCATCATCTCCGGCGTTTTGTAACATGTTGTGTTTCGTCCTTATAACCCCTGTGTGACACTGTCTAGTCTAATGTATTCTTCTTCCCTTCCTTTCTAACAATTTCTCTCGCTATTTCCATCAGCGACATGGGTAATACTCAGTTTTGGTCATGCAGTTTTGGTCATGTATTCTACACTGAACAAAAATATAAAAGCAACATGTAAATTGTTGGTCCCATGTTTCATAAAAATATAAAAGCAACATGTAAATTGTTGGTACCATGTTTCATGAGCTGAAATAAAATGTCCCAGAAATGTTCCACATGCGCAAAAAGCTTATTTTACTCAATTTTACTCTGTACATCCCTGTTCGTGAGTATTACTAATTTGCCAAGATAATTCACCCATTACATTACATTTAACCTCTTGAAACTCCCCATCCCGGATCCGGGATTGTGACTAAGCCTCAGGCTCATTAGCATAACGCAACGTTAACGATTTCTGAAAATCGCAAATAAAATTAAAATAATGCGTTTGCTCTCAAGCTTAGCCTTTTCTTAACAACACTGTCATCTCAGATTTTCAAAATATGCTTTTGAACCATAGAAATTGACTAATTTGTGTAAGAGTATGCAAAGCTAGCATAGCATTTTGTGTAGCATGTAGCACGCAACATTTTCACAAAAGCCAGATAACCAAATAAATAAAATCATTTACCTTTGAAGAGCTTCTGATGTTTTCAATGAGGAGACTCCCAGCCACATACCAAATGCGCAGTGTTTCCTGAAAGCGTCTGTGTGTAGGAGAAATCGTTCCGTTTTCTACATTGCGCCTGGCTACCGAAACGAACCGAAATGCAGTCACCTACAACGTGAAACTTTTTCCGGATTAACTACATAATATCGACCGAAACATGGCAAACGTTGTTTGGAATCAATCCTCAAGGTGTTTTTTCACATATCTCTTCATTGACATGCAGTTCGTGGAAGCTTGCTTCTCTCTCTGTGCCCCATGGAAAAATACTGGCAGGTGACTTTTGCGCACCAATTTCGGCGCAGGACACCGGGCGGACACGTGGTAAATGTGGTCTCTTATGGTCAATCTTCCAACGATCTGCCTACAAATACGTCACAATGCTGCAGACACCTTGGGGAAACGACAGAAAGGGCAGACTCATTCCTCTTGCGTTCACAGCCATATAAGGAGATCATGAAAGACAGAGCCTCAAAAATCCTTGTCATTTCCTGGATGCCAAGTCATCTTGGTTTTGCCTGAAGCTCACGTTAAAGGGCACGCACAGAGAAGATATTTGTATTTCTGGACACGTCAGAGTGTTTTCTTTCGAACAGTAGCAATTATATGCATAGTCGAGCATCTTTTTGTGACAAAATATCTTGTTTAAAACGGGAACGTTTTTCTTCCAAAAATGAAATAGCGCCACCATAAGTGTAAGAGGTTAAGTCATTTGGCAGACGCTCTTATCCAGAGCGACTTACAAATTGGTGAATTCACCTTATGACATCCAGTGGAACAGCCACTTTACAATAGTGCATCTAAAACCCACCTGACAGGTGTGGCTTATCAAGCAGCTGATGAAACTGCATGATCATTACACAGGTGCACCTTGTGCTGGGGACAATAAAAGGCCACTCTATAATGTGCAGTTGTGTCACACAACACAGTCTTGAAGAAGCGTCCACTAGAGCTGTTGCCAGAGAATTTAATGTCTCTACCATAAGCTGCCCAACGTCGTTTTAGAGAATTTGGCAGTACGTCCAACCGGCCTCACAATCGCAGACCACATGTAACCACGCCAGCCCAGGACCTCCACATCAGTCTGACGGAGGGCTGAGGAGTATTTTTGTCTGTAATAAAGACATATTCTGATTGTCTGGTTCAGGTTCTGGCTGACTTACAGTTCATATCAGAAAATCAGTTAAGCTTTTTGTGCGTATGTAAAATTCTGTAATCTTTTATTTCAGCTCATGAAACATGGGACCAACACTTCACATGTTGCGTTTCTATTTTTGTTTAGTGTAAAATACCCTTCAAAAGTAATTCTAAGATGTCCGTTAGAAAGGGGATGAGAGGATTGATGAGAAGACAACAAAGAACAGCGGGATAAGAAAAGGGGCTATTTTTGGATGCATGCAGCATTGTGCCACGTGCCGTAGCCGTGACCACGTGAGTGGTTGCCATGTAGGAGCTGTCCCATGCAGAGACCTTTTCAGTGGACGAGCTTTGTCTCCACCTGGTGCTCTCTCTCCCCCTCTCTTTCACGTACTGTACTTATGGTGAAGGAATGGGTCTCAATGAATTTACACATGCACTGACGCCACACACACACACACACACACACACACACACACACACACACACACACACACACACACACACACACACACACACACACACACACACACACACACACACACACACACACACACACACACACACACACACACACAGCTGTTATGAAACAATGGCATTTTCATTTAATTGAAGGCAGTCTATGGGAAGCTCAGATCAATCCCTGGGCACTCATAGCTTGGCCTTTTGAATGCATCCGAGTGAGGTGAGCAGCTGTGGATACTGAGGGTAACGCCAATGATAACTGATTGCTTGTCCAAATCCAGGGAGGGTGTCTTATTAATCATTATTAACTGGGTGGTTTGAGCCATGAATGCTTATTGGCTGAAAGCCGTGGAATATGGTCTGATATACCACGGCTTTCAGTCATTCAGCATTCAGGGTATGACAGAACATTTATTTATTTTAAATAAAAAATATATACAGTTGAAGTTGGAAGTTTACGTACACTTATGTTGGAGTCATTAAAACTTGTTTTTCAAACACTCCACAAATGTCTTGTTAACAAACTATAGTTTTGACAAGTCGGTTAGGAAATCTACTTTGTGCATGACAAGTAATTTTTCCAACAGTTGTTTACAGACAGATTATTTCACTTATAATTCACTGAATCACAATCCCAGTGGGTCAGAAGTTTACATACACTAAGTTGACTGTGCCTTTAAACAGCTTGGAAAATTCCGGAAAATGATGTCATGGCTTTAGAAGCCTCATAATTTGAGTCGATTGGAGGTGTACCTGTAGATGTATTTCAAGGCCTACCTTCAAACTCAGGTTCCTCTTTGCGTGACATCATGGGAAAATCAAAAGAAATCAGCCAAGACCTCAGAAAAATAATTGTAGAATTGTAGTCTGGTTCATCCTTGGGAGCACTTTCCAAATGCCTGAAGGTACCACGTTCATCTGTACAAACAATAGTACACAGGTATAAACACCATGGGACCACGCAGCCATCATACCGCTCAGGAAGGAGACGCGTTCTGTCTCCTAGAGATGAACGCACTTTGGTGTGAAAAGTGCAAATCAATCCCAGAACAACAGCAGAGGACCCTATGAAGATGCTGGAGGAAACAAGTACAAAAGTTTCTACATCCACAGTAAAACGAGTCCTATATCGACATAACCTGAATGGCCGCTCAGAAAGGAAAAAGCCACTGCTCCAAAACCTCAAAAGAAAGCTGCACATGAGGACAAAGATCTTACTTTTTGGAGAAATGTCTTCTGGTCTGATGAAACAAACATAGAACTGTTTGGCCATAATTACCATTGTTATATTTGGAGGAAAAAGGGGGAGGCTTACAAGCTGAAGAACACCATCCCAACCGTGAAGCACGGGGGTGTCAGCATCATGTTGTGGGGGCGCTTTGCTGCAGGAGGGACTGGTGCAATTCACAAAATAGATGGCATCATGAGAAGGAAATTTCTGTGGATATATTGAAGCAACGTCTCAAGACATCAGTCAGGAAGTTAAAGCTTGGTCACAAATGGATCTTCCAAATGGACAATGACCCCAAGCATACTTCTAAAGTTGTGGCAAAATGACTTAAGGACAACAAAGTCAAGGTATTGGAGTGGCCATCACAGAGCCCTGACCTCAATCCTATAGAAAATGTGTGGGCAGAACTGAAAAAGCATGTGCAAGCAAGGAGGCCTACAAACCTGACTCAGTTACAGCAGCTCTGTCAGGAGGAATGGGCCAAAATTCACCCAACTTATTGTGGGAAGCTTGTGGAAGGCTACCTGAAAAGTTTGACCCAAGTTAAACAATTGAAAGGCAATGCTACCAAATACTAATTGAGTGTATGTAAACTTCTGACCCACTGAGAATGTGATGAAAAAAATAAAAGCTGAAATAAATCATTCTCTCTACTATTATTCTGACATTTCATACTCGTAAAATAAAGTGGGGATCCTAACTGACCTAATACAGGGAATTTGTACTAAATTAAATGACAGGAATTGTGAAAAACTGAGTTTAAATGTACTTGGCTAAGATGTATGTAATCTTCCGACTACAACTGTACGTTGGTAACCAACTTAAATTAGCAATAAGGCACCGCTGGGGTTTGTGGTATATTGAAATATATATATATATATACCATATGTTGCATCGTGCTGAAGAACAGCCCTTAGTCATGGTATATTGGCCATATACCATACCCCCTCGGGCCTTATTGCTTCAATATAATACTATACTATTGATCACATAGTTAGCCCATAGGTTGTTGTTATTCAATTCAAAGACAAAAGTACAGTAAGCAGTGAAAACTCAGCCAAGATGCTCTATCCACTTAGACAATATGGTTTATAAGGACTTATAAACTGGGTGGTTTGAGCCCGAGCTATTTCAGTGGATGTTGCACACATTTCTACCAGCAAATGTGTTCAATTATATCCATGGTATGAAAGGGATAATTAACAAGGGGCTATGCATTCTATGCAAAATTTTCCATAGGATGCATAGCCCCTCCTTGATTATCCCTTCTCTGACACCATTTTGTAGGATTGTGAGAAGACTAGAATTAGCTAAGAGAGTGAAGGGTGGCTGTTTGACATAGCCTGCAGTCCATTTCCTTATTGTGCTATCTGGCAGTGTTTGTATAGTGATTTAGAACCACTGAGGTTGATACAGTGGATCCAATCCAAACCAAGGATCTCAGGAAGTGTGATATTCATTCCCTAAAGGCAGATATGTTAAACCAGTCTGAGGGAGATACAATATTGCTTCTTAATTTGTGGCTCCTGTCATAACAGTTGAGTCTCTCCTCCGGTGAGCGGCTCAGGCTAATGCCAAGCTAACGTCAACATCCTTCTGTGGTTGATATGGAGCTCTGGGCTCAGACCACGACAAGTGTCCTCGTCACTGTTCTAATGCTTCTTCTTCATCATGTTGGAAGACTAGGGCCAGGATTCAATATGAGGCGCGTTATAGAGCAACGCATTGCTCTCGACTTTGAAAGGTAATTTACGCTGAAATAAATGCGCAGCGTTTATCATGAATGCGATTTCGGAACCTCCTTGCTGTTTCGGCCTAGAAGTAGTGTTGCACCACAAGTTGCCAGGATAGGGCAGAGCCAATGTAGACTTGAACTGGGTACAAAGATAAATAAGTATGGTAGATTTCTAGTGAATACACAGCATTCCGGTTAGGATCAGTGGATATGCAGCAAACTAGCACAGCAAACATGAGGATGCCACACAAAAGTTCAAGTTAATCGCAATTTATTTAAAGAAATGTATATCTAACTAGGCAAGTCAGTTAAGAATAAATTCTTACTTCCAATGATGGCCTACACCGGCCAAACCCGGACGACGCTGGGCTAATTGTGCACCGCTTTATGGGTCTCCCAATCACGGCCAGTTGGAATATAGACTGGATTCAAACCAGGTTGTCTGTAGTGTCGCCTCGAGCACTGAGATGCAGTGCCTTAAACTGCTGTACCACTCAGGAGCAATAAGTACAACTACAGTCGTGACCAAAAGTTTTGAGAATGACGCAAATATAAATTTTCACAAAGTCTGCTGCCTCAGTGTCTTTAGATATTTTTGTTAGATGTTACTATGGAATACTGAAGTATAATTACAAGCATTTCATAAGTGTCAAAGGCTTTTATTGACAATTACATGAAGTTGATGCAAAGAGTCAATATTGCAGTGTTGACCCTTCTTTTTCAAGACTTCTGCAATCTGCCCTGGCATGCTGTCAATTAATTCTGGGCCACATCCTGACTGATGGCAGCCCATTTTTGCATAATCAATGCTTGAAGTTAGAATTTGTGGGTTTTTGTTGGTCCACCCGCCTCTTGAGGATTGACCACAAGTTCTCAATGGGATTACGGACTGGGGAGTTTCCTGAACATGGACCCAAAATATCGATGTTTTGTTTCCCGAGCTACTTAGTTATCACTTTTGCCTTATGGCAAGGTGCTCCATCATGCTGGAATAAGACATTGTTCGTCATCAAACAGTTCCTGGATAGTTGAGAGAAGTTGCTCTCGGAGGATGTGTTGGTACCATTCTTTATTCATGGCTGTGTTCTTAGGCAAAATTTTGAGTGAGCCCACTTCCTTGGCTGAGAAGCAACCCCACACATGAATGGTCTCAGGATGCTTTACTGTTGGCATGACACAGGACTGATGGTAGCGCTCACCTTGCCTTCTCCGGACAAGCTTTTTTCCGGATGTCCCAAACAATCGGAAAGGGGATTCATCAGAGAAAATGACTTCACCCCAGTCCTCAGCAGTCCAATCCCTGTACCTTTTGCAGAATATTAGCCTGTCCCTAATGTTTTTTTTTCCTTGGAGAGAAGTGGCTTCTTTACTGCCCTTCTTGACACCAAGCCATCCTTCAAAAGTCTTCTCCTCACTGTGCATGCAGATGCACTCACACCTGCCTGCTGACATTCCTAAGCAAGCTCTGTACTGGTGGTGTTTCGATCCCACAGCTGAATCAACTTTAGGAGACGATCCTGGCACTTGCCGGACTTTTTTGGGTGCCCTGAAGCCTTCTTCACAGCAATTGAACTGCTCTTCTTGGTGAGCTAATAAATGGTTGATTTATGTGCAATATTACTGGCTGCAATATCCTTGCCTGTGAAGCCCTTTTTGTGCAAAGCAATGATAACAGCACTTGTTTAATTGCAGGTAACCATGGATGACAGAGGAAGAACAATGATTCCAAGCACCACCCTCCTTCTGAAGCTTCCAGTCTGTTATTCGAACTCAATCAGCATGACAGAGTGATCTCCAGCCTTGTCCTCATCAACACTCACACCTGTGTTAACATGATGTCAGCTGGTCCTTTTGTGGCAGGGCTGAAATGAAGTGGAAATGTTTTTTGGGGATTCAGTTCATTTGGATGGCAAAGAGAGACTTTGCATTTAATTACAATTCATCGTATCACTCTTCATAACATTCTGGAGTATATGCAAATTCCCATCATACAAACTGAGGCAGCAGACTTTGTGAAAATTAATATTTGTGTCATTCTCAACTTTTGGCCTTGACTGTACTAAATATTATGGCTCTAGGCAAATGTAGAATGTTCACAGCATGAAATGCAATAAAAACTCTGCGCTTTACCTGGTTGTTCTCCAAGTTGCCAAGCAACAGCCAATAGTCTTTACCTTAATTTCACTTTAACAATGAAGCTCAATAAGAACACTAAAAGTCGCCCTTGCGGGAGAGTGGCATGGCAGCTTGGATCCCGACCGCTGGTTTCGTCTCCCTATCTACCTATCAGCCCCCGGAGCACACCATGTGTTCCTCTTTTAAAGGGAGCTCAATTACGGTGCATTCCTAAAGTATTCAGACCCCTTGACTTTTTCCAGATTTTGTCATTTTATAACCTTGTTCTAAAATTGATTAAATAATACATTTCCCTCATAAATCTACACACAATCTCCACAATGACAAAGCGAAAACAGGTATTTAGAAATGTTTGCAAATGTATTAATAATAAAAAACAGATACCTTATTTACATAAGTTAAAAAAATGTATTTCACCTTTATTTAACCAGGTAGGCTAGTTGATCAAGTTCTCATTTACAACTGCGACCTGGCCAAGATAAAGCAAAACAGTGCGACACAAACAACAACACAGAGTTACACATGGAATAAACAAATGTACAGTTAATAACACAATAGAAAAAAGTCTATATACAGTGTGTGCAAATGAGGTAAGATTAGGGAGGTAAGGCAATAAATAGGCCGTAGTGGCGAAGTAATTACAATTTAGCAATACACACTGGAGTGATAATTGTGCAGAAGATGAATGTGCAAGGAGAGATACTGGGGTGCAAAGGACCAAAAATAAATAAATAACAATATGGGGATGAGGTAGTTGGATTGGCTATTTACAGATGGGCTATGTACAGGTGCATTGATCTGTAAGCTGCTCTGACAGCTGGTGCTTAAAGTTAGTGAGGGAGATATGAGCTTCAGTGATTTTTGCAATTCGTTCCAGTCATTGGCAGCAGAGAACTGGAAGGAAAGGCGGCCAAAGGAGAAATTGTCTTTGGGGGTGACCAGTGAAATATACCTGCTGGAGCGCGTGCTACGGGTGGGTGCTGCTATGTTGACCAGTGATGGTGGTGACAGTGCTTCCTAGCCTCAGTGCAGCAGGCAGCTGGGAGGAGATGCTCTTTTTCTCCATGGACTTAAGTGTCCCAGAACCTTTTGGAGTTTGTGCCACAGGATGCAAATTTCTGTTTGCTTTCCTAACTGCCTGAGTATATCGGTTCCTAACTTCCCTGAAAAGTTGCATATCACGGGGCTATTCGATGTTAATGCAGTACGCCACAGGATGTTTTTGTGCTGGTCAAGGGCAGTCAGGTCTGGAGTGAACCAAGGGCTATATCTGTTTCTGGTTCTACATTGTTTGAATGGGGTATGCTTATTTAAGATGGTTAGAAATAAAGAATAACCAGGCATCCTCTACTGACAGAATGAGGTCAATATCCTTCCAGGATACCCGGGCCAGGTCAATTAGAAAGGCCTGCTCGCTGAAGTGATTTAGGGAGTGTTTGACAGTGATGAGGGGTGTTCATTTGACCGCAGACCCATTACGGACGCAGGCAATGAGGCAGTGATCGCTGACATCCTGGTTGAAGACAGCAGAGGTATATTTAGAGGGCAGGTTAGTCAGGATGATATCTATGAATGTGCCCGTGTTTACGGATTTGGTGTTGTACCTGGTAGGTTCATTGATAATTTGTGTGAGATTGAGGGCATCTAGCTTAGATTGTAGGATGGCCAGGGTTTTAAGCATGTCCCAGTTTAGGTCACTAAACTGTACGAGTTCTGAAAATAGATGGGCGGAAATCAATTCACATATGGTGTCCAGGGCACAGCTGGGGGCAACGGTGATAGACTTGTTTCTGGAAAGTTGAATTTTTTAAAGTAGAAACATGAATTATTTGGGCACAGACCTGGATAGTATGACAGAACTCTGCAGGCTATCTCTGCAGTAGATTGCAACTCCACCTCCTTTGGCAGTTATATCTTGTCAGAAAATGTTATAGTTAGGGATGGAAATTTCAGGATTTTTGGTAGCCTTCCTAAGACAGAATTCAGACATGGCTAGGACATCCGGGTTGGCAGAGTGTGCTAAAGCAGCGAATAAAGCAAACTTAGGAAGGAGGCTTCTCATGTTAACATGCATGAAACCAAGGCTTTTACGGCTACAGAAGTCAACAAATGAGATCACCTGGGCAATGGGAGTAGAGCTAGACTCTGCGGGGCCTGGATTGACCTCTACAGGGTAATGCTAAAGGCTATAAGAACTGGTCGTCTGGTGCATTCGAAACCGAGAGTAAAATTAGCAGGTTTCTGGGCGCGGAAGAATAGATTCAAGGCATAATGTACAAACAAGGGTATGGTAGCATGTGAATAGGGTGGAGGTAAACCTAGGCATTGAGTGACAATGAGAGAGGTTTTGTCTCTAGAGACACCATTTAAACCAGGTGAGGTCACCACATGTGTGGGAGGTGGAACAAAAGGGCTAGCTAAGACATATTAAGCAGGGCTGGAGGCTCTGCAGTGAAATAAGACAATAATCACTGACCAAAACAGCCATGGACAAGGCATATTGACATTAGGGAGAGGCATGCGTAGCCGAGTGATCATAGGGTCCAGAGAGTAGCTAGGTGAGCCGGAGACACGGTGATTCAGACCGCTAGCAGGCCCGGGGCTAGTATTCAGACCTTTTGCTATGAGACTCCAAATTGAGCTCAGGTGCATCCAGTTTCCATTGACCATCCTTGAGGTGTTTCTACAACTTGGAGTCCACCTGTGGTAAATTCAATTGATTGGACATGATTTGGAAAGGGCAACTGTCTATATAAGATCCCACATTTGAAAGTGAATGTCAGAGGAAAAACCAAGCCATGAGGTTGAAGGAATTCCAAGACAGGATTGTGTCGAGGCACAGATCTGTGGAAGGGTACCAAAATATTTGTCTGCAGCATTGAAGGTCCCTAAGAACACAGGGGCCTCCATCATTCTTAACTGGAAGAAGTTTTGAAACCACCAATACTCTTCCTAGAGCTTGCCGCCCGGCCAAACTGAGCAATCGGGGCAGCAGGGCCTTGGTCAGGGAGGTGAACAAGAACTCGATGGTCACTCTGACAGAGCTATAGAGTTTCTATGTGGAGATGGGAGAACCTTTAAGGAAGGACAACCATCACCACAGCACTCCACCAATCAGGACTTTATGGTAGAATGGCCAGACGGGTGCCACTCCTGAGTAAAAGGCACTCAGGACGATGATGGCCCCTGACAGAGGGCTGCCTTGCTTCTAGTCCTTAGGAAATTTTGCAGTTTTTCATTTTTTTAATTGTATTATTTCTTACATTGTTAGCCCAGAAAATCTTAAGTGTTATTACATACAGCCGGGAAGAACTATTGGATATCAGAGCGACGTCAGCTTATCAGCACTACGACCAGAATACGACTTTCCTGAAGCGGATCCTTTGTCCGCAGCACCCAGGCCGACCCAAAACTACGCCACCGGAGAAGAGGAAGACATATTATCTCCCAAGAGAATTATCTTTTGTTATTGTCACAGCCGTGTATATCCCCCCTCAAGCTGATACCACGATGGCCCTCAAGGAACTTCACTGGACTTTATGCAAACTGGAAACCATATATCCTAAGGCTGCATTAATTGTAGCTGGGGACTTTAACAAAGCTAATTTGAGAACAAGGCAACCTAAATTCTATCAGCATATTGATTGTAGCACTCGTGAAGGCAATACACTGGATCACTGCTACTCTAACTTTCGCGATGCATACAAGGCCCTCCCCCGCCCTCCTTTCTGCAAATCTGACCATGACTCCATTTTGCTCCTCCTGTCCTATAGGCAGAAACTCAAACAGGAAGTACCCGTGCTAAGGACTATTCATCGCTGGTCTGACTAATTGGAATCCACGTTTCAAGATTGTTTTGATCACGTGGACTGGGATATGTTCCGGGTAGCCTCAGAGAATAATGTAGACATATACGCTGATTCGGTGAGTGAGTTTATAAGGAAGTGTATAGGAAATGTTTTACCCACTGTGACTATTAAAACCTACCCTAACCAGAAACTGTGGATAGATGGCGGCATTCGTGCGAAAACTGAAAGCGTGACCCACCACATTTAATCATGGAAAGGTGACTGGGAATATGGCCAAATACAAACAGTGTAGTTATTCCCTCCGCAAGGCAATCAAACAAGCAACATGTGAGAATAGAGAGACAAAGTGGAGTCGCAATTCAATGGCTCAGACACGAGACATATGTGGCAGGGTCTACAGATTCTCACGGACTACAAAAGGAAAACCAGCCACGCCACGGACACCGGTGTCTTGCTTCCAGACAAATTAAACACATTCTTTGCCCGCTTTGAGGATAATACAGTGCCACCGACGTGGCCCGCTACCAAGGACTGTGGGCTCTCCTTCTCTGTGGCCCCGTGGCCGACGTGACTAAGACATTTTAAACGTGTTAACCCTCGCAAGGCTGCTGGCCCAGACGGCATCCCTATCTGTGTCCTCAGAGCATGCGCAGGCCAGCTGGCTGGTATGTTTACGGACATATTCAACTCTCACTATCCCAGTCTGTTGTCCCCACATGCTTCAAGATGGTCACCATTGTTCCTGTACCCAATAATGCAAAGGTAACTGAACTAAATGACTATCGCCCCGTAGCGCTCACTTCTGTCATCATGAAGAGCTTTGAGAGGCTAGTTAAGGATCATATCACCTCCACCTTACCTGTCACCTTAGACCCACTTCAATTTGCTTACCGCCCCAATAGGTCCATCGACGATGCAGTCACCATCACACTCCACACTGCCCTATCCCATCTGTACAAGAGGAATACCTATGTAAGAATGCTGTTCATTGACTACAGCTCAGCATTCAACACCATTGTACCCTCCAAGCTCATCATTAAGCTTGAGGCTCTGGGTCTCAACCCCGCCCTGTGCAATTGGGTCCTGGACTTCCTGATGGGCCGCCCCCCAGGTCATGAAGGTAGGAAACAACATCTCCACTTCGCTGATCCTCAACACTGGGGTGCATGCTCAGCCCCCTCCTGTACTTCCTGTTCACCCATGACTGTGTGGCCATGCACGCCTCCAACTCAATCATCAAGTTTGCAGACGACACAACAGTAGTAAGCTTGATTACCAACAACGACTAGACAGCCTACAGGGAGGAGGTGAGCTCTAGGAGTGTGGTGTCAGGAAAACAACCTCTCACTCAACGCCAACAAAACAAAGGAGATGATCGTGGACTTCAGGAAACAGCAGAGCGAGCACCCCCCTATCCACATCAACGGGACAGCAGTGGAGGTGGAAAGTTTTAAGTTCCCCGGCGTACGCATCACGGACAAACTGAAATGGTCCACATAGACAGTGTGGTGAAGAAGGCCGGGGCGAAGGTTCACCTTCCAACAGGACACCCACTCTAAGCACACAGCCAAGACAACTCAGGAGTTGCTTCGGGAGAAGTCTCTGAGTGTCCTTGAGTGGCCCAGTCACAGCCCAGACTTGAACCCGATTGAACATCTCTAGAGAGACCTGACGGAGCTTGAGAGGATCTGCAGAGATGAATAGGAGAAACTCCCCAAATACAGGTGTGCCAAGAAGACTTGAGGTTGTAATCGCTGCCAAAGGTGCTTCAACAAAGTACTGAGTAAAGGGTCTGAAATACTTAAGTAAACATAATATTTCCCCACAAACAAAACGAAACTGTTTTTTTGCTGCGTCATTATGGAGTATTTTGTTTAGATTGATGAGGGAGAAAAACATTTTAATACATTTCAGAATAAGGCTGTAACTTAACAAAATGTGGGAAAAAATCAAGGGGTCTGAATGCTTTCTGAATGCACTGTACCTTTAAAACCTGTAAGCAGGAAGACCAACATAGTCAATCACAGAGCACATTCAAAACAAATGCTAAACTGTATGTGTATTTTGCTAAGTATGCAAAATATGTGTGCAATACAATGTGTTAGTCATTGTATTAAATTAAGTAATTAATATGTTGGTGGTGCTGTCTATAAATAATTGCCCTGGTCAAAGGCACTTGTGTAGATCTGAAAAGATAGGATAGGTATAATTAATATGGCAGAAGTTCCACTTGGTGGGCAAAATGGGGGCAAAATGTAGCTTTTACCGTTATTGCTTCAAAGCCATCATCATTTTTGTCAGTGACATTTCATCCCTGTATACAGCCCTCGAAAGGGCCGCTTTCTCAAAGGTATCACTTCTTTAAAACATTGTCCTAACATTACTTTAAGAGAAAAATAGGTAATAATTAAATGAACACTTTATTTTCTTGAAGGTCCATTGCAGCCATTTATATCTCGATATCAAATCATTTCTGGGTAAAAATGAAGTACTGTGTTTTAAATTAAAATGGTTAAAAAAAGACAGAAATAGCTTCTTAGCAAAGAGCAATTCTCAAGCAAGAATTTAGCTTCGGCTGTCTGGGAGTGTTGAGGGGAAAGTTTGTGACGTCACCAGGCAAAACGCCATCCCACCAAAACAGGGATTTCAGACGGTGTTTTCAAACAGCTTACACTAAAATGGCATTATCATACATTTCACAATTCCACTATATTATTCCAACCTCAATATATATAAAACATACAAATATCATGTTTTTTGACTGCACTGGGCCTTTACAATCAGCCGGAATTAGCATTTTTTAGGTTAGTGTTGGCATGGCTCATATGAGGCAATTCCTCTTTATGGCCACTTAATGGCGCAGTAGACCACATTCCCACCCGTCTCACATTATCTGTGCAATGAGGCAGTATAAAACTTTCCTGCTGCAGTGCAATGTACCTTGCTTATAGTGAGATATAATATTTGGATAATACATACATCACTCTGATGTTGTGCTTATGTGAGGATTTGCTGCCTTAGATAACTGTCTCGTGTGCGTAAATGTGGATTAAAGAATGTAAATACATTAAAATCACACCTTAGACTAAATAAATACCGGAGGTAGGACCAGGTCCCTATTATTCGACTCACAAGCAAGTCACAAGATCCGACTATCAATTCGAGTCCCGACTAGAATGGGGTCGAGTCTCAAGTCAAGGCCAAGCCGAACTCGACCTAAACAATGGAATTGCCATGGAAATGCAAGGAGGAAAGGGCTGTCCAAAGTCTCCTCATTGCCCTTAGCAAAATTAGCATTTAGGCTATTGTTTATATGTGAATTTCACACTGATGTTGAGGTAAAAATCGGAGTATAACGCTTGTATCGATGTCGACCCCGATACGTGTTCAAGTCATCATCACCAATCAACTGCATTACAGTTAAAAACAACTTTGACTTCCACCACTGATTTATGTATGCTAGCTATGCTAACCAGTTTATATGAACATGAGTTAGCATTTAGCAGTCACTTCTAGACCTGAAAAGGGACAACTTCTTCATGTTATGCAGCGAAAACAGCCAAATAAACTCAGCAAAAAAATAAACGTCCCTTTTTCAGGACCCTGTCTTTCAAAGATAATTCGTAAAAATCTAAATAACTTCACAGATCTTCATTGTAAAGGGTTTAAACACTGTGTCCCATGCTTGTTCAATGTACCATAAACAATTAATGAACATGCACCTGTGGAACGGTCGTTAAGACAATAACAACTTACAGACGGTAGGCAATTAAGGTCACAGTTATGAAAACTTAGGACACTAAAGAGGCCTTTCTACTGACTCTGAAAAACACCAAAAGAAAGATGCCCAGGGTCCCTGCTCATCTGTGTGAACGTGCCTTAGGTATGCTGCAAGGAGGCATGAGGACTGCAGATGTGGCCAGGGCAATAAATTGCAATGTCCGTACTGAGACGCCTAAGACAGCTCTACAGGGAGACAGGACGGACAGCAGATCGTCTTCCACGTGTAACAACACCTGCACAGGATCGGTACATCCGAACACCACACCTGCGGGACAGGTACAGGATGGCAACAACAACAGCCCGAGTTACACCAGAAACGCACAATCCCTGCATCAGTGCTCCGACTGTCCGCAATAGGCTGAGAGAGGTCCTTACCAGAAATCACCGGCAACATCACCTATGGGCACAAACCCACCGTCGCTGTACCAGACAGGACTGGCAAAAAGTGCTCTTCACTGACGAGTTGCAGTTTGGTCTCTCCAGGGGTTATGGTCGATTTTCGCATTTATCGTCGAAGGAATGAGCATTACACCGAGGCCTGTACTCTGGAGCGGGATCGATTTGTAGGTGGAGGGTCTGTCATGGTCTGGCGCGGTGTGTCACAGCATCATCGGACTGAGCGTGTTGTCATTGCAGGCGGTCTCAACGCTGTGTGTTACAGGGAAGACATCCTCCTCCCTCATGTGGTATCCTTCCTGCAGGCTCATCCTGACATAACCCTCCAGCATGACAATGTCATCAGCTATACTGCTCGTTCTGTGAGTGATTAGCTGCAAGACAGAAATGTCAGTGTTGTGGCATGGCCAGCAAAGAGCCTGGATCTCAATCCCATTGAGCACGGGACCTGTTGGATCGGAGGGTGAGGGCTTGGGCCATTCCCCACAGAAATGTCCGGGAACTTGCAGGAGCCTTGGTGGAAGAGTGGGGTAACATCTCACAGCAAGAACTGGCAAATCAGGTGCAGTCCATGAGGAGGAGATGCACTGCAGTACTTAATCCAGATACTGACTGTTACTTTTGATTTTGACCCCCCCCCCCCCCCCTTGTTCAGGGACATATTATTCAATTTCTGTTTGTCACATGTCCGTGGAACTTGTTCAGTTTATGTCTTAGTAGTTGAATCTTATGTTCATAGAAATATTTACACATGTTTAGTTCATAAACTCACTTGAAAGTGAGAGGACGTTTCTTAATTTTGCTGAATTTATATCCAAATCGGACTTAGTAACCACATTCATGACGGATTTGACAAATATTCACTTTGCTACATCAGATTTGTTGAATGTGAGCCAATATGGTCAATGGAATGTCTGCTTTCCATTGACTCCTTTACCACATCTATAGGACACATGCCGCTTTCAAAACTCCAATCTCTGATTAAGTGCATTCAAAACAACTGGGAACACGTGACAACATGAGTTTTGACTGGGAAAAATTGTTTTGAACGGTCATCCAATGTGGAATTCCAAGTCAGAAACTTGGGCATCTTCCAAAACTAGAGCTTCTACTTCCCGACCTGAAGATCACTGATGTCATCATTTGACCTTGTTTTTCCCCGAGTTCCCAGTTGTCTTGAAAGCGCTAAAAGACACAAACCTGGATTATTCTCCTTTTTAATTTAACTAGTCAGTTAAGAACAAATCCTTATTTACAATGACGGCCAAACCCAGACAACACTGGACCAATTGAACACCGTCCTATGGGACTCACAAACACAGTCGGATGTGATACAGCCTGGATTTGAACCAGGGACGCTTCTTGCACTGAGATTGCACTGCGCCAATCTGGAGCAATATGGACAAAAGTTCTACCTCGAGTCTTGAGAATATTTATGTGAACAATAAACATCACGCCCACTGAGGGCGTGAAACAGAAATGTCTAAGTGTTGCGGTAAATGGTACGGGAATGATGAAACGCTAGCAATTATTGTAGGATTAGATGGAATATAGATTTCCCACATATGCATTTAAACGTGTGAATGCAACAGCAAGCGTTTCAACAAGAGAACAACGGGGTCTCCACAGGGGAGAGTTTCGAGAGCATAAGTGGAGACGCGTTTACGGCAAGCTTCATAAGTAAATGATCAATTGCAAGCAATTTTGACATACCAAAAGACCAGTAGGCCAAAGGTAGTAATTATTGGTTGACGCCCCTATGCTGGTGAGTTTGCAAAGTAAACAGTTAATATTCTAGATCACCAACATTTTTTGGAGCTGCATATTTATTTATGGCAATCCTCTCTCCCTACAATTTGACATTTGCGCTGCACCCAATCAGTTAGCTGTACAGCAACTCAGTAATCCGTTTGCTAACTCCTGTGTGGATTGACAGGTCCAATCAGATGGCCAAGTGTGCTTTTCACTAGCTAATCTGTTGCACTTTTTTTTTTTTGCAAAGGCGCTGCTGCAGCTACTGTCGCTGGCTGCGTGGAGAGTAATCCAGAGAGAATCTGTGCCACCAAATGAGTAACAAAACCTCGCCAGATAATTTTAAATCGTCAAATACGAGTCTTGAAGCTCCATGTCAAGTCTCTCAAGTTATTTTATTTTCTGTCAAGTCAAATTTGTGACTCAAATCCATGTCATTGTAATTCGAGTCCACAACTCTGCTAAATTTCCTATTCTTGAAACTAGGTTGCTTTGTTTGGTAGAGGACAACGTTATGTTAATGTGCGTTAAGTTCAATGCACTTAGTCAGTAGGGTAATAGGGTCCTCATTTGCAGGTGCATAGTTCCCTGTTAGCTAACGATGCAGTCAGGATGGGAAGTTGTGCATTGTGGATTTCGTTAACCCCACGTCACGTGTTACTATGGAAACAGGGACGAGGGGCTTTACTACATGGTCCAGGTGTCCTGACAATCCTTCTCTCCCTCCCTCCTCCTTCTGCCCAACTTGGCATTGCCAGGTGGGCTAACTTCAACCTTTACTGAGTATACTCATCCACTGCCCTTTCATACTGTTTTCTCTCTTATCCTCTCTCAAACACACACACACGGTAGAGTAGTGTGTGTCTGTGTATTATACAAACGACAGTTGGGCCACTGAGGTAAAGTTTACGCTGTCTGGATATCCGTGCGGCCTGGCGCCATTGAAGCCGCCCTGTGGAGTGTGTATGTGTCTCTCGCTTATTGATCCCACTATGCTGTCACCAGCTCTGATAACACTGTGGGTTGCTGGTGGATCAAACAGTGTGTCGTTTACTCTAAGAAAACATGTGTACACTGAATAGCAAGCCTATTGCTTCGTGGTTTGCTTGATAAAACACTGGCAGGTGTTATTTTCTATTCTAGAACTCAGACTGCCAATGATAACTTTCTCATGAAATGTGTTAGGCTACTGGCATTTTCCATTTTCTCTCTGTGATTTGAGATGTTTTGCGAGTGTTAAATTTAGCAGAAACAAATTGCATTTACCTGCGATTACCACTAGCAAATTTCCTGTCAGTTTGCAATTCGCCCTTTTTTGGATCCATATATTTTGATGGTTTATAGGTCTCCTTTGTGTAGGCTGTGTCAGAGTTGCATAAAAGGCTTCCTGTGATCTGTATCTTTGGGCCAAGAGTTATGTAGACTCCTGTCAGGGCGACACAGGAAGACACACCTTTCATAAAGACATCAACTCTCTCTAACATGCACAAATATTAGTATTGACACTGGCCTGTACACTACAGTATTTCTTAACCCGGTTTTCCTTATATGGGCATTTCCCCTAAGGGGCGGAACCTTTAGTGGGCCACATCAACTTCCTGCCAGAAAGGTAAATGTCATAGAGTATATATGTCTTCACCTGGGATGGGCCGATAAGGAGGAAGTGGTATAAATAATGCATTTTTTTTGATGACATTCAAATACAGGAAGTGCAAGAGTACATAGGGTGGCAGGTAGCCTAGCAGTTAAGAGTGTTTGGCCAGTAACCAAAAGGTTGCTGGTTTGAATCCCTGATCCCACTAGGTGAAAAAGTTGTTTTAACCCTAATTGCTCTGGATAAGAGGGTCGGCTGAAGTGACTCAAATGCACATGACAGGCAGTCAAGTTGATAAAAGCATGGGCAATGAAAGTGATACAATAATGTGCTGAAATTGAAGTGTTTCTTGTGCTGCCAATCTGCAGCGCCATCTTCTGTAAACTACTCTCTTTGTGGAGCTCAGGCTTCAGAATGTTCAGAATTGATATCAGTTTGAATTATTTAATTTCTTCAGAGTCTTTAAGGATGTTGACTGGCAACCCAAAATACATGAAAGGATAGTGGGTAATTTGTGGGTCCTTGTTCAGGCCTACTCAGTGGCCTTGTGGTTATGGCATCTGCCCTGAGTTTGGAAGGTTGTGAGTTCAATCCCTGGCAAAGTCATATTAAAGACTGTAAAAAAAAAATGGGCCCTGAGTAGTCTTTGCTTGACACTGAGCATTAAGGAGATGGATTGGGGCTAAGGACCTGTGCTAGCGTACTGTCCAGAGAGTGTACTTCTACATCAAGCTCCTGGCTTATGAGCTGTTTCAGCTCATGCAAGGCTACTTATGTTCAGGCCTGGGATGGTTTTCAGCATTCTGTGTCTAAGGTAAGAACTGAAACGGAGGTTTGTGTGAGAGAAGTGCCACTACCCTTTGTGCTCATTGGGCCCCAAAGTTGTCTCTTGTTCTGTGTTTGAGGTACAGAGGTGTCAGAGATGCAGACACTGATGTCCATCTCATCCTACACAAGTCAGGCACTGCATAGACATTCAGCCGCATTCAAAGTGCACAAAACTTTATTTGCAACTCATTTAACAGCCTAATAGAGTCCACTCTGCTGCCTTTGAGTGTGCTTGTACACTAGCACCTTATATTGGCCCAGTGTTAGTAAGTACATTTACATTACATTTAAGTCATTTAGCAGACGCTCTTATCCAGAGCGACTTACAAATTGGTGAATTCACCTTCTGACATCCAGTGGAACAGCCACTTTACAATAGTGAAGTAGACACTCACTTTCTGTGAAGGTGACCATCTTTAAACAAAACTTGCTCCATCTTTATGGTAGTGTGAAAGGTGCAGCCTTGACCACAGCCTCATGTAGTGGTGCAGAGAACAGACGAGAGCAAAGGGTTAGGGGATGTAAAGGGCATCATTGTGACAGATATCAGGGTGGTCTCTCCAGGAAGTGACCTCAGTTTGACCCCATGCTGTCCATCCCCACTCCCTTGGATCCCTGACATCACCGCAGGGGGGTGTTAGGAGTTGGGTTTGTAAGGCCTTTAGGTTGGATAGGAAGGATGGCAATATAGAAGGGAAATATTAGGTACACATTACAAAAACGATGCATGAAATCCTAGTAGTGCCAGGTGAATATGGGCTTAACATGAACTCTGAACTGAGGAATACCAACATAATTAGAACAAAGGAGCCATAGCATTTCGCCTTAATAGCAAACTGAGGGCATGGCTATAAGGGCATGGCTACAACAAATATCAACAACAATTTCAAAGATTACTTTGTTCATATGAGGAAGTCAGTCAATGGAAATAAATTAGGCACTAATCTATGGATTTCACATGACTGGGAGTACAGATATGCATCTGAGCATGCATGCATTTCTGTGCATTCAAATAGCCATTGCTAAAATGCAATGGTGTTTATTGCCCGTAGCTTATGCCTGCCCATGCCATAACCCCACCACAGGGCATTCTTCATAACGTTGACGTCGAACCGCTCAGCCACACAACACCATGCACGTGGTCTGCGGTTGTGAGGCAAGTTGGACATACTGCCAAACTTCCTAGAATGACATTGGAGGTGGCTTATGGTAGACATGAATATTAAATTCTCTGGCAACAGCTCTGGTAGACAGTCCTGCAGTCATCATACCAACTGTACACTCTCTCAAAACTTGAGACATGCTCCCGGGTGGCGCAGTGGTCTAGGACACTGCATTGCAGTGCTAGCTGTGCCACCAGAGACTCTGGGTTTGTGCCCTGTCGCGGCTCTGTCGCAGCCGGCTGCTCTGTCGCAGCCGGGAGGTCCATGGTGCGGCGCACAATTGGCCTAGCGTTGTCCGGGTTAGGGAGGGTTTGGCCGGAAGGGATATCCTTGTCTCATCGCGCACCAGTGACTCCTGTGGAGGGCTGCGCACAGTGCGTGCTAACCAGGTTGCCAGGTGCACAGTGTTTCCTCCGCTGTGTTAAGAAGCAGTGCGGCTTGGTTGGGTTGTGTTTCGGGGGAAGCATGGCTTTCGTCTCTCGAGCCCATACGGGAGTTGTAGCGATGAGACAAGATAACAATTTCATTGGATACCATGAAAAGGGGGTAAAAAAACTTTAAACATTGTGTTGCAAAACTGCAGTGGCCTGTCAGTGGCCCCTCTTTCTTCCCCCTCGCTCAAGTCTGAAAAGCAAATCCAAAAGCCTTCATCTTCCTTCCTCTGTGTCTCTTGTCCTCCATCTCAATGTCTGAAAAGCAAAATCTAAAGATTGTTTTCTATAATTCTGTAATATCTGTGTGATTTTGAGCAGGTGATGATACATTGGAAACTTCATGTGAAATCCACTTGAAAATGTCTTGACACATTGGTTGGCATTCCTAGGCCTACATTCTTGTTCTGTTACATTCTTCTCCTTTCACTCTCTGTTTTCCCTTAGTCAGATGTTACTGGGTTGAACTCTCATGACCTGGCCCTGCCCATTCCCGCTCTTAGATTCAAACAGTCCCTGGCCTTTCCTTGAACCTGTCATAAAATCATAAAATCAGAAACATGCCTTTAGCGTAGCAGCTGTGTAGTATCATATGACTACAAATGCAATGACGACATGATATTGCAGCAAATGCAATAGGGCTGCTCTTATATTACATTTCTACCTTTTCTTCATTGTGTTGACTTTGTCAGTGTTTCGCCTAGACGTTTGCATAGAGGCAAAGGCCCCTGGAGGCCCCTGAAGCAACTTTCATGGCTGCCATGCCAATAACCCAATTGTATTTTTTTAATAGGTGGGGGAAACTGTAATGGTAGGGGAAACACTTCTCGGAGTGACACTGTTTTCATGTTACACTAATAACTGGGGATTTACATTGATTAGGTCACAGTACACGCATGTCCTACAGTAACTCTTGAGTTATGACTCTTTCCTTTCATGGGATCCTCCTTGAACAATCCCTTTGCCAGTTAGAGCATGGCGCTACAATGTATATTGTTACGGGCTCCTGACCTATTTTTATTTTTTTTGCGCTGCTCTTCATGATACACTATGCAGAAATCGCGCCGCCATTTCTTGGCTGCTACAATTCTAATGATTTACCTCATTTCAGTTTGTGTGACAACTAGCAAGTATAGTGTAGAGAATCATTGTACCATTTACACCGTTGTGAAATATCTTTTCCATAACCAAAAATATTGTATTTTAAACTGTTTGAAGCTGGTGTACAAAACCGAATGTAAAAGAAAATAAAACTTAAGAGCGGGAACATGGAAATAGAGCACATAGAACAGATCTACCGCTTCTTAGAATTTGGTTGGGTTGCCCAATAAGTTACATATTGCAGCTTAAACCTTTTTTTCTACGTAATGTTTCCGCCATCGTTTCCTGTGACTAAAAAAACAGCGATCACCTTGACTTGGATAAAGATTTCTACTTCATTGAGTCGGAGGCTCAGGACAAACTGCTCAACCTGGATAAGGCCCTACTGCTCAACCTGGATAAGGCCCTAATCCCCTCGAAAAAGAAAAAGGCGGCGTAATAGAGGCTGACGTGCGGGCACCCTGACGAAACTACATCTGGGATAACATAAGCCGCCTCTACCCTCTGTTTTATTGGCAAAAGTACAATCACTGAAGAACGTACTGGACGAGCTCCGTTCGAGGCTAGTCTATCGACGGGAACCGAAGAAGTGTAATATCCTATGTTTCTCGGAGTCATCGCTGACCAAGGATATGGATAATAATAATACAGTACATCTAGCTGGTTTTTCTATGCACCAGCAGGACAGAATGGCAGTTTCGGGTAAGCTCAAAGGAGGAGGTGTGTGTCTCTTTGTTAACAACAGCTGCTGCATGATCTTTAATATTAAGGAAAGCTCGAGGTCCTGCTAACTTGAGTTAGAATACCTCATTATAAACTGAAGACCATACTATTTACCAAGAGTTTTTATCTATATTTTTCGTAGCTGTCTATTTACCACCACAAACCGATGCTGGCACTAAGACCACACACAACGAGCTATATAGACAAACAAACAAGAAAAATATCCAGAAGCGGCATTCCAGAAGCGGCCGGTGATTTTAATACAGGAGAAACAAAATTCATTTTACCTCATTTCTACCAGCATGTCACCTGTGCAACTAGAGGCAAAATAAACTCTAGATCACCTTTACTCCACACACAGAAATGCATACAAAACTCTCCCTTGCCCTCTATTTGGGAAATCTGACCATAACTCTATCTTACCGATTCTCGCTTACAAGCAAAAACTCAAACAGGAAGTACCAGTGACGTGGTCCAATGAAGTGGATGCTAAGCGACAGGACTGTTTCGCTAGCACAGATTGGAATATGTTCCGGGATTCATCCCATTCATCCGCATTAATGAGTTTAATCAGTCACCTGCTTCATTAATAAGTGCATTGACGACGATGTCCCCACAGTGATTGCATGTACATATCCCAACCAGAAGCCATGGATTACAGGTAACATCCACACTGAGCTAAAGGCAGGAGCTGCCACTTTCAAAGAGCGGGACACTAATCCGGATGCTAATCCGGATTCCGCCACGCTTTTCGACAAACCATCAAACAGACAAAGGGTCAATACAGGACTAAGATCGAATCCTACTGCACCGGCTCTGACGCTCGTCGGGTGTGGTAGAGCCTGCAAATTTTCACAGATTACAAAGGGAAACAGCCACGAGCAGCCCAGTGATTGGAATTTACGAGACGAGCTAAATGCCTTCTATGATCACTTTTCGAGGCAAGCAACACTGAACCATGCATGAGAGCACCAGATTTTCTGGAAGTCTGTGATCACTCTCTCCGTAGCCAATGTGAGTGAGACCTTTAAACAGGTTAGCATTCACAAGGCCTCAGGGCCAGACGGATTACCAGGGCGCATACTCAGAGCATGCGCTGACTAGCTGGCAAGCTTCTTCACTGATATTTTCAAACTCTCCCTGACCCAGTCTGTAATACATATGTTTCAAGTAGACCACCATAGTATCTGTGCCCAGGAACGCAAAGGTAACCTGTCTAAATGACAATCACCCGGTAGCACTCACATTTGTAGCCATGAAATGCTTTAAAAGGCTGGTCTTGGCTCACATCAACACCTAGACACCTTGGACCCACTCCAATTCGCTTACCGCCCCAACAGATCCACAGAGGACGCAATCTCTATTGCACTACACAATCTCTATTGCACCCTTTCTCACCTGGACAAGAGGAACACCTATGTAAGAATGCTGTTCATTGACTACAACTCAGCGTTTAACACCATAGTGCCCTCCAAGCTCATTACTAAACTATGGACCCTGGGACTGAACACCTTCTGCAACTGGATCCTGGACTTCCTGATGGGCCGCCCCCCAGTTGATGAGGGTAGGCAATAACACATCTTCCACGCTGACCCTCAACACCGGGGCCCCTCAGGGGTGCGTGCTTCATCCCCTCCTGTACTCCCTGTTCCCCCATGACTGCGTGGCCGACAAGATTTGGCACGGGCCCTCAGATTCTCAGAAGGTTATACAGCTGCACCGTTGAGAGCATCTTGACTGGCTGCATTCCGCATTCTGGTATGGCAAATGCTTGGCCTCCTACCACAATGCACTACGGAGGGTAATGCGTATGGCCCAGTACATCACGGGGCCGAGCTCCCTGCCATCCTGGACCTGACACCAGGCGGTGTCAGAGGAAGGCCCTAAAAATTGTCAAAGACTCCTGCCACCAAAGTCAAAGACTGCTCTCTTTGCTACCGCATGGCAAGTGGTACCGATGCACGAAGTCTGGAACCAACCGTACCCTGAAAAGCTTCTGCTGGAGCACGTAGCACACAAACCTAAGTTCACCATGCGCAATGTCAAGCGTCGGCTGGAGTGGTGTAAATCTTGCCGACATTGGGCTCTGGAGCAATGAAAACGCGTTCTCTGGAGTGATGAATCACGTGTCACCATCTGGCAATCTGACGGCCAAATCTGGGCATGAGAACGCTACCTGTCTGAATGCATAGTGCTAACTGTAAAGTTTGGTGGAGGAATAATAATGGTATGGGGTTGTTTTTTTATGGTTCGTGCTAGGCCCCTTAGTTCCAGTGAAGGGAAATCTTAACGCTACAGCATACCAAGACATTCTAGATGATTCTGCGCTTCCAACTTTGTGGTGCCAGAGGGCGGCAGAGACGGCCCTAGAGACTATTATTACACTCAGGTGTTTTCTATTTCCTTATTATGATTTCCCCCTTTAAAAGATGTGTGTTTTCTGTTCTTTCTGCAAAAGCTTGATTTCGGTTGCCCTGTGTGGTCGTCCCCTGAGTGAGTTTCTAGTTCTGGTGTTTGTTGTGTTACTGTGATCCTTATGTTATCTTTTCTCAGTAAAGTATTGCATTTATCCTTAATCATTGATTCCTTGTCTGGTCCATTCTTTGTACCTGGGTCCAACTTCACCACGTCAAGGTTCATACAGAAGTGATTTGTTGAGATTGTGTGGATGAATTTGAATGTCCCTAACTTCAAATCCATCGAAACACCTTTGGAATGAATTGGTACGCCGACTGCGATCCAGGCCTAATCGCCCAACATCAGTGCCCGACCGCACGAGCCAGTCCCCACAGCAATGTTCCAACATACAGTAGAAAGCCTTCACAGAAGAGTTAAAGCTGTTATAGCAGCAAAGGGGGGACCAACTCCATATTAATGCCCATGATTTTGGAATGAGATGTTTGACTTGCAGGTGTCCACATAACTTTAGTCATGTGGTGCATCTGCCTCAATTACCTTGTACCCCTGCGCATCGACTCGGTACTGGTACCCTGTGCATATAGTCAAGTTATCATTACTCATTGTGTATTTAATATTACTTTTATTACGTGTTTTACTTTTCTATTTCTTTCTCTCTGCATTGTTGGGAAGGGCCTGTAAGTAAGCATTTCACTGTTAGTCTAAACCTGTTGTTTATAAAGCATGTGATGAATCACATTTGATTTAGAAGATTTGATGTGTGGCGGAAGGCTACCTGACTCATTCAGAAAACTCCTCGAACTCTCATCACTTGTGTAATTCTTTCCAGCGTCCGCATGGCAGTTTTCTTTGTTCAGGCCCGCTTGGATATGTCGAAGCCGACAGATAATGGTGGATGATTCAGTCCATTTCGATCTTCAGTACCTGAGTACGCACAGAGAGCCGAACCCTGTCTCGCTATTGTCAACACACTTATTGAAATTGTTGCCTTTCTTCCTGCCTTTTTTTGTTTGTTGTTGTCTTTCCTTGAGTTTGTTGTAAAAGTGTATGAGATACTTTCCTTGTTTTAAAAAGTGTTGAAAGCAGCATCCCCTTCACTCCACACTCAGCAGCATCCCCTTCACTTTTAAAGCTAGGACTAGGAGGAAGCTTTACATACAGAACCTAACAGTCTAACGTTCTATTAGTGTGAGTTCGTTGAGTGTCTCTTCTGCTTTGATCCTTGCCACTTCCAGTGGTTTCAGAACATGACAGGTGGCAGAAAACAGATATCTAGTCTGCCTAAAGAGTTGAACTCTGAGCTGCAGGGGCAAAGGTCAACATACTATTGACACAGTTGATACAGATGTAGTATGTGCATGTTCTCAAACGTTCCTTGATTTAACGATGCCATTAACTCATGGTGGCAGTGCTGTAGTTTGAGGCATGACACATGTGCACTCTCTCACACATGCATACTGCTCACATGCACACACACATACTTACACAGCACACACGCATTCTGCAAATTTGTAAATAGGTAAATTAATTTGCTGCTTGCAGAGGAAATGGTGCCAACATGGAAATGTGTGCTTTTTGTTTTTGACCACCATTTGCCCTTTCATAGAGTGATGTTTGTTACTTTATCACTTTTCATTGTGAGTTTAGTGGCCCAGTGGTGTGCTTAGTGCACGTCTATTGATCTTATAATGATTGTTCTTGGCAGAGGCTGCAGCTGATGTTGTCTCATAAAAGGTGATGTGGACAGGCTACACTCTCTCTCTTTCATGTCCATCTGTAGTGAATGGTTTAATGGTTCCTTTATAAACATGTGCGAAAATGATAATGCACAAGAGGCTGTGGCATATCATGAATTTGGCAGGGGTTATGTTGTCAGGCAGAATGTTGTCACTAATTGAATGTTCCTGCTTGCTGATTGGCCAGGAGTGAAATATCAAAGACCCATATGGTGTGCTGATGTGCACTGAAGTCCTTTGTTGGCTAGCTCCTACTGTATTCCTGTCTGTCTTCTCCTCCCCTCTCAAACCTGTTCCAACTTTCTACTAAGCCAACTTCCTCTCAACATGGAAAATAAACCCGATTTTTATGACGCTCCCTTTGTTGTCCTCTGCTTGGTATGACGTGCGTATGCCATTATTCCTGTCCCTGCTCCCTCGCTCTCTCACCCCTAAACCTGCCCCGGATGGAGGGAGGAGGAGGGAGAGGGCGGAATGCAGGGTGCACCGTGGACCTTTAGCCTTGTGAATGCCACCTACTCTCTTTGGAAACAGTAATGTACATGAAGCTGGACTAGCTCTGGGAGTGGACAGAAAGAATACTTTGTTTATTGTTCCATACAGTCAGGGCTCTCTTGGGGCGAGAGATGGAGATTGGTGTTGAATTGTGAAGTATCACTCCGCCTGCATCATGAATAGCAGTATTCAGTAGAGGAGAGGCGAGAGCAAGAGGACACAATAGCTTTAAGTTTTATGGTGCTACTGTTGCTGGAGCAGATTTTGGCACGGAGCCTATGGCATCACGCATACAGCTCTAGTGCTTGCTTTCCCCCTCTGAACTCTATCTCTCTCTCTGCTCACTCTGTTTCAAACTCTCCCTCGCTCTTTCTCTGCTTCTCTCTTTCTGTCTTCACACTTATTCTATTTTTCACAGTCTCTACTTTGTTCTCTCCCACCTCCACCTCCCACTTTCCTTTCCCTCCCCTCTTTCTATCACTTAATCTCCTCTTCTCTCAAATTCCTCAGGTGTTATTTCTCCAGTCCTAACAACTTTCCCTGTTTTCACAAAAAAATATATATATATTATGATCATCTCAACTATTTGCTCCATTTTCCTGGTTTATAAGGCCTAGTTCTGTATATGCCTAGTTTTCAAAACAATGCCATTTGTTTTCCAAAGGGCTGTTTGGCATTGCTTTTGCCACTTGGCCACCGTGGCTCCTGCCTGTCACCCTCTTGCGTCTGTGGTGACGTCTTAGGGACATTATCTCCCATAAAGCCTCTGTTTGTTTTGGCTGCCTGGGACCTGATAATGGCCCCATTACTGGAGAATTAGGGCTCCTGTGCACTTCGCTGGAAGACCCACTGTCTGGAATCTGGATCCTACCCAGCTGGCAACTCCTCCTGTTCCCTGCTTACTCCACGGTCGCTAGCCAGTGTTCCTCTGGCCAGGCTATTTTTAGGACTGCTGCATGAGGCTATTGGTGCTTATGTTGTCATCACATTGGCTGGGTTCCCTTTCAGTCAGTCAACTTCGGTACAACATACTATGGGGAGTCACACTGTTGCGACTTCGCTTGAAGGATCTACAATCGCGCTTGACAAGACCAATGAAAACTACGCCTCGTTGGTAGCCCCACCTTTCACGGGCGATAAGCGTGAGGCTCGGATTCATTCGTTCAGTTATTCCGCTCTTCACCTCGGTGTGAACAGGAATGATTCACCCTACTTAAACAAACAATTGGAAAACTCGATGGTCTTATATTGCGCCAATTAAACTATCCCATAGTGGTAGAGCGTGCTCACTCCCTGGATGTTGTGTGCTGAAGTTTGTATTTGCTTCCTTATCAAGAACAATTAGTTATTCTTCAATTTGCTGGAGGAATGAGTAAGCTGGCTAAGAAAACAACCAAGATGACGATGGCTAAGCCGGGTTCAGTGTCGAGAACATGCCCCCAGTTATGCTGTTATACTAGTTCTCTGAAAGATATTCATGATTTGTGTATAGTTTCTCTTACCTTGGAACCCGCTTAGGTGGCCCTCACTCTAACCAGTCTGTGGACGCATTGCCATGTACTGCTTGCAAACTCCCTGAAAAGACTAGCAATGTTGACGAAGCTTGGAGTTACCAATAGTGACTTTCCTTTTTCCGGATGTCTGTGCCTTGGCTGGGACCGAGGTGCAGGAAGCGGTGAGGGAATTGGGGCAATGTTCAGAACAGGTGGAACTAGCATCCCAGCAGGGAGATAGTGACCCGGCTAGTTAAATAGAGGGCCCAGGTTCGGAAGATGACTTGGTGTCTCTGGACAGCTCCGGGGGTTTCTCGGGTGATGAAGAGCTTAGTTCCGGGGCAGCCTCATCTTCACGCTACGGGATATAGAGGGGGCAGGGCTGGTGCACACGCCTCTGGTGTATGGCAAGCTATCTGGTTACCTAGCCCTGTACCTAGCCCATGGCAATGCATATTCTATGCTCCCTAACAAGCACTGTCACTTTTTGGCTGCTCAGCTGGATAAGGTGTATTGTGCAGAGGGGGTGGCTGCCCGATCACTGTCATCTGTCACTGTGCTGCAGGTTTACCAGACAGAATTGCTGGAGGAGCTGGGCACGGCTTTGGCCAAAGGTAAGCCCCACACAGAGCTCCTGGATGAGATCCATTCTGCGCATGTCCTGGTGCACCGCTCTGGCCCTCGGGAAGAGCATGGGCGCTACTGTGGTGGCACAGCATCATCATTGGCTGACACTTTCGGAGGTGCCATAGAGGGACAGACAGATGTAGCACGATTAGCCGATTGCTCCCATTGGGTTGTTCGGCCCTGGAGACTATGCAGGGGCACCTTCCAGAAGGCCGACAGGCAGAGCTCCGCCGGCCAATCGGGATACGTCACGGATGGTCGAAGCCCCTGAATCCAGAGTGGATGAGGATTCAGGCGAACGTTTGCATCTAAATACATTGTTTCAACCCAATTGTTTTCGAGTTCAACATGTGAGTTCAATAAAACATTTCCCCAGAAACAAGGTTATAGAGAATGGTGCCGATTTTAAATAAAAATACATTTAAATGATTTCACACAGTCCACGAGAGGGCATCATGCCCCCTCAGATGTCACTTTATGGGAGACTCACTGCCTGCTCCGACCAATGGCGCGCCTGTGTAGTGTCACCCTGGGTAATGCTAACAATGATGTCGGGTTGGAGGCTACAATTCAGGATGGCTGGTACAGTCTGTATTTCCCAAAAGGGACGGGGTTATGCGCCCCATTCTAGATATGCGTGCCCTGAACAAGCATCTCAGAGTTTGTAAGTTTAAAATGCTCACAAACCGGCGGCTGTTACGGTCCATGTGTCCCGGCATTGGTTCACCACCTTCGACCTAAAGGATGCCTGTGCCCATGTACCCCAGTCACATAAAGTTCCTGAGGTTCCATTACGAAGTGATAGCTTGTCCCTCGTGTCTTTTCAAAGGTGGTGGAGGAGGCTCTGGCACCTATGAAGGGCCAGGGGCTGAGTGTGTCTGGACGATTGGCTGAGAGCAGCAAGGGAATCAAGCAGTGTTACACACATCCAGGCTGGTGTTCCATGTTCAGTCTCTAGGTATTATTGTAAACCAGCTGTCTAACCCCATTGCAGCGCATTCCATTCCTGCGTCTCAAGAAAGACCTATGCGTAAACCACGCTTTTCTATGAACGGACAGTATGTCCGGTTTCCAGCTCTGCTTGGCCCAATTTTGATTGGGGTGCACAGGAAGTTTTTGCAGGTTCCTGCTTCTACTGGGGATGATGGCTTTCCCCTGGGACTGTTATTGATGTGGCTGTTCCAGTGTTGGGGTGTTAACAACATGCTTGGATGCATCTCACCACCTAAACCGGTTGATTTCAGATGTCCCCGACATGTCTTCGATAATGGCCTAGTGGAGGGATCCCTGGCTACTGTCTCAAGGGGTTCTCATTGGCCAGGTGTTGTCCTGCAAGGTGGTCATGACAGATGTGTCCCCCTAAGGCTGAGGTATGCTGTTCGAGGGTTACTCAATTCGGGGAGTATGGATGTACCATCAACAAGCAGGAGGGGACTCGGTCCCTCCCCCTTCTCACATTGGCTCACTTCCCATTGCTGTTGCTGTGGAGCAGTGTGCATTTCCTCTCAATTTGAGCAATGCATGTTCCTGGTTGGCTCTACTTGGGTATGGATCTGCTATCTGCGGGGGGTTGGTATCTTTCTCAGCAGTGGAGGCTACATCCCTGAGTAGATGCCCAGATATGGAGAAGGTCCGGCAGGGCCGACATAGATCTTTACGCATAGCGAGAAGACATGCAGTGTCATCTATTTTCCTCAATGAAGGACCCGAGTGCCCGGGTGGGAAAGTACACTCTGGTTCACCAGTGGCCTCGGACCCTCTACTCATTTCTGCCAATGGTTCTTATTCAGCCCACATTGTAAAGGGTGCACCCGGAGGGCTTGTCATTGATTCTTGCAGCTTCCTGTTCACAGAGATCATTTTGCATTTTAGATGGGGACCCGTGGCAACTTCAGTTGTGCAGGGACCTGTTGCCCCAGGCGCACTGGCAGGTTTGGCACGCAAGGCCAGAGATTTGGTTCCTATGGGCCCCGAGAGGGCCAATCTGATGGCTAGAAGTTTACAATGTTATGCAATGTTATGCTACCATTCAGTCTGCAAAGGCACCCTCCAGAAGAGAGCTGTCTCCAAATAAGTGGCACGTGTTTGAACTCTCGGGACAGGATTTGAACCTTGAGTTCAGTGCTCTGAGAGGGGCATCCTATGTTCCTACAGGAGCTTTTCGAGCAGGGTGGGAATTCTCCACACTAAAAGTGTACATGGCCTCTATCTCATCCTTTCATGTGGGAGTTTACAGAGTCTCCCTGGGGGCTCACACCCTGGTTGTGTGATTTCTGAAAGGTGTACAACGTTTCAGACCAGTCTTTTAACCTATTTTGCCCACGAGGGACTTGGCACTGGTTTTGGAGGCACTCTGTGCAGGTCCCTTTGAGCCTCTGGAGTTGGTTGCATCTGACGATCCTCCCCTACAAAACCTCCATGCTCATGGCTTTGGCCTCGGCTAAACGTGGGACATCCACCCGTTATCCGTACACCTTTCCTGTACTCAGTTCGCCCCGGGCAACTCTAAGGTGATGTTGTGTCCAAATGCGGCCTTCGCACCGAAAGTCATGGCTACGTCCTACACGTCCTTCGTCTTTGAGCTATTTCCCTTTTCACCTCCTCCTTTTGCTTCAGAAGAGCAACAAAGGTTACATGCCTTGTGTCCGGTGCGAGCATTACGCACGTACGCTGAACAGACACAGGGTATCCGGTTGTGTGACCAGCCTTTTGTCTGTTTTGCTAATCCAGCTCGCGGAAGGCTGCTCGCTAAGCAGCATCTCCCCCACTGGATTGTGGCCGCTTGCTGCTATCTCCCTGGCATATAGCAGCAAGCGGCAAGTGTTACCTAGTGGTGTACGCACCCACTCCACCAGGGGTCTGGGACACCGCCAGTGATGCGGAGACTCACTTTTTCACTTTAAAATGTATGCCAAGCAAAAACCATTGAATGCAAAGTGTATTCAGACCCCTTCACTTTTTCCAAATGTTACGTTACAGCCTTATTCTAAAATGTATTAAATTGTTTTTATTCCTCATCAATCTACACACAATACCCCATAATGACAAAGCAAAAACAGGTTGTTAGAAAGGTTTGCAAAAACTCAAATGGAAATGTGACATTTACATAAGTATTCAGAACCTTTACTCAGTGCTTTGGTGAAGCACCTTTAGCAGCGATTACAGCCTTGAGTCTTCTTGGGTATGAGGCTACCAGCTTGGCACACCTGTATTTGTGGAGTTTCTCTCATTGTTCTCTGCAGATTCTCTCAAGCTCTGTCAGGTTGGATGGGGAGCGTCGCTGCACAGCTATTTTCAGGTCTCTCCAGAGATGTTCGATCAAGTTCTGCCTGGGCCACTCAAGGACATTGAGACTTGTCCCAAAGCTACTCCTGCATTGTCTTGGCTGTGGGCTTAGGGTCGTTGTCCTATTGGAAGGTGAACCTTCGCCCCAGTCTGAGGTCCTGATCACTCTGGAGCAGATTTCATCAAGGATCTCTCTGTACTTTGCGACGTTCATCTTATCGTTCCTGACTAGTCTGCCAGTCCCTGCAGCTGAAAAATCACCACAGCATGATGCTACCATCACCATGCTTCACCGTAGGGATAGAATTGGCCAGGTGATGAGTGGTGTCAGGTTTCCTCTAGATGTGACGTTTTGCATTCAGGCCAGTTCAATCTTGGTTTTATTAGACCAGATAATCTTGTTTCTCATAGTCTGAGAGTCCTTTAGGTGCCGTTTGGCAAACTCCAAGTAGGCTGTCATGTGCCTTTTACCAAGGAGTGGCTTCCATCTGGACACTGTACCATAAAGGCCTTATTGGTGTATTGCTACAGAGATGGTCTGGTGGCCACTTCTAGGAAGTGGTGGTTCCAAACTTCAATTTAAGTATGATGGCAGCCATTGTGTTCTTGGGGACCATCAATGCTGCAGAAATGTTTTGGTACCCTTCCCCAGATCTGTGCCTCAACACAATCCTGTCCCGGCGCTCTATGGACAATTCCTTCGACCTCATGACTTGGCTTTTGGTTTTTGCTCTGACATGCACTGTCAACTATGGGGCCTTATATAGACAGGTATGTGCCTTTTCAAATAATTTCTAACCAATTGAATTTACCACAGGTGGACTCCAATCAAGTTGTAGAAACATCTCTTGGATGATTAATGGAAACACAGCCAAGGGTCTGTATACTTATGTAAATAAGGTATTTCAGTTTTTTAAATTTGCAAACATTTCTAACAACCTGTTTTCGCTTCATCATTATGGGGTATTGTGTGTAGATTGATGATTTATTTATTTTTTAAATCAATTTGAGAATAAGGCTGTAATGTAACAAAATGTGGGGAAAGCGAAGGTGTCTGAATACTTTCAAATGCAGGGTCAGTCAGTTCCAATAGCATATTTACAATGTGCAGGGATACTGGAGTAATGGAGGTATAGGGGTAAGGTGAATAGGCATCAGGATATATAATAAACATTCTGTCCTTTCCTCCTTGTGATTATGGTCTTGTGATGTGGGGCAGGTGCCTGCATTCCCCTTCACTGAGGTCATGGAGAAGAAACTGTCAGTTGACACAAGCTATTTATAACTCAATTCCGTACATGGTTCAATGGGGAAATTCCATTAGGTTTACCCCCAACACTGAAGCAGAATTCTAGTGCAATGATTCAATGGCCTTAAATACCCCTTCTCCACACTCAGGGAAAAATGATTCTGCATATAAATGTAGTTCTTGTGGAAGACCATGACAACAGTGTGTGTACGGTCTCTAGTGCCCTGTTAAAATATTAAACAATGCACTTCCTTTCTTGAAGAAATCACTGGCTGGAATGATGAAAGGTCAGAACTGTTTGCATTTATAAGATGCTTAGGCCTACATCAAGTAAAGGGTGAACAAGGATACATTTTTTACAAGTGGGTAGTGCTGAGCAATTCACCATGTATGTCAGTTATTTTTTTGTTTTTTAACAACTAATTGAATTCCATTTCGTTACGTTTTCTTCTGTGAGCTCAATGCGCACATGCGCTGCAGTTTATCCTGAGATAAATCAGATCATGCCAGTACTGTGCGATGTAGTAGGGAGATGTAGTTTCCAACAGGCTACTGTGTTCTACTGTGTTTCTTTTACGCCCGCTACATAAGAGACAGAAGATTGCTTGATCAAGATGGGATACATGGAGAGCAGTTGCTTCGCGATGTATTGGTATTCAACAGCCATAAAAGTACATTATAAGTTGGCGATTCCACCATTCCAATATTTTTGGTATCTCATTGTTCTGGCAATTCTAACATAGGAACTTCATTGGGTGGAAGGACATTTAAAATGCTGAAATTGGAAAATGTAGCCCCCTTTTAGAACTACAGATGAAGTTGGAAGTTTACATATACCTGAGCCAAATACATTTAGACTCAATTTTTCACAATTCCTGACATTTAATCCTAGTAACAATTCCCTGTCTTAGGTCAGTTAGGATCACCACTTTATTTTAAGAATGTGAAATGTCAGAATAATAATAGAGTGATTTATTTCAGCTTTTATTTCTTTATTTTTTCTTTATTTCATCACATTCCCAGTGGGTGAGAAGTTTACATACACTCAATTAGTATTTGGTAGCATTGCATTTAAATGGTGTAACTTGGGTCAAACATTTCGGGTAGCCTTCCACAAGCTTCCCACAATAAGTTGGGTGAATTTTGGTCCATTCCTCCTGACAGAGCTGGTGTAACTGAGTCAGGTTTGTAGTTCTCCTTGCTCGCACACACTTTTTCAGGTCTGCCCACAAATCTTCTATAGGATTGAGGTTAGGAATTTGTGATGGTCACTCCAATACCTTGACTTTGTTGTCCTTACGCCAAGCATGCTTGGGGTCATTGTCCATTTGGAAGACCCATTTGCGACAAAGCTTTAACTTCCTGACTGATGTCTTGAGATATTGCTACAATATATCCACATAATTTTCTTTCCTCTTGATGCCATCTATTTTGTGAAGTGTACCAGTCCCTCCTGCAGCAAAGCACCCCCACAACATGATGCTGCCACCCCCGTGCTTCACGGTTGGGATGGTGTTCTACGGCTTGCAAGCCTCACCCTTTTTCCTCCAAACGTAACGGTGGTATTATGGCCAAACAGTTCTATTTTTGTTTCATCAGACCAGAGAACATTTCTCCAAATAGTATGATCTTTGTCCACATGTGCAGTTGCAAACCGTAGTCTTGGTTTTTGGCGGTTTCGGAGCAGTGGATTTCTTGCTGAGCGGCCTTTCAGGTTATGTCAATATAGGACTCGTTTTACTGTGGATATAGATACTTTTGTACCTGTTTCCTCCAGCATCTTCACAAGGTCCTTTGCTGTTGTTCTGGGATTGATTTGCACTTTTCGCACCAAAGTACGTTCATCTCTAGGAGGCAGAACGTGTCTCCTTCCTGAGCGGTATGACGGCTGCGTGGTCCCATGGTGTTCATGATTGCATACGATTGTTTGTACAGATGAACGTGCTACCGTCAGGCGTTTGGAAATTGCACCCAAGGATGAACCAGACTTGTGGAGGTCTACAATTATTATTTTTTTTGGAGGTCTTGGCTGATTTCTTTAGATTTCCCCATGATGTCAAGCAAAGAGGCACTGAGTTTGATGGTAGGCCTTGAAATACATCCACAGGTACACCTCCAATTCACTCAAATGCTGTCAATTAGCCTATCAGAGGCTTCTAAAACCATTAAATTTCCTGGAATTTTCCAAGCAGTTTAAAGGCACAGTATGTAAACTTCTGACCCACTGGAATTGTGATACATTGAATTATAAGTGAAAAATTCTGTCTGTTAACAATTGTTGGAAAAAAGTCTTATGTCATGCACAAAGTATATGCCCTAAAAGACTTGCTAAAACTATAGTTTGTTAACAATAAATTTGTGGAGTGGTTGAAAAACGGGTTTAAATGACTCCAACCTCAGTGTATGTAAACTTCCGACTTCAACAGTATAATGTACATGTCTCCTGTAAGATCATGTGATCTGTGAACCGTACATGATACAGATAACATCTTGGTGTCATTATACTCGTTATAGTTTTCTCTCAATTATGAAGTAAGATTCTAGATTCTGAAATAAAAAACATGTTCATTTATTCAACATGCAAAATATAAATATCTCAAAAGTACTCTTTTTGATTATGCTCATTTTAGACATCTTATTTGTAGAATATACTCTTCAAACACCGCAAATGTCCAGAGTGGCTCTCAATCATGGGTTGTAGGTATCATTGCATACGAGAACATTATATTTTCTCAAATGCGTATATTGTTTTGGATCATAGTTGTAGATTTTATAAACAGAGTTCACAAGGATCAGAGCTCAGTAAATGTGTTTTTTAAAAGTAGTTGCCTTCCTAAAACATAAATACATTCATACTAATTATATTTTACAGTCAAAATTGCAAATAGATTTGTCAAAAGAACTAGACTGCCTGCAAAAGATTAATGTAACCCTACTTTTCTCTTGAGTCCAAGCAGACAAAAGAAAAAGTAAGTCTGGCTTTAATAATCCCAGTCGATGATACATTTTCTTTACAGTCAGTAGATCATGCTGATCAAACTTGGAATTACAAACAATTTCATGCACATCAAATGAAATATATTTTTTCAAGCACATTGCGTGCAGGATTATTTCCTCAGTATCATAACAATCCAATGACATGTATTCAATACAAAGGCTGGTTTGCTCATTGTTTTGAAGACTTTCCAATGGTGCACAGAAACACAATCCACAACAGAAGTAAGGGAAGGTGAATACAATGGAGAGAAACAACTGATATGAATGTATAGGCTTCAATCTACACCAAAGCTCTATAATGGCTAGGTTTCCATCCAATTGCTGACATGTTTTCGTGCAAATATTCTTAAATCCCGTTTTTCGCTTGTTTTCATGTACTGAATAAATATCTAAAGTCTCAATCATGGGTTGTTGGTATTATTGCATATGAGAACATTAGAGTTTCTCAAACACGTAAAACATTTTGGAACAATGTTTTAGATTTTCTAAACAGAGTTCACAAGATCCCGCCATGTCGAGTTTCCATCACATTTTCAACTCTACTGTTTTGGGACACAAAAGCTGTTGTGTTATTAGTAAATGTGACCACTCTGGTCTTGACACCTGTGCTCTAGCCAACAGCTCACAGATACAGTACAGAAAAGCTGTGCGGGTAGGAGGTTATTATGGATAATATGTTTATTTGTCAAACGACAGTCAAGCATCGATCATAATGTCACCAGAATCAGACTCTCAATATTTATTGGAAAGGAGCATCAAGATCAACGTTCACCACCCTGTGAAGTTCATCGTCAGTAATTAAATGTAGCCTAATAAACTGCATGATTTCCTGAGTCGTAGTGGGAGGACCACACACCAGATCATCGCGTGACATATCAATATTTGCGCTGCTTCTTAACACACTGCTCGCTTAACCTGAAACCCTGCCTGCACCAATGTGTCGGAGGAAACAAAGTTCCACTAACGACCGAAGTCAGCTTGCAGGTGCCCGGCCCGCCACAAGGAGACGTTAGAGCTCCTAAAGCCCCCCCGGCCAAACCCGAACGGAGCTGGGACAATTGTGCTCCGCCAGGCCGTGGGTCCCCCAGGCACAGCCGGCTGGGATCGAACCCCCGGCTGTAGTGGCAACTCAGCGCTGCGATGCAGTGCCTTAGACCACTGCACCAGTGGGAGGTCACGTTATACATTTTGCCGACATTAAAAGATCCCACCATGTCAAACAAACAAATTATCTGTCGGCGTTTGTAAAATTATACAGAAGCTTCCTGTTTCCGTCAATGATGTCCTAAATTATTTTTTTTAGTCAGTATGACTTAACTGGCATAAAATTGTGGATGAAAATGTGGTTAGTATCGAGGATGATGTCTTATGAGTTACCTAAAGTGACTTAAAAGTACTGATTGCCGGAAACAGGGAACACAATTGCACACATTTCTCTTCTGAGGGAAACAACGTATTCAATTCTGTGAACAAAACACTAAACAGTGAATTTTGTATTCACTGATGACATTTTTATTTAAAGTTTTGCATAAGTTGTTATAAGATATGCAAGTCAGGTAATTAGGCAAGAAAATTATCATTAGTTCTGGAAATGTATTTAAGCATTTGATCATTGCTGTTCTGCTAAACATGTTTCCACACAAAAATTGCTTGTATGCGACTGAGAAACTGTATTCAGCACATGTGAAAAAGAACATTTGATTTGATTTATTCGCCTACGAGATATCGTCATGCCGAAGATTCTACGACAGCAATGTTGAATGCAGAAATAGTCCAGCTAACAGGATAACATTTCTTCCCAGAGGTGGGCATTCTATCTCTAGAGGACACTTTTATGGCTGCTCTGTCAGTAAAGACTCAACATGGGTTGAAGAGTGCATGGAGCAGAAATGAGCCTAAAGCAATTACATGGGAATTTGGGATTTGTCGACTCTTCTGAAATGAGTTCAGTCTAGAGGCAGCTGTCTAGACAGGGCTGTGTTGTGCTGTTGGACCAGAGCTTGCTGAGCATTGGGTGAAACCTCTAAAAGCAACACGACTGTTTTTTAATAAAGAGCGCCTGTGTGCATGTATGTCTGGAGGTATGTGTGGACAAGGAAATGACTATATGAGTACAGTACTGGACAAGTGTCTTTTGTGTGTGTGAAACAGAAATATATCAAGTAATCTTCCGTAGTCGGTGGAGGTAGTTCGCTGGCATAGCTTTGCATGACGAGCCACCTGGTCTGAGACCTGAATACTTGTGGTGTGTTATGGTGGCTTCCAGAGATAATATCAGGACTTAAGGTCAGCAGGCTAACATGGTCTTGGTGTGGCTGTACCAAGAACACAGGCCCTTAATGATTACCTTTGACTCTCATTTGCCACCAATGCTAATACCAGACTGGGTGGGGTCACCCAAGCTAAGTTGTCTCTGGAACCATGCCCTCTTCTTTGGGTGGTGCACTTTTTCCTCATCTTTTACCCCAGAACTGACGTCACCAATGTCTCACCCCTGCAGCTTTTTCTCTGTGAACTACTAATGGTACAGCTCAAATAACCACTAGGTTTATGAAGTTACTGAACTCTCACTGCACTACATTCTTCCAAACACTGGAACCTTGTGACTTGTCTGCATGATCTAATCTTTCTATTTCTAACATCCACCGACTACTGTTCGAGTTGTCCGAGCTATTCGATTGGCCTAGGTGTCAAAAGGGATCCAACAGAAAGACTGGACCAGTGCAGTCTCAACCAGTGTGCATGACAACAGTTGCTTGGCAAGCTAAAGGCTGAACAACTCCGAGCAGTTTTTCTGGTGGGAATGGAATGATGTCATCCTCTCTAGCTCCTCAGTGCCTCGATGTTTCTCACACTTCAACAAACACAAGCTCCTACCATCAGCAGCTTTTCTGTTTCTCTCTCTCATCGACTCGTAAAACTATCCTACTTTACTCAGCAAAACCAATGGTCTTTTATGGTGTTCGGTAAACTGGGTAACGAAGTGAACACAACAGAGTGTTTACTGTAAACAAGTGATTGCCAGCGGGGCTGCTCTTCTATGAACCACAATGATGGTGTTGTAGGAGAAAACGATTTTATTTTATTCACAGACTCAGCTGGAAAATGCTCATACTGGCAAAAGAGCACGGCTCGACTGGTGTGAACAGCTACTTTGAGCTTTTCCCCTGCAGACAAGGGAACTCCTGCAGCAAACATACAGCTGTAGGATCTTAATTTGAGACAAACTTGCTACAGCAGGAAAACAACACTGCAGCAACAGAAAATGTGAATTATTATGTGGATTAGCATTAATTAACCATTTTTTGTAGGGGTTGATACATTTTTAGTAAGGGAAAATCAAGTTTGAAATTTCAAATAGGAAATTATAAACTTCAGAGGCACTTTTAAACCTCAAGTACAGTACCTGTTTTAAGTGTCCTGCATTGTAGGAAAGTTCACATTCAGATCTCACATCTGTGGAGTGAAACTGAAGGTATTTCTCACCCTTTGCCTTGATGACAGCTTTGCACACTCTTGGCATTCTCTCAAGTGTGCCTTGTTAAAAGTGAATTTGTGGAATTTCTTTCCTCAATGTGTTTGAGCCAATCAGTTGTGTTGTGACAAGGTAGGGGTGGTATACAGAAGATAAGGTAAAAAGTGCAGTTGGACTTTCAAGTGCAGTCGCAGAAACCATCAAGCGCTTTCTCACAACCAGCTTCATAAGGTAGTCATCTGGAATGCATTCCAATGAACAAGTGCAGTCGCAGAAACCATCAAGAGCTATGATGACACTGGCTCTCATGAGGACCGCCACAGGAAAGGAAGACCCAGAGTTACCTCTGCTGCAGAGCATAATTTCATTAGAGTTACCAGACTCAGAAATCAGTAATTAACTGCACCTCAAATTGCACCTCGCAGAGTTCAAGTAACAGACATCTCAACATCAACTGTTCAGAGGAGACTTTGTGAATCAGGCCTTCATGGTTGAATTGCTGCAAAGAAAACCACTACTAAAGGACACCAATAAGAAGAGGAAACTTGCTTGGGCCAAGAAACACGAGCAATGGACATTAGACTGGTGTAAATTTGTCCTTAGGTCTGATGAGTCCAAATTTGCGATTTTTGGTTCCAACTGCCGTGTCTTTGTGAGACGCAGAGTAGGTGAATAGCTGATCTCCGCATGTATGGTTCCCACCATGAAGCTTGGAGGAGGTGGTGTGATGTGTGGGGGTTCTTTGCTGGTGACACTGTCTGTGATTGATTTAGAATCCAAGGCACACTTAACCAGCATGGCTACCACAGCATTCTGCAGCGATATGCCATCCCATCTGGTTTACGCTTAGTGGGACTATCATTTGTTATTCATCATGACAATGACCCAACACACTTCCAGGCTGTGTAAGGGCTATTTGACCAAGAAGGAGAGTGATGGAATGCTGCATCATATGACCTGGCCTCCACAACCACCTGACCTCAACCAATTGACATGGTTTGGGATGGGTTCGACCGCGGAGTGAAGGAAAAGCAGCCAACAAGTGCTCAGCATATGTGGAAACTCTTTCAAGACAGCATTCCTCATGAAGCTGGTTGAGAGAATACCAAGAGTGTGCAAAGCTGTCATCAAGGCAAATGGTTGCTACTTTGAAGAATCTAAAAACACTTTTTTGGTTACTACTTGACTCAATATGTGTTATTTCATTGTTTTGATGTCTTCGCTATTATTCTACAGTGTAGGAAATAGTAAAAATATAGAAAAACCCTTGAATTTATGTGTCTAAACTTTTGACTGATACTGTATTTAATTTTTTATATGCCATCACTATTAAATCAAGAGTAGTCTGATGGGTGACAATATTAGCCTATCACTTGTGAATGATGCCCAGCTTAAGGCAAGAAACAGTACATGCCTTTTTTTAGCGATAAAAAAAAAATCTTAGTCGCACAACTCATATAGCCTAGCCCATAGGCCTATTTGTATTTGATAAGGTTTGTATCACAACTAAAGTGGCCAAATAACTTCACAAAATGAAGCACATTAATCCGCACCGAGTGAGTTCCAAGTTTGGGGAAGATAATTTTCACCATAAAAATGCACCTTTTATAATAAAAGCATTACATTAATAATCACATTTGCGGTCACTTTTGAGAAGGGTGTTGTCCTGCTAATGGCATTTGCGGTTATACCCACAACTGTCCCAGACTTTGCTTGGAATATTTATTTCTTGCACAGAATAGAATAGGTCAACCTTTGTATTATGGGGGATAGTAGGTTGACATAGGCTAGTGTTTTTGCTGTTTGTTAGTCCTAATCATATTGTTGGCTGACGAAAAGTGAATGTGGACAGTTCTTCCAATATCTTCAATATGCACCTCGGAATTGGATAAGGAAGCTTGCAGTTGCATCCCTGATGTGTCTGTCTTCACTTGCAGCCTGTGAGAAAGACCCGATCACATGATGGATAGTCATGTGAGTGAGAGGTGCTTCGTAGCACGCAGCCGGAGAAGGGAATTCTAATTATTATATTCAGCCCAAGGGCACAACGGCCGCTGGCCACAAAAGGCATGGGTGTATTTAGGGCCACACAAAGGGCATGGGTGTATTTAGGGCCACACAAAGGGGATGGGTTTATTTAGGGCCACACAAAGGGCATGGGTGTATTTAGGGCCACACAAAGGGCATGGGTGTATTTAGGGCCACACAAAGGGCATGGGTGTATTTAGGGCCACACAAAGGGCATGGGTGTATTTAGGGCCACACAAAGGGCATGGGTGTATTTAGGGCCACACAAAGGGCATGGGTGTATTTAGGGCCACACAAAGGGCATGGGTGTATTTAGGGCCACACAAAGGGCATGGGTGTATTTAGGGCCACACAAAGGGCATGGGTGTATTTAGGGCCACACAAAGGGGATGGGTGTATTTAGGGCCACACAAAGGGGATGGGTTTATTTAGGGCCACACAAAGGGGATGGGTGTATTTAGGGCCACACAAAGGGGATGGGTTTATTTAGGGCCACACAAAGGGGATGGGTGTATTTAGGGCCACACAAAGGGGATGGGTTTATTTAGGGCCACACAAAGGGGATGGGTGTATTTAGGGCCACACAAAGGGGATGGGTGTATTTAGGGCCACACAAAGGGGATGGGTTTATTTAGGGCCACACAAAGGGGATGGGTGTATTTAGGGCCACACAAAGGGCATGGGTGTATTTAGGGCCACACAAAGGGGATGGGTTTATTTAGGGCCACACAAAGGGGATGGGTGTATTTAGGGCCACACAAAAGGCATGGGTGTATTTAGGGCCACACAAAGGGGATGGGTGTATTTAGGGCCACACAAAAGGCATGGGTGTATTTAGGGCCACACAAAAGGCATGGGTGTATTTAGGGCCACACAAAGGGGATGCTGCTGGGAAATGCGATGCATTATCAAGTGCTTGTCAACTTGTGAATGAGATACTGATGAATCGTGTACAGCCTGCGCAAATAACAAAGCAGAGATCACGCCGTTCATGCAATGCTTTTCAAATCATCGTTAGTGTCGCATCATGCAGCCTTCAATGTATTATTAATTTAAACATATAGCTCAATGTTTGTATCACAACTAAAGTTACATAAATAACTCTAAATTCAGCATATAGGAGTACCTGTTTCTTTGTTAAACACTCAACACAGAATAGCCACATGTGCACACTCCCTCAAATAATTTGGAGGAAATATAATTTGTATTTTACTCAGCTATGTTCATTTTACTCAGGTACGTTCAATTGTATTCTTCATACGATAAAATAATATTAAATAATGCCAAATAATGCCAAATGCCAAAAATGTCTGCTAAATGAACTAGTGTAGCCCATAGCCATATATGCTATTCTGTTCTTCTGAAATAGACCACATTTTACTGTCAATTAACAGTTATTTGCTTGACAATCACAGGCTGACCACATTTCATGACCGCCACAGCCCTATCTACTGCCAATGTTTGTCTGTCGATTGCATGACTGTGTGCTCGACGTTATACACCTGTCAGCAACGGGTGTGGCTGAAATAGCCAAATCCACTAATTTGAAGGGGTGTCCACATACGTTTGCCATGTGTAGATAATCCTCTAAGAAAATGAACCTCATGTCTCTATCATAATCTGTTCAAAATTTATTGGAGTTTTACCCTTGTATGATGGCCAAAATTTGTGTGACTAAATCAAAAATAAGGAAAATTGCACAGCATCGCATCAGCTAGGCTGGATGCTGTGCGAGAATGAACTACCTAACAGGCTCGTTTTCCCGTTCAACTCGTCATCCTTCTTCTCAAAGACTTCTCACAAAAACAAGCATGTCTCTGTGAAATGTCAACGGAGCATTGAGCGTACCGCAAGCTTTTTATCTTCAAAGCTTTTTAGATTTAATTCAGCTCGTCATGCAAATGTTGCATTTTGCGACCTGCAGGAATAACTTTGAAGACTCCCCTTACTTGCTCTGACTTTGCTGATATCTACTTTATTGAGAAAATGTGTACTTACTATGAATGTGATAAGTGGTTGTCCCACTTAGCTATCTTCAGATGAATGCACTAGGTCGCTCTGGATAAGAGCGTCGGCTAAATTACAAAAATGTAATGTAAAAAAAAAGTGTTTTATAATGTAAGGAAGTGATATTTCATCACCAACGACAACCTAATATATGTGAATCGTAATACTCTAGCTAGCCAGCTTGTTTAATAGCAAAAAATCACCTAAAACTAATGTTATCAAGCTAGGTGACTAACTGTCAATTCTTCATGGCTAGCTTGCTAGCTAGTTAGCCCTACTGACTTGATCTATGCACAAGCCCATAGTAAGAGAATTGTAGGCAGGTAAACATGCCAAAATTAACACAGTATATATTTAATAGCATATCAAATATTGTAGTAAGGCAACGTATGAGCTGTGAGAGTTTATTTTATTTAGTTTAAGCAAAAAATAATGGGTAGATGGGATACAGCTTTTGTCAGATTTGACTTTTTGTAGCAGTTTAGGAGAATTTACACAGCAGGATAGGTGCTCCGTTTCGGATAGTTTGATTTGGACTCATTCTCCGACCCTCCTGTGCTCCAATGTGCGTGTTCGGAGCACGGTAATATGCATATTGAAAAACACCCTGTGTGTGTGAGGGAGAGACCGATTTTGGCTCGCAGCCCAGGGCTTTGAACTCAAAAAAAGTTCAAAGAGACAGACTTCTGTCTAGACTCCAAATATCGCGCCATTACACTGTTTCCATGCAAAAGAGGAAACTTTGGCGTCACCACTTGTTTGGCAGACGCCCATAGCCTCACACGATGTCTTTAGACAACTTAAATGAACACATTTCAATAAGCCATAGCCTTCTATAGATATAATCATGATGACGTTAAATGATTTTTTTAAAACTCCTGCAAAAATGTTTGTTTATAAGTGCTGGCGTCAGGCAAAGCTGTACAGCTGCACACATATTGTCAGAGGTGTCAAGTAATATGCTGAATATAATATAAGTAATTTAGCAGATGCTTTTATCCAAAGGGACTTACAGTCATGCATGCATTTTACATATGGGTGTTTCCGGGAATCAAACCCACTATTGTGGCGTTGCAAGTGATATGCTCTATCAACTGAGCTACAGAGCCTATTCAGAGCAAACTCTATTCTTTCTAGTGACTCACAAGGACTCCCAAGCATTGTGCTTGGAATGTAATGTTAATTAATAGCGTGTGTGTGTGTGTGTGTGTGTGTGTGTGTGTGTGTGTGTGTGTGTGTGTGTGTGTGTGTGTGTGTGTGTGTGTGTGTGTGTGTGTGTGTGTGTGTGTGTGTGTGTGTGTGTGTGTGTGTGTGTGTGTGTGTGTGTGTGTGTGTGTGTGTGTGTGTGTAAGGTACAGTAGAATAGTGGGCCTGCTCTATTCTGTGCTGTTGGTGGTCCTGTTGAGGTTTACATATGAGGGCTGGAGGGTGGTGTTGGGGGGACGATGGGGTGGGCTATGTTATGGGGTGGTCCTCTCTCTGATCCTAGACGGTAGAACTACTGTATGATGAAGCCTGTGTGGCCCCATGCCTTGGAGTTACTGCAGGGGGATGGGGGTGCCCTCCCAAAGTCAATTAGGATGGTGGTGTTGGTTGGCGTCAGATTAGAGGCTTGCCAACCTGACTCACTTGGGCAGGTCTGAAAACTCCCTTTCACTACAGGCTGGTTGAACTGGTCTTTCGAAGCCACAGAAGAGTTTCTATGGTTCGGGGGCGACAGTTAATTCAGGTACCATCGCTGTACGAGGATTCAGTATCCAAGACCAGCTTACCTCTGCTACACAGCCATTTGGTAAGCTGGTCCTGTATATCATATTCTGTTCTTTGTAAGCATGCACTGTGAACTTCTAGGAATTTCAGGTTGAATTTAAATATTGCCAAGTGACAGCCAACATCAACTGACTGCAGCTCTATCAGAATCAGCAGAACCCTGTTCGACCTAGGTAATGCAAGCACTGTCTTCCTTTAGGGACAACAGAACACAATTAGCTAAACTGCTCTGGCCTACATTTCCTTCTTTCCAAGAACAGGAAATAAATATCTGGACGCTGTTTACTGCTTCCAGGAGGGGTCTTTACTTTCGCCAGTGATACCCTAACGGTGTTCTTTAACTTGTTGACTGTGAATAGGTTGCTCTGAATATTACACAATGAGTCTCTCATTGTGGTTTCTAAGGAGACCAAGGATGCTGGAGTAATTGATTTTTTACAAGGAATAGCTAGTCATTTATTACCAGAATATGTCACAAAATATGGTATCACGCTTTTGTCCGAGGAGGATGCAACATACTTTTCTCCTCTGGTCATTGACTGTTCAACTCTGTTAGCTTGGGTCATTATGTCAGTTAAACACCAGGAAATGACCCAGCAAAAAACATTAGGTGGGAAAAGGGAGTTTTTACCGCTCAGAACTCTTGGCCAGAAGAGTCTCCGGAAGAGTTAATAAGAAACAAAAGTGCATAGTTTTTTTGTTGGTTTCAGATGGATTTATCTTCACTGGTATGCGGGGTTGGCAGAGATTGAACTTGTGGCATTGACTTTTTTTTTTTACATTGGTTGTATTGTACACGGAAAGCTACATCAAGAAAGTAATTGATAGTATCTGACATATTTATTGCAGCAACAAAAGCTTTGAAGTTCTATCCTTATTGTCTCCCGCTTTTTCCAATGAGCTATTTATGCTCCGGAGCGTCATGCTTTAATCAGTCAGGCCAGGAAACAAGAGTCCTCCCTCCTTCCTGGACACTAAGAGAGATACAGTGGACTCCTGTTGTAGCATCAAAGCCCTCAGAAGAGACCACATCCTGTTGGGCACAGGGGTCAAACAAAACAACCCAATCACTCTAACCAATGGAGGAACAGGAGAGCTTGACTCCCAGCTCTGGTCCTGTGCACACTTTTGTATTTTGATTGTTACGTTGTGTGTATTTGCATTCAAATCCTTTACTTATTCTATGCATTTCTTTACAAACTCTCCTATGACATTCTGAAGACTGCACTGATTGCAGACGTTTAGTTCTTACATTTCAGTCTGCAGTAATTCCTCGACAGTGTGTTTGGAATAGGAACACACTGTAGGACTGTTAACGTTGGATGCTGATTGGCTTAGTTGAGGATTTGAGTAACACCAACGGTCTCAGCTTATAGAGCACTTGGAATGAGGCAGACCTTTTTTTAATGGAGGTAGTGCTCCATTTATGTGGGCCTCTTTATTGCACATGTGATGTTTCTGTTTATTACACAATATATTCTGCCGAAAGGTTTCCTGTCTCTGGCAGTAAAATATAAAGTGTGTGTGTGTGTGTGTGTGTGTGTGTGTGTGTGTGTGTGTGTGTGTGTGTGTGTGTGTGTGTGTGTGTGTGTGTGTGTGGGGGGGGGGGGGGGGGTGAAAAAGACACCGAAACCAGAGATCCCAGGAAGCCGAGTAGAGGATGTGTCCAGGCGTGTTCCCATCGTCCCTGTAAATGATTATCAGGAAGTGGAATTATAGCTCAGAGAGAATGTCTCCTCCTAACCAACTGTGAACTTCACCCCACTGTTCACGACCACTCAGGACTATGCTCTCTACTTTAGATCCGCTGCTCTACTTTGGTGCAATTAAACTGCCTTCTCTTATGTAAAGGGTGCCGAACAGAGCAAAAATATATTTTGCTCAGTTTGGCAGTTTCCACCACCTTACTTTGGGGCAGCTGCTCTCGGCTTGTGTGTGTGTGTGTGTGTGTGTGTGTGTGTGTGTGTGTGTGTGTGTGTGTGTGTGTGTGTGTGTGTGTGTGTGTGTTTGTCTTAATGGTTTGTACTACCGACTCTGGCGTTGTGTGTCTCTGTGCACAATGAGGAAGCCCTTGTGATGTTATTTATGGGAAAAAGCCTAAGAAGAGAAAGTGTGTGAGCAGAAGCCGTTAACCCTCATGTTTAGCCTTGTTGCAATCAGCTGCTGTGCCTCTTTAATGTCTCCTACCACTGAAACATGGGTATATCATGCAAAGACATAATGGAGAACTGATTGACATCACGCTTTGTTGACACAACAGTAACCCTCCTCCACAAAAGCCACCATCTCACTGTGCTCTTTCGTTCTATTATTTGTTTACTGTTATGGTCCCTTTGCCGACATATGATTGCTTTGTTTTGACATGCTCTACCGTACGGTGATTTTTCAAGTGGCTGGCAAAGTGTCATAACTGCTTCTCATGTGTCAAAGATGTGTTGGTCTTTACCGTCCGATTTGTAATCTGGGGCAAGATGGAGGGCGGAAATGTTTTGTCCCAATGCTTGCTTCAAAGAGAGTGGTCATGCTTTTAATGAAATGATTGCAGGTTGATTTAGGGCCCTATTCAGTCCATATAGCAGAAGTCCAGCACTAAAGCCCAATTGAAATTGAAAGGCCATGTTCCCGCGTTCAGGGTAAACGCTGCATACGTCGGTTCAAGCGGAAATTACCTTTACATTCCTATCGCGCAATCTGTCATGCTTCAGCCATACAGATTGAAAAGAGCCCTTAATCAGTTTTTTTTGTGTGTGCAGGTTTTTTTCCCAAGACTCAATAAGGTTGGATTTCAAGTCTTTGACTAGGTAAGTGTTGTCCAATTTGTCTATATATTTTCAGTACTTATATTTGTGTTTTTTCATTATACGTTCTATTCTATGAGGCACTTTTGTTATACTTAATGCATATAGTGGTGTGGAGGCCAAGATGTCATCGAAGATGCCAAGCTCTAACAACATAGCCCAAGCCAGGAGGACAGTACAACAGCTGAGGATAGAGGCCAGTATTGAGAGGATAAAGGTATGGTATGCTGAAAGTTAGACTGAGTGGAAAGCAGTGTTGAGTAACAATGAAGTACATTTTCTGGTCCTTACCTAATTGTCTCCCTAAATGGACACCAACTTGCAGCTAAGGATGATCTGTTGTCAGTGAGTGTCTGTGTACGCGTGCTTGTGGGATGGGTGTGTATGTGTGAGACTCCTGTGTCGGCAGAAACCCTCCCATTCACACTCTCATGTCTCTCTGTCCTGTAGGTATCCAAAGCCTCTGCGGACATCATGCACTACTGTGGCGAACACGCCAAGTACGACCCTCTGCTCATGGGCATACCTGCCTCAGAGAACCCCTTCAAGGACAAAAAGCCCTGCACCATATTGTAGTGAAGACTTTTTATTTATCTGTTTGCTTCTTAATGTTGCCTGTATTTTATTTTCCGGGGAGAATTGGGATCTAAAACCACTGCTCATCCATCAATCTTGCCTTAAAGCCTGTAACATTTCCCTTTAATGAAAAATGCTGTATTTTATCACTCAATCTGAACTTGCCATAGTTACATACATAACATACAGTAAACAGTTAGAATATACACTACCATTCAAAAGTTTGGGGTCACTTAGAAATGGTACATTAAAATAACATCAAATTGAACTGAAATACAGTGGAGACATTGTTAATGTTGTAAATGACCATTGTAACTGGAAATGGACGATTTTTAATGGAATATCTATATTAGCGTACAGAGGCCCATTATCAGCAACCATCAGTCCTGTGTTGCAATGGCACGTTGTGTTAGTTAATCCAAGTTGATCATTTTAAATGTCTAATTGATCATTAGAAAACCCTTTTGCAATTATGTTAGCACAGCAGAAAACTGTTGTTTTGATTAAAGAAGCAAATAAACTGGCATTCTTTAGACTAGTTCAGTATCTGGAGCATCAGCATTTGTGGGTTCGATTCCAGAAACAAAGAACTTTCTTCTGAAACTCGTCAGTCTATTCTTGTTCTGATAAAGTAAGGCAATTCCATATTAGAAATTGCCAGGAAACTGAAGATCTCGAACAACGCTGTGTACTACTCCCTTCACAGAACAGAACAAACTAGCTCTAGAAAGAGGAGTTGGAGGCCCCGGTGCACAACATGGTGTTTATACTTGCTTACTATTGTTTGTACAGATGAACGTGGTATCTTCAGGCGATTTGGAAATTGCTCCCAAGAATGAACCAGACTTGTGGAGGTCTACAATTTTTCTTCTGAGGTTTTGGCTGATTTCTTTAGATTTCCCCATGATGTCAAGCAAAGAGGCACTGGGTTTGAAGGTAGGCCTTGAAATACATCCACAGGTACATCTCCAATTGACTCATATTTTGTCAATTAGCCTATCAGAAGCTTCTAAAGCCATGACATAATTTTCTGGAATTTTCCAAGCTGTTTAAAGGCACAGTCAACTTAGTGTATGTAAACTTCTGGACCCACTAGAATTGTGATACAGTGAATTATTAGTGAAATAATCTGTCTGTAAACAATTGTTGGAAAAACGACTTGTGTCATGCACAAAGTAGATGTCCTAACCGACTTGCCAAACTATAGTTTGTTAACAAGAAATTTGTGGAGTGGTTGAAAAACAAGTTGTAATGACTCCAACCTAGGTGTATGTAAACTTCCGACTTCAACTGTAAATATTCCTTTAAAAATCAGCCGTTTCCAGCCACAATAGTCATTTACAACATTAACCATGTCTACACTGTATTTCTGATCAATTTGATGTTATTGGAATGGACAGAAAAATGCCCTTTCTTTCAAAAACAATGCAATTTCTAAGTAACCCCAAACTTTTGAACGGCAGTGTACATTGGGACATTGACTGTTAGAGTCTGTCTGATTTAGCTCAGTGGATTTAGCCATGGTGTCCATCCATCACTTTAACAAGTCTGTTATTTGTCTTCAATCGTATCTGCTGTCATGTCTGTTACAATGACCGTATATAATGTATTTTAGGCTTTGGAGTCAGGGTTGGGAAATTTGACTGTATTATCTTCTCCCCATTGACTCATGCTGTTTATTAATAACTTCCTGGTTTAGCAGGGAGTCACCTGGGTTGTCAGTGACCAATGGAGGAAGTAGACATCATCAGAGCCGTCTATTAATGTAAAGAGCAGAAGTGTTTGGTTAGTGCAGAGCATATGTCAACTCAATGCCAATTGTCGGATAGGAAACTGCAATGTATTGCTGAGGCAGGTCATTCACCTAGACAACCTTAGTATACAGCACTCCTCCCAGCCATTAAACCAGGTGTTACATAACCTAACACTGTGAGCCAAGTCGCCTTACATATTATTTATGATAGAGATCATATAATTAATGTATAGTTTGGTATTTTAAAGAGGTACAAGTATTCCGTTGGGAGAGACCATAGAAGATGCATCAGCTGGGCGTGTGGGTTGTAATTAACAATGTAATAAATGATTTTCACTCCAACCATGTGCACTATATCATGTATTCAAGGCTGACCCCAAAGTCCAGAGATAAGTGTCCTGTTGAACAGTAAGGAATAGAATGTGCTGTATGTCTATCAGCTGTTGGGAACATGTCCCCCGTGACAAATCTACATGAAACTAACCAGCTGTATCTGTGTAGTTAGCACCTACGGGCTGGAAAGTACAATTATCTTTTGGGAACAATGAATCTTTCTGTGCTGAATTGCAGTGATTTCTAACTGAATCGTGCCATCGTTATGTCTACGCCTTGTCACTAGTAAAAGAGAAACAAAAACATGTCTGATTGTACTTACCTGGTGCTACTGTTTGTATTGTTGGTGTTTGCCTCCCTCCTCTAAAAGGTACTTCATTAGTCATAAAGGTCTTGAAATCAGAGACAAGGAAACCCAGTAATCCATTACGAATTCTTCAGCAATGACAATTGTATCTCGACTATGTTTCTCTCTAACAATGGGTTTTAATTGCCACAAACTTAGTACGCTAAATCAGGCTACCGTTAATTTATGTGCCATCACCAGATAATTCTGATTCAACCAGCATACCAGAAATGGCCTTAATGTACCTTTTGGGAGACTCTTACGTGACCCTTGTGAATCTGGTGGATTAAAGACATCTGTATGTAGCTTTATTCTCTCTCTGCCGTAGTACAGTTGCTCCTACTGTTATTAAACATGGTTCTATCATTGCACCTTGTTTTGTCTGCCTCTTTGTTGCTTTCTCGCGTAACATGCTAGCTTCCCTCAGGGAAGTATTTTTTCATTATGAGTCTGACGATTTGTACTACCTCATGTGCAAGAGTACATTGTGCCCATTTACGTTAAGATAATCTAACAATGAATCTCAGAAAGCGTAATATTTAAATGTAGCATCCAATGTCACTCAGATCAGAAGGGAATAACATTCAAATTAAAAGGGGATGCAGACCAAGCTCATCTATAGGACTCCCACCCACTCAGCAGTTTGGCTCAGCTCCAGTCATGTGGCCTAAAGAGAGCTACTGCAAGTTATCTATGGCCTAGCCTTGCTTCCTCCCATTGCGTGGGTTCTAGCGGACATGTATTTATACCTTACCATGAAGAGAATAGAATAGGTCTTGGCTCATGGCCATCTGGGCCCAGTGAACAGGAGAGAGCTAAACATAGAATGTAACGAAACCCTTGTTTCCGCTCTCCGAGAGAGGAGGAGCTATTTTGGGGATTTGTCAGCATAGCCTGAAGCTTGTTGCCCTTGATTTTCTGTCCTTATCTTTGGGCAGCTGGTGGGGAAACATGTTGTTTTTCCACTATGAGGAAAATGGTGGATGGCAACCAAAAGAGACATCTTAGCTATGGTTCCCTCTTGCAGCTTGGAAAGCTAGGCACAGTTTTACCATCTCACAGTGGAAGCCTTATGGCACAGTGTCGTGCACAAGCCTGGCTGCACAGTAGCAGTGTATTGATATCAGCTCGAAGCAGACATATCAGCCATGAAGCACACAGTGTAATCCTGGTGAGCACAATATCATTGTGTTCCAGGGCGACCCTGGTGTGCACATTGCTTAGGCCTGGCAGGCCGACTGACCGCGGGCCTCCCTCTGTGAAAGCTTGGCAGTTACAGTGTCAGTGTGTTGGAATGTGCTGATGTGGGGGATGCGGGGAGGGGCGGGGCAGTGTCAATCCAATCTCTGCACTGTTGGCAGTCCCCCCCCTCCGTGCCAACCATGGCATCAAATCTACTGGCTACTACCAACCAGTGCACCCTCATGGTATTATAACACTGTTGTTACACAAGTTATTCAACTTTTGTGCTTGGTTTGTTATTTTTCTATAGAGATCTACACTGTTATTATTGTATTAGTAGTGTTCTTTGTTGCGTAAGTGTAACACGTTGAGTGTCCTGTAGATGTAAAACATTGTCTCAAGACCTCCCCCCCAGATACTTTGAGTGGAAAATATGAGTCTGATGAATATGAAATCTGTCATTACCTGAGTCTTTATTGCCTTATACAACCTTCTAAAATGTGTGTTGATTGTGATAACCTGAATGCACAGGGGTACCCAAGGAGCAGGTTGGGTAGATACTAAAGCATGGAGATTGTCAAATCCTTTGCTTGAACTCCTCCAGTAACAGCATAACACTTACATCAACCCTACCCTAATTATATATAATAAAAAAATAACCTTTCCCCTACACCAACACAATACCACATGACATCAGTGTTAGAATCCTCCACCGGTCGGTCACAAACATAAGTTACATCAAGGTAATCTTCAACACAGTGTGGTCGGGAAGGTCTACCCAATACGGTGTTATTACTATATAATATACAATATTATTAATAAAAATATAGTAGAATCCATTTAAAACTTATTTTTAGTTTGTGCTACAAAAATAAAACTATATAAAAAATAAAAAAAATCATTGAGCTATGGAAATATCTAGAGTTGTTTTATATTTTTTAACAGTATTCCAAAAGGTTCTTAAAGCCAATTACAATGAACACACAACAGCGAAATATCCTTCTCATGTGGAAAGAAACTGGGTTGTGTTCTGCAAAGGTGACAAGCTCTTCTCGTGATCATAATGAAACGGGGGTAAGCCTGCCTTACATGAGCTCTGACATCATCCACACTCGACGCCAGCGTCACATGTGAGCATGTCACTCAATAGCAAGTGGAGGAAGGAGTGGGTGGTTTACACAATCTGCACCCACTGCATTCTCCCTTACAAAGCTTTACAAAGACTTCCAGTCATGTGTCCTCTAACACACCTTCCCTGTGAAAGACGAACCGGCTCAAAAAGCCTTGCTTTTGCATGAGTTTACACTATTACCTACCCCAGCAGAGGTGTTGTAATATGTTGCATTGTATGTAATATGTCCCCACTGGCCCATACACTATTAGTTGAAGCCGTGAACTTTGTTCCTGTTTCCATTCTTCCTTTATTCACCTGAGCACTCACTATTGTCTAATTCAATAGCTAGTTTTGCATGCAAGTGAAAAATCAAAGCATTTGTACCGAGCAGAATCCCGGATTGTCAAATGTGCTGCAAATGTGCGTGCAGTACTTTTCCTAGTGAGGCGGCAGGCAGACGTAATGCATTCAAAGAGGTATGCAGAAAGGGCACTCAGCTCAATCATGGGCTGAACTCAGGACGGGTGAAAACCGTTCGGGATGAATGAGCTCGGCCTTGCTGACCCAAGCAGAACAAAGAGTGGAGTGGAGGGGGGCTATTGTCACCCAGGGATGAGGATGTCACAGAGTCCATAGAGGCCAGTGTGACCTCCATGATCCACACGTGATTCCCTATACAACTGTCAGAGGGGTCAAAGCTCAACTAGCTTGGTTACATTTCCAGAAATGAAGAAAAAAAATGAATGAGGACCATCAAGTTCTGGCTCCAAAAATACTTTTTATTGACAACAATAATATACCTGTGTCTTTACAGACAATTGCAGAGAGATAATGGTATAAAAATTGTAAACATAAATACATTTAAATATCATAAGAAATAACTTAACTGTAAAAAAATAACTATTCACTTGTGTAAAAAACTGTTGGCAATGGAAACACTGACTGAATGCATAGTATCTTCACTGTTCATTGGATATTTAGCCCTTCCCTTTTTAAATAATTATATAACAATAGTAAAGACAACATCAACATTGTGAATACAAAAATACAACAAGTCCAGTGTTTCTACAAGTGCTCTGTTTCGGCAAAAAGAGAGGCCTTGGTTGTCTTAACAACAGTGGCTACAGAAGAGCTCATCTTTTTGTTTCTCTCAATCTTTTAAGTCCCCACAAGGTGAAGTGCTCTGCCATACATGATTTTATCTTTCTGTACAGTGTGTCCATCTTCCGTTAAAAAGCACAGACGTCGGTTTCGGTCTCGTGACTGAACATAAAAAGTGCCTCGTCATTTCGCCCTGACTGCCATAGCTGATAGTTCAACTCCACCAGACCCAGTGGAAATCCACCCCATTTTGTATCCCATCTAGATGGCTGGATCTGATCTTCTTTTTTTCTTCTCAAAATGCTTTATTTTGTGGTTGTTTGTCTTCTTTTTCCTCCATCAGGAATTTTCCCAGGGTAGTGTGTCCATCAGGGATCACTCTACTCCCGTACAGAGAGAGGCCTTCACAGGTCTTGCTGTTGTGGGGACCCTTCATCGCTCAGGGAGGTTAATGATGGGTACCCACTGGTCCATGCACCGGCTCTCCCTGCAGAAGCGGTTCACTTTGCTCAGGGCTGGGTCTTTCCAGGAGGAGGAGTGTGGGCTCTGCAAAGACAAGAGAAAAAGAGAGAGAGTCAATAGTTGCAAAAGTATCCTAATGCTTGATTTTATGGCCTGCAATAAAATAGATAAACACCTGGGAGTTTCAAGACGATGAGCAATTCAAGTTATTTCCCCTCAATGAAAATTCCACAGAAGTCATTAGTAGCAAGAGTTGTTCGGTTACAGGACACAAGGAGTGAGTAATTAGTGGGTGTGGGAATGTTCTGGCATGTCCAGAGAGTGTCTCATGTGCCCCAGTAAAAGAAAATAACTATATAAGATGAATAAAATGGAAATAGATACTTACAGTGACCAGGACACAGTGCAGATCCATGGGCTCTCCCCCCTGTGTCCCTCCGCCGAGGATCTCTGCCAGACGCCTGGTGTTGTTCACACGCAGGATGCTGATGTCATTCTCACAGCAGAATGCCTGGATCAGGGTGAAGTGGATCTGAAGGGCCACGTCCTTTACATCCTCGTCATCTGTTGCCAGGATGCACAGAACCACATTATCTGGATCTCTAATGATGAAAGTAACAGATATGTGGTTAGTAACACAGTAACAGAACATGAAATTGCAGACATTCTAAACAAGCATGCATAGACAAAAACTACATCATTGGAACTTTGAACTCTCATTGGTTTTAAAGCGTAGCCTACTTACACATTCAGTGATTTTGCTGCTTCATAGACCCCTACTGTAATGCATCCTTGGGGTAATGCTGATGAGAGAACCTCTTCCAAGGCTTTTGTCACTGTATCCATCCTAAAACAGAGAAAATAGTGTATTATTAAAACGAACATCAAACTCACATCAACTTTCACATATGCATGGGCAAAGCTCAACTTATTGAAAAGGAGGGTATGCCAGGGCTCGTCTATCTGACCTGGCAGACGAACGTTACTGCCAAGCGCAGGAGCTGGCTATCGTGTCCTTACGAGGATTAACGTTAGCTAGCTAGCTAGCGTAGGTAGTTCTGTACCTTGACCTAGCTGCGAGGCCAACTGACTGATTTGCAAGTTCAAACTCTGACACCGCGTTTGTTTTTCGGTGCATGTCACTCCATAATTGACAAAACTCCTAATTGTATGATGAGTACAAAGATAGTCAATTACACTGAAGTTTTAAGTTCAGGTCAAAAGTGTTTCCCTAAAATTACCTGACACCGGCGTTACAGTGTTAGGCTAACTGCAGATTGGCTGGCCGGAACGCGTCTCGTGAGCTCAACAGAAAAGCTGGCGTTACATATTCGAATACTGCAAATACTTCAACAAAGCCAACTAACCAAGTCATAGCAACGTTGTCAAATGACTTAGACAACATTACAGAAGTTAAATATCTGAATAACAATACACCGAAGTTTTCAGCATTCATTTTGAAATGTTAATGCTTGCATTGCTTGCCAAGTTCAAGTGAAAAGAGAGCCATTTGCAAGTTGCACTGGCATTGACGAAAGCGCTTTAAAGTAGTTTACCTTTCTGCAGAGTAATCCCCACTTAGTTCCTCAAATGTCATTTTGCACATGAAATCAAAATCGAGACAACAATATTTCTTGCTGATATGTCACTGTTAGTGCGGGTGAAGTTTTGACACTGAAGCTACTCTGTTTATCGCTGTTGGAAATGAGACAACAACCGGTGTCCACAGATAATATCGCAAGAACAATGCAAGTGCATAGGATAATGTCAAATATTTGCATACTTAACATCATTGGCCACATGCTAATTTACTAAGATCCTTTCTGGGTGGGGAATGGCTGTAAATTGAGTGGCAACAGTAATGAGATAATCTGATTGGAAGACGATTTTAGAGAGGCGTGGTTTCTCTCCAGCTGTTGCAGCTACAATATGTGAGGTGCTGTGCCTCGTTAGGAAACCGGTCAAAATGTGTTATTCAAGGTCAATTTAGTTATTCAAAAAATGAATGAAAAAATACATTTCAAAAGTTTGAAAGAAATGCTTTGACTGTATCGCTATCTGTCAGTGCATTTGTGCATTTTGTAACAAGCACACAACACACACATACACAAACGTATCCAAAGGGTCTAAAGAACGATGACAAGTAAAAGAGAGCGGTAATCAAGTGACAAGTTCTCCAAAGTTGCCCTGAACTACTAGGCTACTCTGTATGCTAAACCATCATAGAATGATATACCATGTCTGTCGAGAAGTCAACTTCATAAACCAGAAAAAAATACGTTTATCAATTGTATTATCGAAAATGGAAATGGTCTCCATATGATGACCTGATCACCTGTATTTTGCAAGGGAAATTATGCAACCTCACCTGTTATGAGAAAGAGCCGGGTATGGAGACAAAGCAACGAGACGCTACCGGTTTCTGATTGGACAGTCGGCAGAGCGTGCAAAACCGCTGCTCCTGGAGGGGAAAGTACAAACGCATGGCGCGAGAATGGTGACAAAGACTTTGCGAGGTAAGTAGGCTGGCCTATGCAAGCACGAAGAAAAATATGAGTCAAGGAATATGAGGCCTACATTTCAGAGGCCCATCTTCAAATAGGAAAGGTGAAAAAAGTATATTATTCGGACTATTTTATCTTTAACTAAGATGAGCTGGGAATTATGGTTGTCAATATTAATATATCGGTAATCTTTGGTATGATGGCAATATAAATACAATTTACCTTTCAGGATCAAATGCAGTGCTTCTTCTCGTTGACTACTTTCTCCCTATGGGAGTGTTGGCTTACGGCCTCTGACAAGAGATGTTATGCCCTCTGACAAGAGGTCGTGCCTTATGGCAGAGGTGACAGTGCACACGTTCCATTACTACATAGTTGCTGGTTCCCTCCTCAATCACCATATAGGTGGCAACAGTGGGATAATGGCCAGTGGTCTCTCAGGCTTTTGTTTCTCAAGACACAGTGGAATAGTATTTCTTCTATGTATGTGGGTGTCCAGTCTAGACATCTGCTTGTAGGTCTGGACTGTTATGTCACAGGTAGTAGAATCCCGCTCCTTTCCTCTTCACAGCATCTTTACACATTTGTATCTACATTTGGCATAACCAGCTTCTTTTATGCTTTTTAGACAAATGCATGCCTGGAAAAATTAGTTCCAGTGGTACCAAATGTAATTTCATTGCCCTCTGCTGAGTTTTCAGGGGTATTTCTCTCCTCCAAACTCGGTTCCTCTACGGAGCTGACAAGAAAAATCTGTCGTTCTGACCCTGAACAAGGCCCACTGTTCCAAGGCCTTAATTAACTGACTTTCCTCGATAAATAAAGATCAAATAAAATAAACATGGCGCCAAGGAAGCTCAGAGGGCTGAACAAAACTTGAAGGTGAGTTAAAACACGATCTTAAAGGGGCAATCTGCAGTTGCTACAGTGCCTTGCGAAAGTATTCGGCCCCCTTGAATTTTGCGACCTTTTGCCACATTTCAGGCTTCAAACATAAAGATATAAAACTGTATTTTTTTGTGAAGAATCAACAACAAGTGGGACACAATCATGAAGTGGAACGACATTTATTGGATATTTCAAACGTTTTTAACAAATCAAAAACTGAAAAATTGGGCGTGCAAAATTATTCAGCCCCCTTAAGTTAATACTTTGTAGCGCCACCTTTTGCTGCGATTACAGCTGTAAGTCGCTTGGGGTATGTCTCTATCAGTTTTGCACATCGAGAGACTGAAATTTTTTCCCATTCCTCCTTGCAAAACAGCTCGAGCTCAGTGAGGTTGGATGGAGAGCATTTGTGAACAGCAGTTTTCAGTTCTTTCCACAGATTCTCGATTGGATTCAGGTCTGGACTTTGACTTGGCTATTCTAACACCTGGATATGTTTATTTTTGAACCATTCCATTGTAGATTTTGCATTATGTTTTGGATCATTGTCTTGTTGGAAGACAAATCTCCGTCCCAGTCTCAGGTCTTTTGCAGACTCCATCAGGTTTTCTTCCAGAATGGTCCTGTATTTGGCTCCATCCATCTTCCCATCAATTTTAACCATCTTCCCTGTCCCTGCTGAAGAAAAGCAGGCCCAAACCATGATGCTGCCACCACCATGTTTGACAGTGGGGATGGTGTGGTCAGGGTGATGTGCTGTGTTGCTTTTACGCCAAACATAACATTTTGCATAGTTGCCAAAAAGTTCAATTTTGGTTTCATCTGACCAGAGCACCTTCTTCCACATGTTTGGTGTGTCTCCCAGGTGGCTTGTGGCAAACTTTAAACGACACTTTTTATGGATATCTTTAAGAAATGGCTTTCTTCTTGCCACTCTTACATAAAGGCCAGATTTGTGCAATATACGACTGATTGTTGTCCTATGGACAGAGTCTCCCACCTCAGCTGTAGATCTCTGCAGTTCATCCAGAGTGATCATGGGCCTCTTGGCTGCATCTCTGATCAGTCTTCTCCTTGTATGAGCTGAAAGTTTAGAGGGACGGCCAGGTCTTGGTAGATTTGCAGTGGTCTGATACTCCTTCCATTTCAATATTATCGCTTGCACAGTGCTCCTTGGGATGTTTAAAGCTTGGGAAATCTTTCTGTGTCCAAATCCGGCTTTAAACTTCTTCACAACAGTATCTCGGACCTGCCTGGTGTGTTCCTTGTTCTTCATGATGCTCTCTGCGCTTTTAACGGACCTAAGAGACTATCACAGTGCAGGTGTATTTATACGGAGACTTGATTACACACAGGTGGATTGTATTTATCATCATTAGTCATTTAGGTCAACATTGGATCATTCAGAGATCCTCACTGAACTTCTGGAGAGAGTTTGCTGCACTGAAAGTAAAGGGGCTGAATAATTTTGCACGCCCAATTTTTCAGTTTTTGATTTGTTAAAAAAGTTTGAAATATCCAATAAATGTCGTTCCACTTCATGATTGTGTCCCACTTGTTGTTGATTCTTCACAAAAAATACAGTTTTATATCTTTATGTTTGAAGCCTGAAATGTGGCAAAAGTTCGCTAAGTTCAAGGGGGCCGAATACTTTCGCAAGGCACTGTATATACAGTAATGTTGATTTATACATTAATTATATGTACCCGTTGATTCAATCTGTATCGTTGAATTTACAGATTGTGCGATAGAAATGTAAAGGTAATTCAACGGTTACGGTGAATACAGTCTCCACTAACGTGGGAACGTTGCCTCTACATTTCAATCACGCTAGAACGCTGTATTTCTGCAATATGCATTGAATAGAGTCCTTGCAGAATATAACTTAGAAATGTCTCATGAATTTAGTTCAACTGTCGACTCGTACCGCATCAGAACCCAAAATATAAGCTTGTTTGTAAACAAAATAAATGTAAACTATTATAGCCTCAAAATATGGTTAAAAATTCAATTTTGATATCACGGATTGATGGTCAGTTTCTCCATCCATCGCTGTCTATGAATCTGAGAGTGGTTACATTTATAGCCCCCCATCCCTCAGGTTCTTACCGAAACATGGCAGGGATTACGCTGTGTTATTTTTTAAACTGCTTTCATGGTTTTTTGTTGGACTTTAGTATCTTGGTCACTTGGTGTACAAAGCAATATGATGACAGTTTAGATTTTTTGTTTTAGAATTAAATGTATTTTCTTCTAGATCGACAAATGTATAGTCCTTGAAAGTTGGATCCTTTCATTTAATGTCCCTTTTTATACTCCAGGGGGAGATAGAGCTTCATTGATCATAGATCAGCATGGAGCTCAGTTCTAGAAAACAACTTTGATTTTGGCCTTTTGATGCCATTAGTTTGTCTCAGAGAATATTCAGCACTACGCTTCAAGCCTGTCTATACTTTAATATCAGGTAGCATTAGGTTACACATTTACACATGACTGTTTTATCTACTATATCAAGAAAAATATATATATTTAAAAAAAAGTATTTTACCAAGTCATGTTACCCGTAGACTGTGTAGGTTAATAATATTATACCTATAATAGTATTTTTAATAAATATGAATTATTATGCTTTTTTTCTAATGCCGTCCCACTAGAAATGGTAAAACATTTGATATTTTCCAAAAATTCACACCCTAGAGTCGTGTATACAGTCAGTGTTTATTTTGTGACTGCCATTGTGGGATATTGAGCTGCCCTTATTTTACATGTGAAATGCATACAATCAAAATATGACAGTATATCATATTAATGTAATTACTGAAGGGAGCCCATGCAAGCTATATCAAACTTAAAGCTTTTATGAGTCTAATGAAAAAAATAACCCCAGGGAGTGTTTTGTAATGGGCAAAAGCTCAAAGCTCCTCTCTCTAAGCAGGGAGCAGTAGTAGCTACAGTACCCTTGAGGAGCCAGCGGCCCCATTCTTACTTTATTCTCTCCTCCAGCCCGCAGCCTGGAACAAGGGCAAGGTTAACGCTGTGGCCTGGAGCCTACACCAGTCCACACCGGAGAGAGGGAGCCTAATGTACTTCCATACAGGACCATCAGATGATAAATCACTATTGTACAGCACAACCGCTTCCGCCTCAACTTGTGTTATATTAGTGGTCGGCTTAGACTACTCCTGAAATGGTGTTTTAAGGGCTTCATAAAATTAGAGACGAAATTAAGTTAGGGAAACTTTAAAAACAATTAAATCAACTAATTCAGCCGAGGAGTCACATACAAAGGTATGTAAAAGCAACACAAAAAAACGCTAAACAAACACAAAAACCTATTTCTCCAATTAGAGCTGCTTGTACAAAACAAATGAAAGGTGACATGCTCAAGTGATACTGTATAAGCACATTATTAAGTATACATACATCAAGAGAAACAAATAAAGATGGGTTTAGGCCTCAATCAAGAAAAATACAAGATGAAACATTTATCTGTGAATTATGTGTCTAAAAATGACCTCAACATAATTTGATCAACTATGGCTTTAATACAAATCGAATTCAAACATTGTAACTCCATTCAGCAGTAATAAACTTCCTTTTTGTTGCATTAGTAAGATGGTGCCACACAGAGGAAAATGGAGCGCGGCGCGGAAGTTGAAGGGGATAGGTTTGGGTGACACCCATGATAAATGCATCAGGTGCTGACACCACTATCGAAAATAAAAAAAATATACCTTTGTCTTGTCACAGTAATCCTAATCTGTTTGGTGATAGGGGTACATTAAAACGATAAGCGAGAGGAGGGGGAAAACACATAAAAGAATGGGACCGCCAGTCGAGGATGATAAATGTGGTCTCGGCGAGAGAGAATCCGTGTACGACATTTCCTTCTAATGGCCTGATTGCTCAATTAATTCCATAGCTGGTTCTTTTGCAGCCCTCTTTAATGTGTAAACAGTCATATTTCCTCCCAGATTAGTATAGATACAGGCTGACAGTCTGCACTGCTCAAGGTATTTGGGAGGCATAATTCATTCATAATGCCACAATACGCCCCATCTATCATCTCAGGTTTTTTCTCCGCCACCTCGCTCCCTCTTCTCATTCCCAGCTCCTGGCTCTTTGGTAAGGAGGGGCCCGGCCTGGGCCCCGTGTGTGTGTGAGGTTGGAAAGTGGGGTGTGTGTGTGTGTGTGTGAGGTGGTGTGTGTGAGGTAAGAGTGTGTGGGCGGTGGTGCGTGTGCATTTTGTAGGGTGGGGGGGGGGTGTAGAGAAGGCTGGGAGGTCGGCAGCTTCTCTCCCACTGATGTATTAGCTGGCATATGCAAGCGATGAATTACCAGGCGAAGGGAGTCAATTATCCACTGTAAAAGAACTAGTGACTGGTCGCCCCGGTGGCCCCAGGGCCCCTTTTCCAATTCAAGGAATGATTTCCCAAAGAGTGGGAGAGGAGAGGAAGGAGCATGTGAGGGGGAGGAAGAGGAGGAAGAAGGAGGGAAAAGAAACGACCCGCGTCCCCTACTCCACTTTCTTCACCCTTCGTTCTCTCCACTCAAATCCAGAACACGGGAAGCTGTGTGAAAATGCTATATGCTATTATCACCCCTTCGGAGTACATAAACCCTCACTTATGATGGATGTGTATGGGATTTGGAATGGATTTAGTCAAACAGCAGCCATTACCCCCTCTTACCTATTTCTCTCTTCTTCGTTGTATTGAAATTGGGCCCCTAGTTGATCTGGCCTGGCTATTAAAGTAGAATATTTGAGTAGTCACACACACACTGTCCCTCGTCACCTTGCCATGTAATGTTTGGTTGGCCACTGATTTCTCTAACCTCTTTTTAGAGGCGAGAGGAATGGAGGGTAGGGAGCGTTACTCCATCCGGACCCTTTTTGGATGTACGCCAGTGCAAGAGTCCCTGCCGCTGACTGACACAGGTGACACTTAGGGAAATGAGGTCATTAGCTGGATTTACAGGGGGTTTTGATAGCTGGGTAATGGGTTTTAATGATAGAATTGAACATACAGAGCCACCTGGGACAGACAGCGTGTACAGGCAGACAGGTCGTTTAATAAAGTGAGAGAGGAACAGAGTGTGGAGGAGAGAGATCAGGATGGAGAGAAGAGAAAAGGAGAGAGAGAGAGAGACTGTGTTTGTGAGAGTATGAATAAGGAATGTGGAACAATCCTCAGCACTGAGCTCTGTATCAGAAGAAGAGGAATTGTGATTGACTTTCCAAGTCAGATAACCGCCTTCATTTTCAGATCCCCCATCTGTAAAATAAATTGACTTTGTACAGTATGTGTAATGGTCAAATGTGCACACCATCGGCAGTAGGCATATTCAAACACACAACAAACCGTGAAGTTTTATACGTGTCATGAGTGTCTAAATTACAGTACAGAATATGCATTACTTTACCATGCCGTTGAGGTACTCTTCACCAAAAGTAAACCACTTGTTGATAAGGATGGGTATGACTTCCTTTATCAATTGTATTATGAACAGTAGGGCATTCAAAGAAACTCAACTCATTTAAGAGAAAAGAACACAAGCCCAGAGTCTGCAAACGCAGCCAAGTCCTAGAGTTTTAAGTCTTCAAGTTAAAACATTTCAAATGGAAACAGATAATAACAAAAGATTCTTAAGTTATAAGAGAGGATGCGGCCATAAGCCTGACCAGAATTGCAAATGAGTTAAACAAACAAGTGACAGATATAATACTAAAACAAAGGAGACTGGTATCCAGTATTTAAGCTGCATAAAAGCTGCCAGTTGGGGTGGGTATTAGTGCTGTAACACTTTATTTGAACTACATTATGTGTACAAAAGACAGCAGAGTTATATAATACACAACCGTGTAACTATCCATGAAAGTTAAAAACATTTACTTTCAATGCCATGAAGTATGTTTACTATCAAACAGAAAACTTGGGTACAAAGTTGTCCAACATACATTTGCATTAGATTTGGAAAAGAGGTCATGTCATTTTCATTCACATTAGTGTATGAAAGAGACTATTTTATACAGACCGCCGTTGGGATAAAAACAGTAGTGGAAGTGGAGGATCTACGTATACAACCTCTGACCTCTATCCCCTACAGAGGAGAGCCTTCTGATTGGCCAGACTGCCTCTCTCCTCAAAACCCCAGGATTCAAATCAGGGCCGAACAATCCAAATCCCGTCTTGGAGACCGAGAGCCACATTCATGCAGCCCACCGACTGTCGAGCGCCACGAGGCGAGAGGAGAAGGACCCGAGAGGATCGGTGGAGAGAGATGAAGCCAGTTTGCCCTGGGCTGGGCTGCTACCAAAAGAGGTTTTCTTTGTAAGAGAGAGAACAAGGACTGACCCTAGTCCACAGTGGATCTTTTCCTATATTGTATCATACGTATGTGTATCAGCCATACCACTAATCGTGAGGAAGTAGTCAAAGGTTTTTGCAAGTGTTATCTGTTACAAGTCCAATTTAAGCGCTAAGATTCTGTGACAGAATGCTTGTATACCACCTACTGAATACAATAGGCTATTACCTGGCTTCCCCCTAACTACCGCACCTGTGATATTTCTGTAAAGTAAATACCTGAGCATTACAGATCTGAGCAATCCAGCAACAACAGAAGCCATGCTGGTGGATTATCATATCCCTCTGTGCTCAGGTAGTAGGAGGTGCATTGACAATGGGAGTTATGATTATTACTGAGGCTGTGGGAAATAGCTCTGCTACTAAAAGAATTATGTTTATCAACATGTGTTCACTATTCACTCAGGGCCACATGGTAAGATGCCCTCTCACAATGCATTTACAGTATGTGTTTTTAAATGGAGCAATTTAGTAACACTTTATGTTGGGTTCATAAAGCAATGTGTTTTTCCCGCCTCTATCTGTACAAGTATGCCGTTGGACTAGCACACACACACACACACACACACACACACACACACACACACACACACACACACACACACACACACACACACACACACACACACACACACACACACACACACACACACACAGTGTTTTCCTACCAGACCAGCGGAGGCAGTAATGGCTTGTTGAGCCGCTATTAGGTCAGGCCCGGGGGCCAACAGGAGCCATATCTCAGAGAGTATTGACCAGCTCGGCGGCCCCTCCCCAGCCCTTCCTCCCCCTGTCCCTGATCCTGTAAAGTAATACTCGTGTCAGGGAGGTAATTATCATTGATCTGCAGCAAAAGGTGACACATTTCACTGTTGCTCCGCTCGGTGATTCATCCTCTGTTGTGGTTCGCTGCCCTGTTGTTACAGTGAATCTAGGGTCTGGGTCTTCTTACTAGTGATTTGTTCAGTCAAAAGAACAAATGTTTCGACTCATTTAGTTCATTTGATTCCGTAATGCCCAGAGCATGCAGACGCAGGACCTCCCTACTTATACTTCAGCGTCCCCCTTACCGGCAAACGATGAACTGAAAACTTGAAAGAGTCATGATTCTACGAGCCTCTCGTTCACATGTTGTTCACTGTTGTTCGCATGTTGTGACTGAGACTTGTAAACGTGTGCTTTAAACAATGTACATTTGTTGATTGCTAGGCAAACAAATGCGATTATTTCTTTGTACATTTGAAACGAGGCCTAGGTATGGCCACGGAAGAGACTAGATTTTGAACGACTCTTGGCGCAATGCTTTGCTTGACTGCCGTGAAGGTGATAGGTCCAGTCATTCCCGAACTGCAGCCTCCCCAAACGATTCATTCTCGAGTTTGAGTTTGTTGAGCAGAGGCTGTGTCCCTCATCACATTCAATTATTAATTAATTGCGGTCATTCTTGCACCATGCGATCAATTATCAGTTGTAACCATGTATTTTTCTTCTCTATGCTCATGTTGTGTTTTCCTGCGACCAGCAGTAGCAGGGCAAATGAACGCGAGTCACTCAGAAAAACGAATCATGACTCTCGAGTTGGTAAAAAGAGTTGTTCAAAAAGAACGAATTGTTCGCGAACTGCACATCACTACTTCTCACATCCTGCCCAGCTTTAACTTGACCTTTAACCCACGGGAGGAGAGAGAGGATTCTGATGGGCTTTTGGACTAGTTAGTCTACTCATACTAGACGAGTTGGTTGTTTAGCAACAAAACAGACGCGTTGCGCACGCGGGAAAAAGAAAACATAAATACTTTTGCTCATTGAGCACTAGTTGTCTTTCAAATACAATGTTACAGTTGTTGGTTAGCTAGCTAGCCATTTTTTTGCCATTTTAGCATATACTTGACATTGACGTCAAAACACCTCAAAACAAGACATGGTATCAATAACAATATACTACGAGCTGAAAAGAGTGTCTTGTCATTGTTGCTAGCTATCTGCCCATCCAGTGGGTGCATTGTTTTTCTGAAGTTGTCAGCTATGCTGTCAATACAGTACCTTCAGAAAATATTCACACCCCTAGGTTTATTCTGCTTTTTGTTTTGTCAACAGCCTGAATTTTAAATTAATTAAATTGAGATTTTGTGTCACTGGCCAACACACACAAATTGTGTTTTTACACATGTTTACAAATTAATAAAAATGAAAAGCTGAAATGTCTTGAGTCAATAAGTATTCCACCCCTTTGTTATGGCAAGCATAATTAAGTTCAGGGGTAAAATATTGCTTAACAAGTAAAAATAAAAAGTTGCATGGACTCACTCTGTGTGCAATAATAGTGTGCAACATGATTTTTGAATGACTACCTCATCTCTGTACCCCGCACATACAATGATCTGTTAGGTCCCTCAGTCGAGCAATGAATTTCAAACACAGATTCAACCAGGGAGGTTTCCCAATGCCTCGCAGAGAATTGGTAGATGGGTAAAAATATCACTTTGAGCTTTGGGCAGAGCTATTCATTACACTTTGGATGGTATATTAATACATCCACCCAGTCACCACAAAGATACAGGCGTCCTTCCTAACTCAGTTGCCAGAGAGTAAGGAAACCGCTTAGGGATTTCATCACGAGGCCAATGGTGAATTAAAAACAGTTACAGAGTTTAAACAACCCTGGGCCAATTCGGCTCCTGAGTGGCACAGCAGTGTGAGGCACTGCATCTTAGTGCTTGAGGCATTACTACAGACACCCTGGTTCAATTCCAGGCTGTATCACAACTGGCTGTGATTAATGGCTGTGATAGGAGTAAACTGAGGATGGATCAACAACATTGTAGTTACTCCACAATACTAACCTAAATGACAGAGAGAAAAGAAGGAAGCATGGACAGAAAACAATATCCCAAAACCTGCATCCTATTTGCAATAAGGCACTAAAGTAAAACTTCAAAAATTGTGGCAAATAAATTAAATGTTTGTCCTGTATACAAATGTTTGGGGCAAATCCAATACATCATTGAGTACGTCTTCATATTTTTGAGCATGGTGGTGGCTGCATCATGTTATGGGTATGCTTGAAATCGGCAAGGACTAGCGTTTTTATTTAGGATACAAATAAATGGAATAGAGCTAAACATAGGCAAAATCCTAGAGGAAAACCTGGTTCAATCTGCTTTCCAACCAACACTGGGAGACAAATTCACCTTTCAGCAGGACAATAACACAATGCCAAATATATACTGGACATTGAAAGTTCCTGAGTGGCCTAGTTACAGTTTTGACATAAATCGGCTTAAAACTATGGCAAGACTTGAAAATGGCAGTCTAGCAATGATCAACAACCAACTTGACAACTTTTTAAAGAATAATATGCCAATAGTGTACAATCCAGGTGTGCAAAGCTCTTAGAGACCTACCCAGAAAGACTCACAGCTGTAATCGCTGCCAAAAAGTGATTCTAACATTTACTGACTCAGGGGTGTGAGTACTTATGTAAATGAGATATTTCTGTATTTCATTTCAATACATTTGCAAAACTTTCTAAAAACATGTTTTCAATTTGTCATTATGGGGTATTGTGTGAGATGGGCGACAGAAAACAATCAATGCAATCCATTTTGAATTCAGTCTGTAACACAACAAAATATAGAATAAGTCAAGGGGTATGAACACTTTCTGAATGCATTATATGTCCCTTGGACAAAGGTCTTGGGTTTGCGGTCATGATTATGGCCATATTCAAAGGACAAATGACAGAGAATATTCCCAGTATGTTCCCAATACACGGTTTGTCATTTACATTTAAACCCAAAACTATTGTGGATTTAAAACTGCAATTAAATCCCGTTGAGTATGACGCCTACTAGCCTACTGCAAACCATAAATTGGACACCAGAACTAAACAAATCAAAGCAAGGAAACGTTTTGTCAGCCTCTTGGTCTTTTTGAAGTTCTCATCCCACTCAGCTGCTGGACCCTACTGGCAACAAGTCGACCAAGCCTCCACTGTGTCACATCATAACAAATTAGGCCGACAGTGCAACAGGGTGGGAGATTGCTACATTCATCATGGGAGAAATGGATCATGTCATCAACGTTGTGGAGCCCTCTCTGCTCCTGTGGGTCTATGGATGGAGCTGCTATATGGTAGAAAATCCAATACAGCTACAGGAAACTGCAGCAAGGTAAATTGTGTAGCAATATAGGAAACTAGATAAAGCTATTTGGCAAGGGAAATTTTGTTGGGTTGTAAAAAAAGACATGTTTAATTTTGATATACCAGAGTTACAGTGACTTCGGAAAGTATTCAGACCCCTTGACTTTTTCCACATTTTGCTGCGTTTCAGCCTTATTCTAAAATTGATTAAATAAATACAAAATGTATAAATCTACATACAATACCCCATAATGACAAAGCGAAAACAGGTTTTTAGAAATGTTTGTAAATGTATTAAAAAAACAAACAGATATTTACATAAGTATTCAGACCCTTTGCTATGAGACTCAAAATTGAGCTCAGTTGCATCCTGTTTCCATTGATCATCCTTGAGATGTTTCTACAACTTGATTGAAGTCCACCTGTGGTAAATTCAATTGTTTGGACAAGATTGGGAAAGGCACACACTTGTCTATATAAGATCCCACAGTTGACAGTGCATGTCAGAGCAAAAACCAGGCCATGAGGTCGAAGGAATTGTCCGTAGAGCTCCAAGACAGGATTGTGACGAGGCACAGATCTGGGGAAGGATACCAAAAAAATGTCTGCAGCATTGAAGGTCCCCAAGAACACAGGGGCCTCCATCATTCTTAGATGGAAGAAGTTTGGAACCACCAAGACCCTTCCTAGAACTGGCCTTCCTGGCAAAATTGAGCAATCGGGGGAGAAGGGCCTTGGTCAGGGAGGTCACAAATAACCTAAATGGTCACTCTGACAGAGGGAAAGATGAATGGAGCAAATTACAGGGAGATTTTTGATGAAAACACGCTCAAGAGTGCTCAGGACCTGTCACCCAAGCCTCACTTCAATTTGCTTACCGCCCCAATAGGTCCACAGACGATGCAATCGCCATCACACTACACACTGCCCTATCCCATCTGGACAAGAGGAATACCTATGTAAGAATGCTGTTCATTGACTATAGCTCAACATTCAACACCATAGTACCCTCCAAGCTCATCATTAAGCTTAAAGCCCTGGGTCTCAACCGTGCCCTGTGCAACTGGGTCCTGGACTTCCTGACGGGCCGCCCCTAGGTGGTGAAGGTAGGAAACAACATCTCCACTTCGCTGATCCTCAACACTGGGACCCCACAAGGGTGCGTGCTCAGCCCCATCCTGTACTCCCTTTTCACACATAACTTCATCAAGTTTTCAGACGACACAACAGTAGTTGGCTTGATTACCAACAACGACGAGACAGCCTACAGGGAGGAGGTGAGCTCTAGGAGTGTGGTGTCAGGAAAATAACCTTTCACTCAACGTCAACAATACAAGGGAGATGATTGTGGACTTCAGGAAACAGCAGAGGAAGCACCCCCTATCCACATCAACAGGACAGCAGTGCAGAAGGTGGAAAGGTTTAAGTTCCTCGACCTACATACAGTGGGGCAAAAAAAATATTTAGTTAGCCACCAATTGTGCAAGTTCTCCCACTTAAAAGATGAGAGAGGCCTGTAATTTTCATCATAGGTACACTTCAACTATGACAGACAAAATGAGAAAAAAAATCCAGAAAATCACATTGTAGGATTTTTTATGAATTGATTTGAAAATTATGGTGGAAAATAAGTATTTTAATAAGAACTTGCACAATTGGTGGCTGACTAAATACGTTTTTGCCCCACTGTATCACTGACAAACTGAAATGGTCCAACCACAAAGACAGTGTGGTGAAGAAGACAACAGCGCGTCTTCAACCTCAGGAAATTTGGCTTGTCACCTAAACCCCTCACAAACTTTTACAGATGCACAATTGAGAGCATCCTGGCAAGCTGTATCACCACCTGGTATGGCAACTGCACCGCCCACAACCGCAGGGCTCTCCAGAGGGTGGTGCGGTCTGCACAACGCATCACTTGGGAGCAAACTACCTGCTCTCCAGGACACCTACAGCACCCGATGTCACAGGAAGGCCCAAAAATATCATAAATGACAACAACCACCCGAGCCACTGCCTGTTCACCCTGGTACCATCCAGAAGGCGAGGTCAGTACAGGTGCATCAAAGCTGGAACCGATAGAAGCTGTTTTTCCATCTATCTCAAGGCCATCAGACTGTTAAACAGCCGTCATTAGCAAAGAGAGGCTGCTGCCTACATACAGACTTGAAATCATTGGCCACTTTAATGAATGGAACACTAGTCACTTTAATAATGCCACTTTAATAATGTTTTTATATCTTGCATTACTCATCTCATATGTATATGCTGTATTCTATACTAGCTATTGCACCTTAGCCTATGCCGCTCTGACATTGCTCATCCATATATTTATAATTATATATTCCTATTCCATTCCTTTACTTACATTTGTGTGTATTAGGTATTTGTTCTGGAATTGTTAGATATTACTTGTTAGGTATATCTTCACTGTCGAAACTAGAATCACAAGCATTTCGCTACACTCGCAATAACTAAAATAGCTGTGCAGCAACGCTCCCCATCCAACCTGACAGAGCTTGAGAGGATCTACAGAGAAGAATGGGAGTAACTCAACAAATACAGATGTGCCAAGCTTATAGCATCATACCCAAGTAGACTTGAGGCTGTAATAGCTTCCAAAGGTGCTGAGTACTGAGTAAAGGGTCTGAATACTTATGTAAATGTAATATTACAGTTTTTTATATATCTTTGCAAAAAAATCTAAAAAACTGTTTTTGCTTTGTCATTATGGCGTATTGTGTGTAGATAGATGAGGGATAATTTAATTAATAATAGAATAACGCTGTAAGGTAACAAAATGTGGAAAAAGTCAAGGGGTCTGAATACTACTCCGATTGCACTGACTAGTCTCCCAGTCCCTGCCGCTGAAAAACATACCCACAGCATGACGCTGCCACTACCATGCTTCACCGTAGGGATGGTATTGGCCAAGTGATGAGCGGTGCCTGGTTTCCTCCAGACGTGTTTTTTGCTCTGACTTGCACTGTCAACTATGGGACCTTATATAGACAGGTGTGTGCCTTTCCAAATCATGACCAATCAATTGAATTTACCGCAGGTGGACTCCAATCAAGTTGTAGAAACATCTCAAAGATGATCAATGGAAACAGGATGCACCTGAGTTCAATTTCAAGTCTCATAGCAAAGGGTCTGAATACTTACGTAAATCAGGTATTTCTGTTGCTTAACTTGAATACATTTGCAAAAAAATTGAAAACAATAAAATGCTAATTAATTACTTAAAAATCAAACAATGTGATTTTCTGGATTTTTGTTTAAGATTCCGTCTCTCACAGTTGAAGTGTACATATGATAAAAATTACAGACCTCTACATGCTTTGTAAGTAGGAAAACCTGCAAAATCGGCAGTGTATCAAATACTTGTTTTCCCCACTGTATATTAGTAAATCTGTTCACTTTACCAGTAGTATGTAAACATTTGGTGGCAGAGAAAGAAAGGAACATGCTGTGAGTCTGGTAAAAAATAATCTGCCGTATTGTGATTATTAGGCTATAGCAGTGTTTTATTAGTTAGCAAGGGTTTGAAGTAGGTGTATCTAGCTGTCTTATTTGTATTTGTTCATTGCCTACATTTCTTTCATAAACTATATTGGATACATGCTGTAGGTTCGAATCAACCCAAGATGATGAACCCTGAAGATGGGACAAAGGTGGCCTTGGGGAAGCCAGGTATTTTCAACCCATACATTGCCCCATTCTTCCAAGAGCTGACTGAGTTTGAATGAAGACCTCTAGTGAGGTAAGTACACACACACACATCTCGGTCTCTTAGTCTATTCTTGATTTTTCTATGCTTGTCCTATTTAAGGGTGAGAAGAGCTAGCAAATCAGAACTGAGGAGGAATGTTACGGAGACCCATGAGGAACACCTACAGTAATGCTGCGCTGAGTTCTCTCCCCTGCCCAACCCTGCCCCGTTGTTTTTCCCCCTTACCCCGAATAGAGTTGCCCCTGATCATAGATCTAGGATTGCACACAATTTTACCTCCATCTCCCTCTCTCCCTTTGCCTCTGCCCCCCCCCCCCCCCCCCATACGCACAATAACGTTAGATTAGTGTTGTAATGAGGCTCTTATTTGGTTACATGTGTGTTAACTGTTGTTACTTCTATTGTCAATGACGTTGTTCATTTGTTGTTAACGTTGCTACCAATTTCAATAACTGTATTTTACATACAGATATATTGTTTCCCTTTTATTTAGATTTCAGGGACAATTGCCTGTAAATGTACAGCATTCTCCTAGCACCAGAGTTGCCAGTTTAATACTGTAATTTTGCTTTACATCAGAGATGCTGTGATATATTTCAATGTACTATTTTCTCTATTGTAAAACATTACAGCATCCCTGTACATTTACAGCAGGGATGCTGTAATATGTTTTTTTACAGTAAGGAAAATATTACTGTGAAATATATGACAACTTTTAACAGGGAAAGTTTTACAGTGTATAGCTCTACTCAGTAAGAGAGAGAGGGAGAAAGAAAGAAAAATAAAGAATGAAAGAGAGAGGGAAGAGAGGGTGAAAACGAGAGGGAGAGGGACAGGCAATCATTTCTCTCTTTGCGGGCGGCAGAGCGGGGAGGCGTGCAGATGAAACCCCATTTTCCTCTGATTAAGTCCTCCGAAAATATTCCATTTGTCAGTGCCATCGTCGTGGCGACAGGCCCGGCCCGCGCAGCCAGCCGACTGTGTCTGTTGACTATGTAGCGCTGCGATTTACATCGGTCACTGACAACATCATCTCTCCCGCTAATGTCCTCCTTCACTCCTGTCTGCTAGGCTACCCCCCTCACCTCCCCACCTACTAAAACCTCCGCACCCCCGCCCCACCCCCCACTCCCCCCATTTCATCCCGTCCGTGGCGCTCAGTACCCCCCAACAGCCTATTTTTGTGTGATCTGCCCTCATTGCAAGGTTGACTGCTACCAAAGAGAGGAGCGTAAAGGGACCTGTCTCCGTCATAGTCATTTTCAATGTCATAAATTTCAATTTCCAATCTCTCTCCTTTTTCTCTCTCTTTCCCCCTCTCCAACCTTAGCCACTCTCCCCTGCTCTCTCCCCCTACCCCATCAGGGAATTTGTCGTTTCTCCCTCTCTCTCTCTCTGTATCTCTCTCTCACTCCCTCTCTTCTAGGCTACACACCTATTGCCCATTATCCAGTCTCGCTTTCCAAGGCTTTCGCCAAATAGAATGCAATTTCCCCCGGCCGCCTTTCTGATGATACCCAAATGAAATATCATTAATATTTTGTTTAAAAAAATTGAATTGCATCCCCTGATTTTTTAATATTGTTTTTTTCTCCTTTCCTTGCTCGTCGCGAGGTGAAGTGTTCTATCAGACCTTCGTGGCATGCGGCGGTCGCATATATGAGTTCCTTCAATAATGACAAGACCTGCCACCCCGCCCGCACCCCCCTAAACAACCAGATTGTAATACAAACAGGTAACTCTCTCTCCCCATTCAGTCCTTTTAAAAGGTCTTTAAAGTCGAAATGGAGACAGTGGTTGAATGCGTCTCGCTCAATCTGTCTGACTGAAAAAGAGATCGTACGTCCCAACTCCCATAGACACTGTCTCTCATGGCAAACACTTTACTCTGGTTTAGGTAGGCCAAGACCACAGATAGGTAGATAAAATGGCTGAGATTCCAACACTTGGTAGCAAAGACTTGTTTTTTGTTACTAGCCCCTTATCATCAAATGAGAGCCTTTGCCCTTATTGGATTAAATACACAATTTCATTATGTTTGAGGATGCCAGGTATGCAGACTGTCCATAAGTTCCCATAATGGGATGATTGGAGAAAAAAATAAACACTTCAAAACTCCAATCTCAGACTTGAATCTAAAACAGACTGTTTCAAAAATGCTTGCTATTTTGTTATAGAGGATGATTTCCTCCTGCTGAGGAGGATGAGCTGGCCAATCAGCGGTCTAGTCACATGAATATTTTTAATGACCGGTATACACCCACACAATTCTGTTGTTGGGGTACGTACACACCATTCCAACACAGAAATGCTGCTTTTTAACATACTTTGTTACCATTTTCTGGATTGAAAACTATTTCACTCACATTGCAATTAATTATAGGTCATATTTCAAAGAAACCTGAAAACACTGGACAGGTACTTTAAACCTGTTTTCTAGTCTGAGCCAAAGTAGGAGTTAGTTAGTCAGTTCCTCTTATTTCTACTCTGCTCATTAATCCTGTGTCTACAGGAGTCATAAAGACAATAAAGTGTAAGTTAACGAGACACAATAAAACAAAAACAAAGGATGGAAAAGAGAGCGAGAGGACGCGTGTGGAACGGTGAGAAAAGAACAGGAGCGAAGTTGTAAAATGTAATTTGGGAATGAATCAGCATCCATTAGGCCGCGGGGCCTTCTCTCGTCTGTTTCTTTCTCTTTCTCTCTCCATCTTTCTCTTTCTTTCACTCTGTTGCTAAATGTTCCTTCTCTTAGCATGGCCGCGTGGGTACTCATTGCTCACCCAAGCAGTGCCCGTTCGCCTGCTGTCTCGCCAGCCCGCTCCCTAACCAAACTTTACCCCCTGCCTGCCCCCCTCCCTCCCTCACCCTGCTCATTAGCATTCTATTAGCATGTAATTTGCATGCCTTCAATCTCTGCTCTGATTCTCACATCCTTCTCTGTTCTTTTTCTTGGGAGAACTTCCCTCGTCTGCTTAAATTATGCCCTGGCACTTGAAGGAAAGGAGGGAAGATGTGCTACAGTCCATATGCGTTTAAGTATGTATGTGTGTTTGTGTTAGATATAACATGGGTATCACCATTTTTTGGGTGGTCATTTCCTCCTCGTTATAGTCCAGACACTAAAAAAAAAAAAAAACAAGAGCAAAGTACAGTAATCTAATCTATAGGATTCTAGACCTCGACAACTAAATTCACAGCAAACCGATTGCCAGTCCTCTGCCATAATTCAAAATACTGAAGGAAAACTCCTGTACAAAGAGAGAATCACCATTTTCTTTTTGGCAGTGTCTGTCCACTCACTATTCATGCCAATAAAGCTCCTGGAATTTGAATGGAAGTGAATTGCGAGCCCTAAAGACAGACTAATTAGCCAGGTGAATGGAGGGGGCGGGGTCACAGCCAGGCAATTAGAACTAGTGACAGCCCATCCAGCACAGTGACAGCTAGGCCTGGGAGCAGTCACACTATCGGCTGGGTGACCAACCTCTGGCTGCACAGCATGGGGGAGATACCTAACTGCTCGGTTAATGCAAGTACAACTGGAACATGCAGTATCTCTCTTTCTCTTCACCCATTTCCTCATTCTCACTTTCCCTTCTTTTTCTGTGTGTCCTTGCTCTGACATTAGATTTCAAAAGCTTCATTTAATGCTTAGCTTGAGTAAAACAATGGCAAATTACAGTGGTGTAAAGTACTTAAGTGAAAATACTTTGACGTACTACTTAAGTTGTTTTTGGGAGTATCTGTACTTTACTTAACTATTTATATTTTTGACAACTTTTACTTCACTACATTCTTAAAGAAAATAATTTACTCTTTACTCCATACATTCTCCCTGACACCCAAAAGTACTCGTTACATTTTGAATGCTTAGCAGGACAGGAAAATTGTCCAATTCACTTATCAAGAGAACATCCCTGGTCATCCCCACTGCCTCTGATCTGGCTGACTCACTAAACACGAATGCTTTGTTTGTAAATTATATCTGCCATCTGTAAATTTAACAAACAAGAAAAGATTGTGCCGTCTGGTTTGCTTAATAAAATACATTTAAATGATTTATACTTTTACTTTTGATACTTAAGTATATTTTATCAATTACATTTACATTTGAAACTAAAATATATTTACAACCAAATACTTTTAGACTTTTCCTCAAGTTGTATTTTACTAGGTGAATTTCACTTTTACCTTGAGTCATTTTCTATTAAGGTATCTTTACTTTTACTCAAGTATGACGATTGGGTACTTTTTCCAGCACTGGCAAATTGAACAGAGAGCATGATAGCAAATTAGAATAGTTCCTACTTTTTCCTACTCTACAAATATCTAATTCTTTTAAGTTTAGAAAAAACAGCAATTAAAAAGGTAATTGCTAAACAATGTATGTTTACTGGTACGGTAATATGGTTGGCTTCTTTCAGTTCAAATCAAATGCTATTTGACACATGCAGCAAATTAAACTGGTGTAGATTTTACTGTGAAATTCTTGCTTGCGAGCCCTTCCGAACAATGCAGTTTAAAAATTACAAATATTATAGTAACACAAGAGGAATCAAATAAAATACACAACAAGGGAGCTATATACAGGGAGTACCAGTACCAGATCAATGTGCAGAGGTATGGTGTATCTGAGGTAGATATGTACAAGAATGCAGGAGAAAAGTTTATAGAATATCATTAGTCAAAATCACAACATGTTTCATGCTTGCATGCCAAATCCCTTGTGGGTAAGAGAGAGAAAGAGGGAAGGTGAGAAAAGAGGTGAGTGAGAGAGGGAGCAAGACAGAGAGGCTTCAGAAGAGGGGAAACAATCCATCTCTCTGACTGAGGGCTGAGCACCATGAGTGATGACATCGCTGTGTTGATATGATATTTGTGTTCTTTTATCAATTCAAATCACCCCCCCATTCCACATACACACACACACACATCTTCAGCCTCCACACATACACACGCACCCCATAGAGTCATCTGTGTGACAGACAGACGAGCAGGCACGGGTGGGCCCACTCGATGGCTCGCCTCGATCACCTGTGACAGTTTTGATTTGATGTCACTCCTTGGGCGCCTTTGTGCGGCACCTGTCTGAGCGGTTAAGAGGTAATTGTATGACATTAGGAGAGGGGCGCTCTCGCTTTGTCTCGCCGCCGCCACCAATGCGCCAAACTGGGGGGGAGGGGGTACAGGACGCAAGCGCTAGGCAGTTATAAATGTCCCCCATTTCCCCAACCTCTCCCTTCCCCATTGTGAAGCGTGTGTCGCCCAAGGGGGGTGGGGGGGGGTAGAGGTACGTGGGACAATGAGGGCCGTTAGTCCCAGAGGACTGCTAGCTATGTGGTGACATGGAGTGAAGACAAGGAGATGCACCTATAGATAGTCTGGTTATCCATCCTACTCACCGCCAGGGAACCCTGTCCTCACCCATGTAATACTGTATGTGGGGGGGGGGTTGTCTACGCCGTTAGCGAGTGGTCGTACGACGTCGTTTCCTATGAGTGTGTCACTGTGCATGTGGAGAACATAGTGTTTGTTTTGTACTGAATTCGACACTTTTTAGTCGAAGAAGTTCAGCGAGCACTTCACAAGTCAGTTTGTGTTTCTGTTCATATACCTCAAAATGTGGGGTTGGAACCCACCATTACCTTTCTTCACCACTTATACAGACCAACTCTTCCTCTTCATGTTGTGGCCCCTCCATTAGTGTGCATAGCATATCTCCATCTCGTCTCTCCACCACCATAGACCCTTATTCTAAATATTGATGACTGTCAATAGGCTGATGTCTCCTCTCCCCTGAGGGCAGACTGGCTGGTGATCTAGGCCAGTCATTAAGCAAAACACGGCGTGTGAACAAACATCTCTAATCACAACCTCTTAAAGACTCCTAATGAGTCTGAGCTAATTAGCCTGCCCAGAGTCAATCTTTTCTCTCCCCAATCTGTTTGCCTGCCTAATTTGGCTGGTATAGATTAGTGGATGAAGGGGGAAGCATGGCAGGAGGTGTTTTTGTGAAGGGGTGTTTGTGTGTGTGTGTGTGTGTGTGTGTGTGTGTGTCACTGGTCATTTGTCTGTCATTGATCCGAAGGGAAAACAAACAGCGCTTTCCTTATGCCACATGCCTTAAACCTGTGGTCTCTCTTTTTCGAGCACATTCCAAAATCCTCACCCACCATCTACTGTATTATCGCTCCAACTTTCTCTGGATAATGTTCTGTGCAAAGCTATGTATGTATCTATCCGCTGCCTCTGTTATCGATAAACGGCATTCCGAGCCACGACGCAACGTGACGAAATATCCCTCTTTCGACCTGTCTAGTTGATACCAGGCCCTACTCAGCCTCTCCTAGCAACCGGCTAAAACTCATTTCAATAATCACTGAATTCCCCCACCGTCTCAAAGTTTACCACTGAGAGAGCTTCAGGCTCGGGCTGTAATCCCCAAATCTGTGACTTAAATCTGCTAAGAGTCCCGGCGCTATTGTGAGGAGATTTTTCCCCTCGGAAGTCCAGCCATGATCCCACATTTTCCTGAGTCCTTCCACTATATTTCCCGACCGGTGTGGATTGCTGCAATAAACTCCAATCCTCCGTTGTTTTAAAAATCTATTTCAGCCTGCATTTCCTCCCCTGGCTAGCTGGTAGTGCTGCAGCAGTGTGGTGCTGAGGTACTTAGAGGCCAGCAATGAATGCTGCGTGAAAGACGAGTTGATCCATTTGTTTGTTATCTCAATCCGGGATTTGGAGAGATACAAAGCTGATTAGGCAACAAAAGCATATGGGGAAGAGAAAGAACACTTAGGTAATGGGTTTTGACAACCTATTTTGCATGGCAGAAAAGGTATCCTCTTTCTCGCCTTTCTCTTCTCCCTGCTCTAAATATGTTTGTTATTTTTTTTCCTCCACCAGACACTTTTTAAGAAGGGAGGGAAGGAAGGGTTAGGACCAGGAGGATGGAAGCATCTTTAGGGAGCGCTTGTTACGGTTTTCTTCTGGTGAAAGAGAGGAGGACCAAAACGCAGCGTGGTTATCTTTATAGATCTTTAATGAAAGATGAAAAATACAAACAATTTACAAAAAACCGTCGCATGAAACCCGACAACAGTCCTAACTGGTGCAAAACACAGAGACAGGAACAATCACCCACAAAATACTCAAAGAATATGGCTGCCTAAATCTGGTTCCCAATCAGAGACAACGATAAACACCTGCCTCTGATTGAGAACCACTCTAGGCAACCATAGACTTACCTAGAATACTACACTAAACACAACCCCATCAATCTACAAAACCCCGAGACAAGACAAACACATATTCACCCATGTCACACCCTGGCCTAACCACAATAATAAAGAAAAATCAAAATACTAAGGCCAGGGCATGACAGCGCTGTTCAGAAGTCTATAAAACAACTGTAATAAAAAGTGCCACATTTCTGCTTGACGAATGCGTGGTGGTTTTTTGCCTTCATTCAAACTTCTGCATTCCAGGGTGTGGGTATACTGCAGGCAAACAGATTTGTTTTGTTTTTTTGTCTTTGTTTTTTAACCTGTATACAATTAATGTATAATAGCAGGTAGCCTATTTGTAATTAATGTAATGACAATGCAATTGTCACGTCTTACCCAGGGGTGTAGTAGTCAGGCGGTTGTGCATCAGCTGTTTCTATCTTGTTACAGTGCCTTGCGAAAGTATTCGGCCCCCTTGAACTTTGCGACCTTTTGCCACATTTCAGGCTTCAAACATAAAGATATAAAACTGTATTTTTTTGTGAAGAATCAACAACAAGTGGGACACAATCATGAAGTGGAACGACATTTATTGGATATTTCAAACTTTTTTAACAAATCAAAAACTGAAAAATTGGGCGTGCAAAATTATTCAGCCCCTTTACTTTAGGTGCAGCAAACTCTCTCCAGAAGTTCAGTGAGGATCTCTAAATGATCCAATGTTGACCTAAATGACTAATGATGATAAATACAATCCACCTGTGTGTAATCAAGTCTTCGTATAAATGCACCTGCACTGTGATAGTCTCAGAGGTCCGTTAAAAGCGCAGAGAGCATCATAAAGAACAAGGAACACACCAGGCAGGTCCGAGATACTGTTGTGAAGAAGTTTAAAGCCGGATTTGGATACAAAAAGATTTTCCAAGCTTTAAACATCCCAAGGAGCACTGTGCAAGCGATAATATTGAAATGGAAGGAGTATCAGACCACTGCAAATCTACCAAGACCTGGCCGTCCCTCTAAACTTTCAGCTCATACAAGGAGAAGACTGATCAGAGATGCAGCCAAGAGGCCCATGATCACTCTTGATGAACTGCAGAGATCTACAGCTGAGGTGGGAGACTCTGTCCATAGGACAACAATCAGTCGTATATTGCACAAATCTGGCCTTTATGGAAGAGTGGCAAGAAGAAAGCCATTTCTTAAAGATATCCATAAAAAGTGTAGTTTAAAGTTTGCCACAAGCCACCTGGGAGACACACCAAACATGTGGAAGAAGGTGCTCTGGTCAGATGAAACCAAAATTGAACTTTTTGGCAACAATGCAAAACGTTATGTTTGGCATAAAAGCAACACAGCTCATCACCCTGAACACACCATACCCACTGTCAAACATGGTGGTGGCAGCATCATGGTTTGGGCCTGCTTTTCTTCAGCAGGGACAGGGAAGATGGTTAAAATTGATGGGAAGATGGATGGAGCCAAATACAGGAGCATTCTGGAAGAAAACCTGATGGAGTCTGCAAAAGACCTGAGACTGGGACGGAGATTTGTCTTCCAAAAAGCCAATGATCCAAAACATAAAGCAAAATCTACAATGGAATGGTTCAAAAATAAACATATCCAGGTGTTAGAATGGCCAAGTCAAAGTCCAGACCTGAATACAATCGAGAATCTGTGGAAAGAACTGAAAACTGCTGTTCACAAATGCTCTCCATCCAACCTCACTGAGCTCGAGCTGTTTTGCAAGGAGATAGGTAAACTGATAGACATACCCCAAGCGACTTACAGCTGTAATCGCAGCAAAAGGTGGCGCTACAAAGTATTAACTTAAGGGGGCTGACTAATTTTGCACGCCCAATTTTTTAGTTTTTGATTTGTTAAAAAAGTTTGAAATATCCAATAAATGTCGTTCCACTTCATGATTGTATCCCACTTGTTGTTGATTCTTCACAAAAAAATACAGGTTTATATCCTTATGTTTGAAGCCTGAAATGTGGCAAAAGGTCGCAAAGTTCAAGGGGGCCGAATACTTTCGCAAGGCACTATATGTCAGTCACTGACAGTCACTCACTCAATTAACCATGTCAGCTAACATTTTTTAGATTGGTAAATTAGTCTAGCCAGCTATCTAAACTTGTTGTAATCATGGTCGAATTACCGACCGGGGGCCACCATTTATTATGTTAGTCACTATCAGATATCATATTAAAAACTGCAAATTTTCCCCTCCGCCCAATGGCAAAATCTGTACAATTGCATGAAATGAGTGATTCAATTTCTAAATCTTCTCTCAGCCCAAGGCAAAATATGTAGAATTGCAGCAAACTTGATATAAACCTGCAATATTTTCTCTCCGAACCATGGCAAAATATGTAGAATAGCAGCAAACTTGATATAAAACTGCAATATTTTCTCTCCGCACCATGGCAAAATGTGTAGAATTGCAGGGAATAAGCTGTAAAACTGCTCACTTTTCTCTCCGCCCCATTGTAAAATGAGTAGAATTGCATGAAATGAGTTATAAAATTGCTCAATCTTCCCCTGCCCCCATGGCAAAATGTATAGAATTGCAACAAACTTTATTTATAACAAGGGGCCTCCCGGGTGGCACAGTGGTCTAAGGCTGTGCCACCAGAGACCCTGGGTTCGAGCCCAGGCCCTGTCGCGGCCGGCCGCAACCGGGAGGTCCATGGGGCGATGCACAATCGGCCTAGCGGGTTAGGGAGGGCTTGGCCAGTAGGGATATCCTTGTCTCATCGTGCAATAGCAACTCCTGTGGCGGGCCGGCTGCAGTGCACGCTGACCAGGTCGCTAGGTGTACAGTGTTTCCTCCGACACATTGGTGCAGCTGGCTTCCAGGTTGGATGTGTGCTGTGTTAAGAAGCAGTGCGGCTTGGTTGGGTTGTGTTTCGGAGGACGCATGGCTCTCGACCTTCGTCTCTCGGGAGTTGTAGCGATGAGACAAGACAGTAAATACTAACAATTGGATACCACAAAAAGGGGGTAAAAAACAAAAAACAAACCTGATTTTAAACAGCAAAATGTGTAGAGTATACACCCCCAGGAATTTGTTATTTTTTTTGACATTTACATTTTCTGACAAGCAAGGCACTTTAGATATGGTAATGTTCTTGTTTTCTTACTGTACTGTGAACGGCGTAGACTGGGAACGACGTAGAGTAAGGGATTTCTGAAAATTCTATTGCAATATCGAGTGTCAACATCTGTCTTTTCCAGGACCCAATTCTACATGGTATAGCCAATCGGAGCCTCTCAGCTTGTAGTTGGCCGTCACTGATAAACGATGGGGAATAGCAGACTGTTTGCCCTTCTGCAGGCTGCCTGCCAATGCATGCTTGTTGCAACCCGTGTTTTGACATCTCAATGGGAACTTGCCTGCCTGCCTGCCCGCCAATCTGAATGATGCCAAATACATTTGATTGACCACTAAGATATATGCTAACTGTGGATAACAGTCATTCAAGTTCAGCATAGCTACCTAGCAAAGTGATTCACATTTTTTGTTAGGTAACCAAATGACACCTGCATCTGCAGCAGTAGAACCGAAAGAAGATATGAAGGTAAAAGGTCGTCCTCTCACCCACTTGTACAATGACTGGACATCTTCCCAGCAGCTAGCTAACATTAGGTGCCGTGTTTAGCTTGCTAAATAAACAGCTACATAAATAGATAAGCTAGCCTATTAGCCCCGTTTTGACTGACTTGCGATCATTGCCCTTGCTAGTTTGATTGTATTGATATTCCCAGCCTTCAGTAACATTTGTCAGTTTTTGTCCACAATATTGATTCATTGAAACTGAAACTGCATCCTGAATGGCTGGAGGCAGCAACGTACCAGACCAGCTGTGCTTTACAACCTTATAGCAATATTTGTTAGACTACTAAGACATTTATTGGTGAATTGTATTAAACTGCATATCCATCTATTCTGCCAACAATGCCTTACTCTAAGTCATGGAATTTTGAATCAAATATAACCAATTTTTAAAACCCTGTAAAAAGTTAGTTTTGTAGCATAATTAGCATAGTTTCATATCTGCAAAGTAGTCAGTTCTACAGGGTGTATTGCATGTGGTAACTTCATGCAAGAGAGAGGCAGCCATGATGATATATATTTTTCATAATTTTGTAGAGTGGAGATTGATTGATTTCAGTTTGGCCAAAAACATTTAATTGACATCTAAGAGATATGAATATATATATATATATATATATATATATATCTAACAGATATGCTAACTGGATGACAATCGTTCAGCATAGCTACCTTAAACAGCTTTTAACTGTTTATGTTGATGATTATTATTACAGTATAATAACTGTATTATAAGTTGTAAATATTACATTAAGTTTCAAACCATACAGTATCTAGAGCAGCGGTAGTAATAATCAGACATAGGGGAAGTGAGAAAAATACTAGGAAATTAATCATTCAGTATATATTGTAATGTTTACACATTCAAAAGTCTCTCAGCCTATCACACAATGTCATGCAAATTAGTTGCTGTATGTGAGGATACGGGAGGCATGCTGAGAGAGTTTTTGGGAAGGCGTTTTGTGCGGCGGGTCAGTGCTGGCGTGCACTGTCTGTTCATCCAAATGCAATACAATTTGATTGTTTCATGGGAAATCAGTGTCCTAGACTGTTTACGCTAGTCAACAAACAACATGCGAGTTGCAAATTGATGACAGCGGTGGGATCAGCTTGTCAACTAGCTAACAGCAACTTGTGAGCTTGGCTAACTTTAGCTGGTTAGCTGTGTGGGGAAAATGGAGAGAGAAGTCGAACGACCCGGGAACAGCAATCAAAAACCACCAACCGACAGCCAGGTGGTGGATCAGCCGGATGCCATGGACAGCCGGATTGACCGGCCAGTGTTCATGCCAGAATCTTTCGAAGGGAAAGAAGGTGAATGGACTGTTTGGATTGAACAATTTTAGCTAGCAGCGCAAGTGAATGGATGGCGTGCGGCAGACCGTTTGAACTTTCTCATGCTGTTGCTGAGTGGAAATGTGCTGAGATTTTGGAGTACTTTACATCACAATACCAAGAGCGATTACAACAGTGTGAAAGTTGTTTTGCAGAGGCCTTCTGAGCCAGTGGAATCGTGCATTTTTTCAGGAAAGAAAACGTAAAGTGGGTGAGTGCATTTGTGACTCCGAGATTTAAGCAGGCTAGCTTCCAAGGGTTATACAGATTATAGTGCGAGCACACGTGATTTGCTGGCACGAGACCATTTTAATACACACATTGGGTGCAGTGAACTTCGTATGCACCGGCGCAAGGTAGTACCAAAAATGTTGGAAGAGGCAATTAGCATTGCTACAGAGCTTGATCAGCTAGATTTGCTGGAAAGCAAAGACACTGCACAATACAAAGTGCACGTGTGGGACAGGCGAGGTTACTCTGCCTCCAGTTGGAGACAATGTCAGAGTTCCAAAAGAGATGTTCGAGTCATTGTGTGAGAGCGTTGTGTAGTTGCGGACTGAGGTGCAGTATCTGGCAGCAAGGTGGCCACATCGGAGGAAGACATACCAAAGCAGCAGAGCGTTTCCAGGGTCTTCTACAGTAGCAACAGCGGATGCTGCCGAAGGATACCGACCGGACCAGGGGAGAGGGAGATCTAGGTTCCCCCGGAGCGACAGAGGACAACCTATGTCGACCAATAGCAGGGCCTGCTGGCACTGTGGTTGCACATTGCACATGAATCAAATCAAATCAAATGTATTTATATAGCCCTTTGTACATCAGCTGATATCTCAAAGTGCTGTACAGAAACCCAGCCTAAAACCCCAAACAGCAAGCAATGCAGGTGTAGAAGCACGGTGGTTAGGAAAAACTCCCTAGAAAGGCCAAAACCTAGGAAGAAACCTAGAGAGGAACCAGGCTATGTGGGGTGGCCAGTCCTCTTCGGGCTGTGCCGGGTAGAGATTATAACAGAACATGGCCAAGATGTTCAAATGTTCATAAATGACCAGCATGGTCGAATAATAATAAGGCAGAACAGTTGAAACTGGAGCAGCAGCACGGCCAGGTGGACTGGGGACAGCAAGGAGTCATCATGTCAGGTAGTCCTGGGGCATGGTCCTAGGGCTCAGGTCCTCCGAGAGAGAGAAGGAGAGAATTAGAGAACGCACACTTAGATTCACACAGGACACTGAATTGGACAGGAGAAGTACTCCAGATTTAACCAACTGACCCCAGCCCCCCGACACATAAACTACTGCAGCATAAATACTGGAGGCTGAGACAGGAGGGGTCAGGAGACACTGTGGCCCCATCCGAGGACACCCCCGGACAGGGCCAAACAGGAAGGATATAAAAGAAACGGTCCTTACATGCAAAATGACAGCGCAGCATGGGCTTCAACTACATGCACAGCTGACCAGTCCACAGCGAGGATTACTTCAAGTGTTGTGGGGAGTGGGGTTTACATGGAGTGCAAATTTGCTGACTACGAGTGTAAGGTCATGGTGGACTCGGGGGCCCAGGTTTCAATGGTACACAAACAGGTATGGCGAAATGCTACTGGAGGTAAGAGTGGTACACTGCAACCATACCACAGCACAATTAAAGTAGCAAAAGGACCGTTTCTCTCAGTCCTGGGTAGCTGATCCACAGTCATGAACATTGACGGTTTGAATCTGACTTGCGATTTTGTAGTTGCTAACGATGCAAACCAGTGTGCACTGATAGGGACAGACTTCCTTGTAAAATACGAGGCTGTACTTGATTTGGGAAAGAAAACATGTTGTGTTTTGGTGAAGCAGATTTAGTTGATTTTCAGGGGAGGAGTGAAATGTTTATAATTGTAAAATAATTGTAAAATTGAGGGTAAACAATAACAAAACTGAGGGTCTTCTTGAGCCCTATGTTAAAATCACTGATACTGTCACGGTTTTCTATAGGTGAAAGAGAGGCAGACCAAAATGCGGCGTGGCTATTACGATCCATGTTTAATAAAACAGAAGTAAACACGAATCAAATACAAAACAAACAAAAATAACAAGAAAACCAAAACAGCCTAACCCTCCAAGCTCGTCATCAAGCTCGAGACCCTGGGTCTCGACCCCGCCCTGTGCAACTGGGTACTGGACTTCCTGACGGGCCGCCCCCAGGTGGTGAGGGTAGGCAACAACATCTCCACCCCGCTGATCCTCAACACTGGGGCCCCACAAGGGTGCATTCTGAGCCTTCTCCTGTACTCCCTGTTCACCCACGACTGCGCGGCAACGCACGCCTCCAACTCAATCATCAAGTTTGCGGACGACACAACAGTGGTAGGCTTGATTACCAACAACGATGAGACGGCCTACAGGGAGGAGGTGAGGGCCCTCGGAGTGTGGTGTCAGGACAATAACCTCACACTAAATGTCAACAAAACTAAGGAGATGATTGTGGACTTCAGGAAACAGCAGAGGGAACACCCCCCTATCCACATCGAGGGAACAGTAGTGGAGAGGGTAGTAAGTTTTAAGTTCCTCGTCATACACATCACAGACAAACTAAATTGGTCCACTCACACAGACAGCATCGTGAAGAAGGCGCAGCAGCACCTGGAGGCTGAAGAAATTCGGCTTGTCACCAAAAACACTCACAAACTTCTACAGATGCACAATCGAGAGCATCCTGGCGGGCTGTATCACCGCCTGGTACGGCAACTGCCCCGCCCACAACCGTAAGGCTCTCCAGAGGGTAGTGAGGTCTGCACAACGTATCACCGGGGGCAAACTACCTGCCCTCCAGGACACCTACACCACCCGATGTTACAGGAAGGCCATAAAGATCATTAAGGACAACACCCACCCGAGCCACTGCCTGTTCACCCCGCTATCATCCAGAAGGCGAGGTCAGTACAGGTGCATCAAAGCTGGGACCGAGAGACTGAAAAACAGCTTCTATCTCAAGGCCATCAGACTGTTAAACAGCAACCACTAACATTGAGTGGCTGCTGCCAACACACTGACTCAACTCCAGCCACTTCAATAATGGGAATTGATGGGAAAGGATGTAAAATATATCACTAGCCACTTTAAACAATGCTACCTAATATAATGTTTACATACCCTACATTATTCATCTCATATGTATACGTATATACTGTACTCTATCATCTACTGCATCCTTATGTAATACATGTATCACTAGCCACTTTAACTATGCCACTTTGTTTACATACTCATCTCATATGTATATACTGTACTCGATACCATCTACTGTATCTTGCCTATGCTGCTCTGCACCATCACTCATTCATATCTTTATGTACATATTCTTTATCCCCTTACACTGTGTATAAGAAATTAGTTTTGGAATTGTTAGTTAGATTACTTGTTGGTTATTACTGCATTGTCGGAACTGGAAGCACAAGCATTTCGCTACACTCGCATTAACATCTGCTAACCATGTGTATGTGACAAATAAAATTTGATTTTATTTGATTTGATTTACTGGTGCAAACTAGCACATGACAGACATAAGGACAAATAGGACAATCACCCACAAAACCCAACACCAAACAGGCTACCTAAATATGGTTCCCAATCAGAGACAATGACTAACACCTGCCTCTGATTGAGAACCATATCAGGCCAAATACAGAAACAGACAAACTAGACACACAACATAGAATGCCCACTCAGATCACACCCTGACCAAACAAAACATGTAAACATACAAAGCAAACTATGGTCAGGGTGTGACAGTACCCCCCAAGGTGCGGACTCCGGCCGCAAAACCTGAACCTATTGGGGAGGGTCTGGGTGGGCATCTGTCTGCGGTGGCGGCTCTGGTGCTGGACGTGGCCCCCACTTCACCATAGTCTTTGTCCGCCACCTTGTCCGCTTCCTTGGCCTCCTAACTACTGCGACCCTACTATATAACCCCACTGGACTGAGGGGCAGCTCGGAACAGAGGGGCAGCTCAGGACAGAGGGGCAGCTCGGGACAGAGGGGCAGCTCGGGACAGAGGGGCTCTTCAGACTCCGGCAGCAGCGCCGGACAGGCGGGAGACTCCGGCAGCAGCGCCGGACAGGCGGGAGACTCCGGCAGCAGCGCCGGACAGGCGGGAGACTCAAGCAGCACAGGAGAGGAGGAAGGCTCTGGCTGGCTGGCGGTTCTGGCAGATCCTGGCCGACTGGCAGATCTGGAAGAGTCTGGCTGACTGGTGGATCCTGGCTGACTGGCGGATCTGGAAGATCCTGGCTGACTGGCGGATCTGGAAGAGTCTGGCTGACTGGCGGATCTGGAAGAGTCTAGCTGACTGGCGGATCCTGGCTGACTGGCGGATCTGGAAGATCCAGGCTGACTGGCGGATCTGGAAGAGTCTGGCGGATCTGGAAGAGTCTGGCTGACTGGCGGATCCTGGCAGACTGACGGTTCTGGCTGCTCCATGCTGACTGGCGGCTCTGGCTGCTCCATGCTGACTGACGTCTCTGGCTGCTCCATGCTGACTGACGGCTCTGGCTGCTCCATGCAGACTGGCAGCTCTGGCAGCTCCTTGCAGGCTGACAGCTCCTTGCAGACTGGCAGCTCTGGCTGCTCCATGCAGACTGGCAGCTCTGGCTGCTCCATGCAGACTGGCAGCTCTGGCTGCTCCATGCAGACTGGCAGCTCTGGCTGCTCCATGCAGACTGGCAGCTCTGGCTGCTCCATGCAGACTGACAGCTCTGGCTGCTCCATGCAGACTGGCAGCTCTGGCTGCGCTGAAAAGGCGGGAGACTCCGGCAGCGCAGGAGAGGAGGAAGGCTCTAGCAGCGCTGGAGAGGCGAGGCAGGTGCACTGTAGGCCTGATGCGTGGTGCTGGCACTGGTGGTACTGGGCCGAGGACACGCACAGGAAGCCTGGTGCGGGGAGCTGCCACCAGAGGGCTGGTGCGTAGAGGTGGTACTGGGTAGACCGGACCGTGCAGGCGCACTGGAGCTCTTGAGCACAAAGCCTGCCCAACCTTACCTGGTTGAATACTCCCGGTCGCTCTGCCAGTGCAGCGAGGTGGAATAGCCCGCACTGGGCTATGCAGGCAAACCGGGGACACCGTGCGCAAGGCTGGTGCCATGTAAGCCGGCCCACGGAGACGCACTGGGGACCAGATGCGTAGAGCCGGCTTCATGGCATTTGGCTCGACGTTCACTCTAGCCCGGCCGATACGCGGAGCTGGAATATACCGCACCGGGCTATGCACCCGCACTGGGGACACCATGCGCACCACAGCATAACACGGTGCCTGCCCGGTCTCTCTAATCCCCCGGTAACCACAGGAAGTTGACGCAGGTCTCCTACCTGGCTTCGCCATACTTCCTGTGAGCCTCCCCCCAAGAAATATTTGAGACTGACTCTCGGGCTTCCATCCGCGTCGCCGTGCTGCCTCCTCATACCAGCGCCTATCCGTTTCGTCGCCTCCAGCTCTTCTTTGGGGCGGCGATATTCTCCTGGCTGTGCCCAGGGTCCATTTTGTTTCGAGAAACCTACCAGCGTTTGTCCCCTTGCTCTTGTCTGTTCTTGTTCCTGTTTTCTAGTTTTTCCCGGTTTTGACCTTTCTGCCTGCCCTGACCCTGAGCAAGCCTGCCATTCTATACCTTGCCACACCTCTCTGGATTATGGACCCATGCCTGCCCTGACCCTGAGGAAGGAGAGGAGATTTGATTTCACTCGCCCGTCCAAGTATTCCACCTCTCCTCCGAGGCATTCCGGAAGTCCCCTACCGCTCAGTTGCCAAGAGAATCCGAGACTACCCGAGTTCCCCCGAAAGTCTCAGAGGAGTGCCGATTCACTTCTTCCCAAGCCTATGCAACTAGGCAGAGCTAGGCTGTCTCCAACTGAACGGTTATACAGGCTTCACACTAGGATTTGCCTGTATTTTGGGACTATGGCTAATTTTGTCTCCACCTGTCCACTAAAAGACCAGGCTCACTGGTTGGAGCAAGTACTGTGGTGGGCCATATGGATACATTTTCCTCTCCCCTTACTTGCACTCCTTTTCATGCCATGTTGCTGTGGGGGGACCTGTCAAAATCTCTCCGGGTATTCATCAACTCTGGGGCTGGTAAGAGCTTTATGGATGCTACCCTGTCTTCCGAGCTGGACATCCCCACTCAGCCCCTCTCCATTCCCATGGACGTTAGAGCACTCCGATGGGTGCTCTATAGGCCGGGTCACTCCCAATACCACCCCCATCAACCTACGTGTGTCAGAGAACCACAGGGAGACGATCCAGTTCCTGCTCATTAAGTCTCCTCAGGTTCTCCTTGGGATTCCCCTGGCTCCAGCAACACAATAACCTCATTAACTGGTCTGCTGGTGCCATCATAGGCTGGAGCCCATTCTGCCATGCCCATTGCCTGAAGTCAGTGCAGCTTGCCCCGGGACATCTTCCTGGAGGCTCAGAAGTTGGCCCGGACCTATCTGCCATTCTTGCCGAGTACCAGGACCTCCGGGAGGTGTTCAGTAAGGCCCGGGCCACTTCGCCGCTGCTGCACCAACAATATGAATGCGGGATTGACCTTCTCCCAGGAATCACTTCTCCCAGGGTCTCATCACGGTGAAGAACCGCTACCCGCTACCTCTCATCTCCCTGGCCTTCGAGCCGCTCCAGGGGGCCACCGTGTTCTCCAAGCTGGACCTATGGAACACCTACCACCTGATGTGGATACAGGAAGGGGACGAGTGGAAGACTGCCTTCATCATGGCCAGCGGTCACTACAAGTATCTGGTCATACCATTTGGCCTTACCAAGGCCCCTGCTGATGATCTCCACGACATGTTGAACCGAATCATCTTCCTCTACCTAGATGATATCCTCATCTTCTCCCGCTCCAAACAAGAGCACGTGCTCCACATCCAACAGGTTCTACACCACTTCCTGGAGAATCAGCTTTTTGTAAAAGCAGAGAAGCGTGAATTCCATCGCTCCACCATCCACTTTCTAGGTTACATCATCTCTGCAGGGAGTGTACAGATGGATCCCGGGAAGGTGAGAGCAGTGGTGGATTGGCTGCAGCCTGAGTCCAGAGTACAGCTACAACATTTCCTGGGATTCACCCACTTTTATCGTCACCTTATCAGGTTGCTGGATCGAATCCCAGAGCTGACAAGGTAGAAATGTGTTGTTCTGCCCCCGAACATGGCAGTTAACTCACTGTTCACTGACTTGCATAGTTAAATAAAGGTTACATCACTGTGCCTTCTTCTCCTACCGCCTCAACGCCATGGAGAGGAACTACGATGTGGGGAATCATGAGCTTCTTGTGGAGGCACTGGCTGGAGGGGGCAGATCAGCCGTTCATTGTGTGGACTGACCACAAGGACCTGGAATATCTCCGCACCGCAAGTGCCTCAATTCCAGGCAAGCTAGGTGGGCCCTACTGTTCACCCAGTTCAACTTCTCCCTCTCGTACCGGCCGGCATTCAAGAATGTCAAGCCGGATGTGCTGTCAGGCCGCTATAGCCCCACGGCTACTACCCTGGAACCTGAGACCATCCTTCCCATCTCGTACCTGGCAACAGCACTCAGCTGGAGAATAGGGAAGCAGGTTCGTGAGGCGCAGCATTCCCAGCCAAAGCTCGGGGGGGGGGCAGATAACCGGAAGTTTGTTCCTGATGCGGTCTGCTTCTCGGTCCTGGAGTAGGCCCACTCCTCCAGGCTTGCCTGCCACCCGGGCTCCCATTCGGACCCTGGCCTTTGTGTGACAATGCTTTTGGAGGCCTACCATGGTTCCTGATGTCTTCACATTCATCGCCGCTTGAATGGTCTGTGCACAGAACAAGACCAGTTATCGACTTTTGTTACTTCGACACTGTCTCCATCTGGGTCATACCTGAAACCTGATACGTTGCTAGCCTACAGGATTCTAACCAGCCGCCATACTCTCCAACCACAGCAAAGTAGGACATAGAACAGTTAATGCAAGAGCTGGGCATAGATTGTAGCCAGCTAACTGAGGTACAGCTGAGAGCTGTGAAGGAAATGATGGGAATGTATGTGGGAGTGTTTAGCACTGGTGATTTTGACTTGGGCTGCACAAAACTAGTCCAGCACATGATTGACATAGGGGACATCAGGCCTATCAAACAAGCGTTGAGGCGGGTGCCTGTTCATCTGCAAGCATAGTTTGACAAGCATTTGCAGGACATGTTAGAAAGGGGAATAGTTAACCCATCCAGCAGTCCATGCGCAACACCAGTGGTGTTAGTAAGAAAGAAGGGCTGCTCAATCAGGTTCTGTGTGGATTACAGAAAGTTAAATGAGAACACTGTTAAAGATGCATATTCACTTCCTAGGATCGACGAGACCTTGGAGTCGCTTGCCGGTGCTCAGTGGTTTCCCACTTTAGACTTAGCCAGTGGATACTGGCAAGTCGAGATGCACACCGAGGATCGTTGCAAAACTGCTTTTGTGACAAAGAGAGGACTTATCCAGGTCATGGGGTTTGGGTTGACAAAAGCAGCTTCCAGCATCACATGGACCTGGTTTTGGCTGATTTACAGTGAACAACATGTTTGGTGTACTTAGACGACGTCATAGTGTTTGGTCTTACATTCCAAGAGCATGTGAAGTGTTTAGACAAGGTTTTCAGCAGATTGGAGAAGACTATCTAAGTGCCATTTGTTCAGGTCGCAGGTGAGCTACCTGGGACACATCATCTCCGGGCTGAGGGAGTGTCCACTGACCCCATGAAAACAGAGGCAGTCAGGTCAGGGCCCCAAATGGTGTCATACTACAGGAGGTTCGTACCAAATTTTGCGGCTACGGCGGAGCCAATGTACAGATTGACAGATAATGGGGCGCAACGTGTGAAGTGGCCTTTCATGAATTCAAAGTCCAAGCTCAAAATAAATTGAAAAAAGAGGGTAGAGCAGCACCCTGTGGAGTTGCAATTGAAGCCAGAGTTTATGCCTTTCAAACAAGTGTAGGGGGCATTACATGTGAAGAATGAGGTGTTATGCCTTGAGAGTCAAAACTATGAGACAGATGACACCATCTGCAGAGGGGTTGTACCAGATGAGCTCATACATGAGATACTCACCTTTATCCACAATGGCAGAACAGGAGGCCCTGTTCACCAGTAAAATCAGAGCAAGATGTTATTGGCCAGGCTGGCAGAGAGCTATAAAGCAGTGGTGTAACGGCTGTGTGCGTTGCATACAAGTTACAGGGTCCAGCCCCCAGAGCACCCATATCCGTAGCGACCAGGGGCGAAATTTTGACTTTTACAAGTGAACAAAACACAAACCACTCCATGCGACCCACAATCAAATGGTGTAGTGGAAAGAATAAACAAAACTCTGATCAATATGCTGTCACTTTTTGTTGATGACAATCAAAGAAATTGGGATGAGATACTCCCATATGTGATGATGGCAGCATACAGGAGTAGTGTTCAATCTTCCACGGGGTTCGGTACTGAAATGACTTTACTGGTTGATGTGGTTATGGGAACACAACAAAATGAAAGGAAACAGTATGTCTCTCAGTATGTACAAAAGGTGCAAGGGTATTTAAGCACTGTAAGGGAAGCTGTAAAGAGAAATCACCTAAAAGCCACAGGTTAACAAAAGCAATACTATGATCTAAAGGTGACACTCCAGAGGTATGAGGAAAATGAATATATGTGGCTTAGAGTCTACCAGAGGAAAAAAGGGTTGTCACGCAAACCGAGAAAGAAATTCAAAGGTCCTTTCAAAATTGCAAATAAACTGTCAGAGGTGCTGTATGAAGTACTACAGTGTAATGGACTGTATCATGCTTTGGTACACTAAAACCAGCTCAAATCTTACTTTGGGGTTGTCTCAGAGCATGAGGTCACTGGCACGGGACAAGAGACTGAGTTGAGCCCTGACTCATTTGTGCCTAGTCAGACCTACGACCCCTCAAGGAAACAGGGTGCTCTGGGGAAAAAGCAATCAATGTGTTCAGTTTACGAAGTGGGTAATGTAACGTTCACACATTCAAAGGTCTCTCGGCCTATCACACAATGTTATGCAAATTAGTTGCTGTACGTGAGGATGCGGGAGGCATGCTGAGAGAGAGTTTTTGGGAAGGTGTTTTATGCTGTGGGTCAGTGCTGGGGTGCACTGTCTGTTCATCCAAATAAAATACAACTTGATTATTTCATGGGATATCAGTGTCCGAGACTGTTTATGCTAGTCAGCAAATAAATGTGCGACTTTCGGTGGCCTTTCCACATTATCATTCACAGTGGTATTCAGTACAGTAGGAATGGCCATGGCCCTAACACTAATTGGACTGTACCTATGGAATGCCGTTTGGGTCTTAGTGTATTCAAAAAGATACACATCAAATAACACTATTTGACAGGTCAAATAAGCTTGTTGACCAATTAGGACCTGAATATTACTGCACATCACATAATAATGTAACACCTTCATACATTTTTTACGTAGTTATTACACATTGATAACACTATGACTTGTAATTCATATATCTCAGCGATTCACCGATACGTATGCTAGCTATGATGCTGGTAAAGTTTTGTCATGAGCAGTTGCCGCTGTCGCACAACATAGACACACACACACTTCCCAAAGCTCTGGCACAGTGCTGGTCAGAAAAAAAGCTAGCTCGCTGTTGAATGCAAACAATGTTCTCCCCCCAAAAAACATTGCATTGACATAATCTGTTTCAGCAGCTATAGTTAACTAGCTAACTATCTAGCTTGGCGTCATCATCTAAAATGTTCGGTCAAGCCACACTAGCAATGCTTATAATGTTAGCTTGGGTAAACTAGGTAGCTGGCTAGCTTGTTTAGTTCATTATTTATTTATTTCCATGAACTGAAAGGGAAAGGGGCATACCTAGTCAGTTATACAACTGAATGCCTTCAACGGAAATGTGTCTTCCGCATTTAACCAACTTAGTCACATGGATTCCTAAATCATTGCTAAGAATATTGAAAATGATTTCAGTTTCTGGTCATTGCTTTCAGGCTGGTTGCATTGGTGCAAGTTAGGTACCAAGCTACTCCAGAAGTTGCCTAACACATCTATAATCAAATATATTTGTGACTTTTTCATTCAAAAAAATGAAGTCTAGGGAGACAGCCAAGCTCCAGTTTCCAAACTGTCATCAATGCTGACAAAATGCTTGATTATTAGTCTGTATTCTGACTAGCTAGGATGAATCAGGTGCACCTGCTTGGGATGTGGCTAATGTTAGCTGGCTGACCATGCTTTCTCCGTGGGGTCTGGTCTGGTTTCATTCTATAATCTAATTTTGTAATCTGTTCGGTCAAATTAAAATTCTACATGCAAAGACCCAAACGGCGTTCCATATATACCAGCCGCCCTTAGCCTTGTAAATGTGCTCATTAGTAAGTTAATATTCGTCTGTATCCTTTTCTCAAACAGAATTAGAATTTAAAACCTGTTTTTCAACAAAAGAAATCTCCAGAACACTGTAGCAAAATGTGTCTCCTACAATGTCAGCTTCACTCCTATGCCCCTGCTCTTACCTCTCCCAAGAAACCATTCAAGTGAAAACAATATTCAACTCCATCCTTGTTCTATGTTCTAAATTCCAAACAAAGAGCAGTAGACACTTCTTGGGTGGCACGTGTCTAAATGAAGAGCTTAGTGGTGACTCCTGCAATAATAAAGATTGGTGCACTGTGGCTTGGGATGAGGGCAAAGTGCAGAAAAACATACTTATTTGTCTTCTTATAGCTTTGGCATATCCTCCCCCATCCATCAGATATAACACTTGAGGTGCTTAGGCTACTTAAGCTGTAGAGAAATCTGAACTGACATGGATTATAGAGGGGCAAGGGTGATTAGGACTGCAGCGGGTGTGTGCATGTTTGTTTGAGCGTATGCATATTTTTGCGTGAGAATGTGTATGTGTGTGGACGCTGATATGAGTGTGTGTGTGTGTGTAGACATGAACAATCCTAGGTGTGGTGGATGGTTGGATGCATGGAGGGATGGATGAATAGATGGATGTGGAGAAAGAGAGAGAGAGTATCATTAATCCAGGCTTAGTGTGAGGAGGGAGGCCTTGGCCAGACGGCTCTACCGGGCTAGAGCTTAGGCAAGGCTGGGCCTCAGAGAAAGGCCTAAATGTTCACTTTAGCTCCCCGTCTTACTTCTTTCTCGTAAGCTCTTTTTCTAAAGGATCGCGCAAACAAACGAAGCCCCCCCCCCCCTGTCAACAACACATACACAAACTCTGCACATGCAAAAACACTAGCCCTTGTTAGCCTTGCACCCCTCTTTCTCATTCTCTCAATTTATGTCACTTTCTTTCTCTCGCTCTCTCTCTCTCTCTCCTCTGTCTCACAAAAACATATATACCTACATGCATACATATACTCATACCTCAGAAGGGATTTGCAGATAGAAATGGTATGTTATGATTTAACCATAGAAACAAGAGTAGAGTTTAGAGAGACATTAGTTTAGAGAATACAGACTTCTATTCCATGCTACTGTTGAAGAAACAGCAAAACTAAATTACATTTCATTAATGGTAACATCAACTCAAGTATTTGTTTACTTTTAGTATGATTGAGTTTAGATCTGAGTTTAAATAATGCTTGGGAAATGATCACAATTAATAGATTTTAGACAGAAGACATTATTTCATCAGGCTGTGGCACACATTTAGGCCTCGTAAATAACAAGTGAAATTACTCAGAATGATCGCCCCATGCTAGTGGCTGTTTATGAATACAAATTGAATTTCCAAGGCAGCCTTGTAGCAGTCATGGCTCATTTAATTTATTCCTTAATGAATATTTCCCCTTTCAACTCCGAAGATGGGAAAACATTTCAACACTAAATGAGACCCAGCTTTACAGCCAAATAGTTTTGTCCCAATGTTTGGCACAACAGCATTCTTGCCGACGTGATATTGCATTGTTGTTTCGGATTCAACATAGCTTTGAAGATAACTTTGCATTCTAAAAAGGAGTGTCGAACAAACTGTTCTGTCTCCGTCTTAATACTTCGTTAGACTGACCAAATTAAATCCTAAATGAATCAAATAAGACTCAAGACCACATGACTGCATGAATATCGACTTTACAGCATGGCACACACTGTCTCTTTTCCATAGTCCCACTGCAGTCACTTGACAAGGAATGCCGACACGCAATTCATGTATTACTTTCCTTTACTTTCAACCTAATAAATAGAAGGTGTACAGCCATTGTACAAACGTTACAAAACGCTACTGCAAAGTGATACAGCCCACTCAACTTGTGGTACAGTCGCATTGAACAGGTATAACTCTGGGTGATGACATCATCAAAGGGGAAAGGTCACGGTCAAGGCCAATGCCAATAATAACCATGAATACATGAATAGTAATCATACTATACTGCAGTACAATAACATATTCAATGTAATTATTTATATAGTGTCCACTATAACATTTCTCCCTCCTTAATTTCAATCTCCCCTGTGAGAAGAATCTTAAACATAAGATTAACAAGTAAACCACATCAGTGTTTTCTTTTCAACACTTTAGAACTGTTGAATGGTATAGAATTAGCTTGATCCCCTCTGTCGAAGATGCTTGGACCTTCTTTTTTGATATTTTCAGTGGTATTGTTAACAAACACGCCCCTATAAAGAAAATGAGAATTAAAAACAGTTTCAGCCCCTGGTTCGACTGTGATCTTGCAGAGTTACTCCACTTCAAGAATTGCATTTGTCGAAAGGCTTGGCACACATACTCTGGCTCTCGTTCAGACAAATGAGAAATAAGTGCACTCAGGCTATCCGGACAGTCAAAGTTAGTTACTTTAAGGAGCAGTTCTCTCTCTGTGGGTCTAACCCCAAGAAGTTCTAGAAAACGTTTAAAGACCTGGAGAATAAACCCTCCTCTTCACAGCTGCCCATGTCCCTTAAAGTTAATGATGTGGTTGTTACTGACAAGAAGCACATGGCTGAGCTCTTTAGTTACCACTTCAATAAGTCAGGATTCCTATTTGACTCAGCCATGCCTCCCTGCCTGTCCAACATTTCCTAATCTCCCACCACTTCTAATCTGACTGTCCCTGATGGTTCTCCCTCTTTTTCCCCTGCCCCGCTACAAAGTATCTCCTTGCAGGCAGTCACTGAGTTAGAGGTGCTAAAGGAGCTCCTGAAACTCGACCCCCAAAAACCATCTGGGTCAGATGTTTTAGACCCTTTCTTCTTTAAGGTTGCTGCCCCTATCATCAAGCCTATCTCCAACCTTTTAACCTGTCTCTCCTTTCTAGGGAGGTTCCCATTGCTTGGAAGGTAGCCAAATTATTTAAAGAGGGAGATGAAGCTGATCCTAACTGTTACAGGCCTACTTCTATTTTTCCCTGTTTATCAAAAGTGTTGGAAAAACTTGTCAATAATCAACTGACTGGCTTTCTTGAAGTCTTATAGTATTCTCTCTGGTATGCAATTTGGTTTCCGCTCAGGTTATGGATGTGTCACAACCTTAAAGGTCCTCAATGATGTCACCATTGCCATTGATTCTAAGCAGTGTTGTGCTGCTATTTTTATTGACTTAGCCAAAGCTTTTGATACGATAGACCATTCCATTCTTGTGGGCCGGCTAAGGAGTATTGGTGTCTCTCAGGTGTCTTTGGCCTGGTTTGCTAACTATCTCTCTCAAAGAGTGCAGTGTATAATGTCAGAAAATCTGCTGTCTCAGCCACTGCCTGTCACCAAGGGAGTACCCCAAGGCTCAATCCCAGGCCCCATGGGCTTCTCAATTTACATCAACAACATATCTCAGGAAGTAGGAAGCTCTCTCATCCATTTATATGCAGATGATACAGTCTTATACTCAGCTGACCCCTCTCCAGATGTTAAATGCTCTACAACAATGCTTTCTTAGTGTCCAAAAAGCTTTCTCTGCCCTTAACCTTGTTCTGAACACCTCCAAAACAAAGGTCATGTGGTTTGTGAGAATGCCTCTCTCCCCACAGGTGTGATTACTACCTCTGAGGGTTAAGAGCTTGAGCTAGTCACCTCATACAATTACTTGGGAGTATGGCTAGACAGTACACTGTCCTTCTCTCAACACATATCAAAGCTGCAGGCTAAAGTTAAATCTAGACTTTGTTTCCTCTATCGTAATCGCTCCTCTTTCACCCCAGCTGCCAAACTAAACCTGATTTAGATGACCATTCTACCCATGCTAGATAACTGAGACTTAATTTATAGATCGTTAGGTAAGGTTGCTCTCGAGCATCTAGATGTTCTTTACCATTTGGCCATCAGATTTGCCACCAATACTCCTTATAGGACACATCACTGCACTCTATACTCCTCTGTAAACTGGTCATCTCTGTATACCTGTTGCAAGACCCACTGGTTGACGCTTATTTATAAACCCCTCTTTGGCCTCAGTCCCCCCTATCTGAGACATCTACTGCAGCCCTCATCCTCCACATACAACACCCATTCTGCTAATTATTCTGTTAAAGGTCTCCAAAGCACACATCCCTGGGTTGCTCCCCAGTTTGCTGCAGCTAGCGACTGAACGAGCTGCAACAAACATTCAAACTGGACAGTTTTATCTCAATCTCTTCATTCAAAGACTCAATCTTGGACACTCTTAATTGACAGTTTGCGTGATGTATTGTTGTCTCTACCTTCTTGCCCTTTGTGCTGTTGTTTGTGCCCAATAATGTTTGTAGCACATTTTGTTCTGCTACCATGTTGTGTTGCTACCATGCTGTTATGAACTTGAGTGAAGACCCAAAAGCGGTTTTAACAGAAAACAGAGTTCTTTAATGAAAATACAGGAATGGCATAAATCCTCTTCCAACGTTGTCAGCGGAACAAAAAGAACGTTAGTATAGTGCAGGATGCTCCTGCCAGGCAGACTCCGACAGGACAGGACAAGGTGGAAGCAAACGAGACGACAGCTTGCTTCTGGCATCAAAAAACACAAACAAGAATCAGACCCCGAAAGTAGCAGGAACAGAGAAAGAAATAGAGACCTAATCAGAGGGGGAAGAGAGAACAGGTGGGGAAAGAGAGAATGAGCTAGTTAGGGGAAATGTAGAACAGCTGAGGAATGAGAGACAGAGAAGGTAACCTAAAAAGACCAGCAGAGAGAGAGAATGAAGAGAAAAGACAGGAACAGACATAACAAGACATGACAGTACCCCCCCCCACTCACCGAGCGCCTCCTGGCGCACTCGAGGAGGAAACCTGGCGGCAACGGAGGAAATCATCGATCAGCGAACGGTCCAGCACGTCCCGAGAGGGAACCCAACTCCTCTCCTCAGGACCGTACCCCTCCCAATCCACTAGGTACTGATGACCACGGCCCCGAGGGCGCATGTCCAAAATCTTACGAACCCTGTAGATGGGTGCGCCTCGACAAGGATGGGGAGGGACGAGCGGGGGCGCGAAGAACGGGCTTAACACAGGAGACATGGAAGACCGGGTGAACGCGACGAAGATAGCGCGGGAGAAGAAGTCGCACTGACAGGATTAATGACCTGGGAAATACGGAACGGACCAATGAACCGCGGGGCCAACTTGCGAGAAGCTGTCTTAAGGGGAAGGTTCTGAGTGGAGAGCCATACTCTGGCAACAATATCTAGGACTCTTGGTCCTACGCTTATTAGCGGCCCTCACAGTCTGCGCCCCTATTACGGCAAAGTGCCGACTGACCCCTTCCAGGTGCGCTCAACGCTGGACAAAAGCCTGAGCGGAGGGAACGCCTCGGCGAGCTGAGATGAGAACAGCGGAGGCTGGTACCCGAGGCTACACTGAAAAGGGGATAGACCGGTAGCAGACGAGGGAAGCGAGTTGTGGGCGTACTCTGCCCAGGGGAGCTGTTCTGACCAAGACGCAGGGTTACGAAAAGAAAGACTGCGTAAAATGCGACCAACAGTCTGATTGGCCCGTTCGGCTTGACCGTTAGACTGGGGATGAAAGCCGGACGAGAGACTGACGGAAGCCCCAATCAAACGGCAAAACTCCCTCCAAAATTGAGACGTGAACTGCGGGCCTCTGTCGGAAACGACGTCAGACGGAAGGCCATGAATTCGGAAAACATTCTCGATAATGATCTGAGCCGTCTCCTTAGCAGAAGGGAGCTTATCGAGAGGAATGAAATGAGCCGCCTTAGAGAATCTATCGACAACCGTAAGAATAACTGTCTTCCCCGCTGATGAAGGCAGTCCGGTGATAAAATCTAAAGCGATGTGAGACCACGGTGAGAGGGAATGGGAAGCGGTCTGAGACGGCCGGCAGGAGGAGAGTTCCCAGATTTAGTCTGCGCGCTCGACGCGCGTCACGTTCCCGAGTGGGCCACCAGAAACGCTGGCGAATGGAAGCGAGCGTACCCCGAACGCCGGGGTGGCCGGCTTGGGCCCACTGAAGAACGGCCGGACGAGTAGGAACGGGAACGAACAGAAGGTTCCTAGGACAAGCTCGCGGCGACGGAGTGTGAGCGAGTGCTTGCTTTACCTGCCTCTCAATTCCCCAGACAGTCAACTGAAACACGCCCTCAGGGAGAATCCCATCGGGGTCGGTGGAGACCTCAGAAGAACTGAAGAGACGAGATAAAGCATCAGGTTTGGTGTTTTTTGAGCCCGGACGATAAGAAATAACAAACTCGAAACGAGCGAAAAACAGAGCCCAACGAGCCTGACGCGCATTAAGTCGTTTGGCTGAACGGATGTACTCAAGGTTCCTATGGTCAGTCCAAACGACAAAAGGAACGGTCGCCCTCCAACCACTGTCGCCATTCGCCTAGGGCTAAGCGGATGGCGAGCAGTTCGCGATTACCAACATCATAGTTACGTTCTGACGGCGATAAGCGATGAGAGAAAAACGCGCAAGGATGGACCTTGCCGTCAGAGAGAGAGCGCTGAGAAAGAATGGCTCCCACGCCCACCTCTGACGCCAACCTCAACAACAAACTGTCTAGAGATGTCAGGTGTAACAAGAATAGGTGCGGATGTAAAACGATTCTTAAGAAGATCAAAAGCTCCCTGGGCGGAAACGGACCACTTAAAGCACGCCTTAACAGAAGTAAGGGCTGTGAGAGGAGCTGCCACCTGACCGAAATTACGGATGAAACGACGGTAGAAATTAGCGAAGCCCAGAAAGCGCTGCAGCTCGACGCGTGACTTAGGAACGGGCCAATCAATGACAGCCTGGACCTTAAAATCCATCTTAATGCCCTCAGCGGAAATAACGGAACCGAGAAAAGGGACAGAGGCGGCATGAAAAGTGCACTTCTCAGCCTTCACATAAAGACAGTTCTCCAAAAGGCGCTGGAGGACGCGTCGCACGTGCTGAACATGAATCGAGAGAGACGGTGAAAAAATCAGGATATCGTCCATGTAAACGAAAAACAAAAATGTTCAGCATGTCTTCAGGACGCGTTAACTAGTGCCTGAAAGACAGCTGGAGCGTTAACGAGGCCGAAAGGAAGAACCCGGTATTCAAAGTGCCCTAACGGAGTGTTAAACGCCGTGTCCCCCTCCCTGATGCGCACGAGATGGTAGGCGTTACGAAGGTCCAATTTGGTGAAAAACCTGGCTCCCTGCAGGATCTCGAAGGCTGAAGACATAAGAGGAAGCGGATAACGATTCTTAACTGTTATGTCATTCAGCCCTCGATAATCCACGCATGGGCGCAGGGACCCGTCCTTCTTCTGAACAAAAAAAAAAACCCGGCGGGGGAGGAGGAGGAGACTATGGTACCGGCGCGAGCGAAACCGACAAATAATTCTCGAGAGCCTTACGTTCGGGAGCCGACAGAGAGTATAATCTACCCCGGGGGGAGTAGTTCCCGGAAGGAGATCAATACTACAGTCATACGACCGGTGTGGAGGGAGAGAAGTGGCCTTGGAACGACTGAACACCGTGCGCAGATCGTGATACTCCTCCGGCACCCCTGTCAAATCCCAGGCTCCTCCTGTGAAGAAGAGACAGAGGAAACAGGAGGGATAGCAGACATTAAACAGGTTACATGACAAGAAACATTCCAGGATAGGATAGTATTACTAGACCAATTAATAGAAGGGTTATGGCGCACTAGCCAGGGATGACCCAAAACAACAGGTGTAAAAGGTGAACGAAAAATTAAAAAAGAAATGGTTTCGCTATGATTACCAGAGACAGTGAGGGTTAAAGGCAGCGTCTCACGCTGAATCTTGGGGAGAGAACTACCATCTAAAGCGAACAAGGCCCTGGGCTCCCCTAACTGTCTGAGAGGAATGTCTTGTTCCCGAGCCCAGGTCTCGTCCATAAAACAGCCCTCCGCCCCAGAGTCTATCAAGGCACTGCAGGAAGCAGATGAACCGGGCCAGCGGAGATGGACCGGAAAGGTAGTGCGTGATCCAGAAGGAGAGGCCTGAGTAGTTGCGCTCACCAGTAGCCCTCCTCTTACTGATGAGCTCTGGCCTTTTACTGGACATGAGGTGACAAAATGACCAGCGGAGCCGCAGTAGAGACAGAGGCGATTGGTGATTCTCCGTCCCTCTCCTTGGCCGAGATGCGAATACCCCCCAGCTGCATAGGCTCAGCATCCGAGCCGGCGGAGGAGGGTGGCAGTGATGCGGCAGGTGGCAGTGATGTGGAGAGGGGAGCAACGGAGAACGTGAGCTCCTTTCCACGAGCTCGGCGACGAAGATCAAACCGTCGCTTCATGCGAATAGCGAGAGCTATTAAGGAGTCCAGACTGGAAGGAACCTCCCGGGAGAGGATCTCATCCTTAACCTCGACGTGGAGACCCTCCAGAAAACGAGCGAGCAAAGCCGGCCTGCTCCAGTCACTAGAGGCAGCGAGAGTGCGAAACTCAATAGAATAATCCGTTATGGATCTATTCCCTGACATAGGGAAGACAGGGCCCTGGAAGCCTCCTCGCCAAAAAACAGAACGGTCAAAAACCCGTATCATCTCCTCCTTAAAGTCCTGATACTGGTTAATACACTCAGCCCTCGCCTCCCAGACTGCCGTGCCCCACTCACGCGCCCGTCCGGTAAGGAGAGAAATGACGTAGGCGATGCGGGCTGCGCTCCTGGAGTAAGTGTTGGGCTGGAGAGAGAACACCACATCACACTGAGTGAGGAATGAGCGGCACTCAGTGGGCTCCCCAGAGTAACACGGCGGGTTGTTGATCCTGGGCTCCGGAGACTGGAAACCCTGGAAGTGGGCGGTGGATCGAGGTGGAGTTGGTGAACCTGTCTTGTGAGGTCGGAGACTTGGACGGCCAGGGTCTCAACGGCATGTTGAGCAGCAGACAATGTGTCTGCCTAGCACGCTCCCTGGATCTCGACGGCGGAGTGAAAAGGGTCCGGAGCCGCTGGGTCCATTCTTGGTCTGATTCTTCTGTTATGAACTTGAGTGAAGACCCAAAAGCGGTTTTAACAGAAAACAGAGTTCTTTAATGAAAATACAGGAATGGCATAAATCCTCTTCCAACGTTGTCAGCGGAACAAAAAGAACGTTAGTATAGTGCAGGATGCTCCTGCCAGGCAGACTCCGACAGGACAGGACAAGGTGGAAGCAAACGAGACGACAGCTTGCTTCTGGCATCAAAAAACACAAACAAGAATCAGACCCCGAAAGTAGCAGGAACAGAGAAAGAAATAGAGACCTAATCAGAGGGGGAAGAGAGAACAGGTGGGGAAAGAGAGAATGAGCTAGTTAGGGGAAATGTAGAACAGCTGAGGAATGAGAGACAGAGAAGGTAACCTAAAAAGACCAGCAGAGAGAGAGAATGAAGAGAAAAGACAGGAACAGACATAACAAGACATGACACCATGCTGTGTTGTTATGTGTTGCTATCTTGCTATGTTGTTGTCTCAGGTCTCTCTTTATGTAGTGTTGTGTTGTCTCTCTTGTCGTGATGTGTGTTTTGTCCTATATTCATATATTTGAATTTGTTTTATTTTTAATCCCAGCCTCCGTCCCCGCAGGATGCCTTTTCCCTTTTGGTAGGCCGTCATTGTAAATAAGAATTTGTTCTTAACTGACTTGCCTGGTTAAATAAAGATGAAATATAAATAAAATATATAAATAAAAAAAGATTTAAAAAAATATATTAAAAAATAAATAAACTTCTGCTAGTGTTACTGTAAATGTAAACAAACAAAAAATGACAGTCCTTATTTGAGATGGCGGAGGTGCTCCTCCTCCGTCTCCCCTGTAACCAGGATGTTGTCCAGGGACAACATGCTACATAAGGGATCCCCTGCAGCAGATTGTCCTCGGGAAAATGGCTGGACTGGACGCCACTCTGAAAACCAAGCGGTTGTACCTGAACAAGCCTTTGTGCGTGTTGACTGTGACATACTCTTTTGAGTCCTCGTCCAGGAGGAGCTGTTGGTAGGCGTGACTCATGTCAAGCTTTGAGAATGTCTTGTCTCCAGCAAGCGTCGCAAACAGGTCCTCCACCCGTGGCAGCGAGGAAATCCAGCTTAGAGGCCCTGTTGATGGTGAGCTTTTAGTCCCCACATATAAGCACCGTGCCATCACTTTTCAGAACGGGAACGATTGGAGCTGCCCAGGGGAAGAACTGAATGGGAGTAATAATGTTTGTTTCCTGCAGCCGCTCCAACTCATCCTCAACTTTCTTTTTCATGGCGTATGGCACTGTTCTGGGCTTGAAAAAGCGAGGCTCTGCCTGAGGATCCACAAACAGCGTAACTGCAGTGCCCTGCAGTGTGCCCGGTTCATCTTTTAAAATCTCAGGGTACTTTTGAATGACATCCTCAGACACTCATGTGTGTTTTATCTCAACACAGTTCAGTTGTATTTTGTTGAGCCAGTCACGCCCTAGTAGACTAGGCCCATTACCGTTTACCACCAGGAGCCATGCTCTCGCTTAATGGCTGTTGTATGCAATGTCCACCTCCAGAGCTCCAGGCAATGGCATGGTCTCCCGGTGTACGTTTCTATACTGTTGGTAAGTACATTAACATATTCAATGTAATTATTTATATAGTGTCTACACAACAACACCCACAATACAATACATACAGTAGTGATGTCATACATTAAGGTTGCCCACAGGTGTCAAACCCAAACCCAGTACATGACATCCCTCCTTTTCTGGGAAATACATTTCCAGTTTACAAACATATCTATATTTTTTGGACCAAATGTTTATTTGTTTTGTTCTTTTTTTGTTCTGGGGTTACAGGTACATTATCCATTTTAAATTATACATGTATAAAATCTGTACCAATAGGCTGCCTTTCAGAAGTAAACAAAATAGTAAGAAATACATTCTGAGTTAATAATAAATAATACATTCAGTATAAACATGAAGAAAAAAAACAGCCAACATGTCTTCATGTTTTTTTACTCACATCTGTCTCCCTGTATTTCTGACAAAGTCGGAAGGTTAATGAAACAATAGCAAACATTTTTTACTTTTGGGTGTCAGGGAAAATGTATGGAGTAAAAAGTACATCATTTTCTTTAGGAATGTAGTGTATTAAAAGTAAAAGTTGTTGTCACGTTCTGACCTTAGTTCCTTTGTTTTCAGTCTTTGTGTGTCTGCACCAGACAGAACTGTTTCGGTTGTTTCTGTGTTGTTTTGTTATTCAGTGTTCAGTTTTGATTATTATTAAAAATCATGAACACTTACCACGCTGCACCTTGGTCCTCACCTTCTCCTTCATACGACGACCGTTACAGTTGTCAAACATATGAATAGTAAAGTAAAGTACAGATACCCCAAACTACTTAAGTAGTACTTTCAAATATTTTTACTTAAATACTTTACACCACTGAGAATGAGTCCAGCTAGCTCAAGTAAACAAGGGAATGAATTCCACTAGTGTTATACAGAATATATAATTGTTGAGGTATGCAGCATTCTAATTTGAAATGAAAATAGGGATTTTCAAATAAAGTTTTGCATGCATGGCGGGACCCACGAGTTCACTTTGATATCCTCTGCAATAACTATTCAAGATACTGGTGATTTATTGGTTCTTTGAGGTACACTACATTTTAAGTTGACAACAAAAGTATTATGATGAAGAAATCTTGACAGCGTCACATCCATAACGGAGAAGGTCACACCCAGAAAGGTAAATTTTCCTCTCTAAAGTATATATGACCATTTTTATATTTTCATCATTGTTGTTTTTGTGGGTGGCCAAACCTTACTTTCAAAGTGGCTATTCATATTTTACCCTAAGACTTTGAGATTCACAGACTTTTGCTGATGTGTCCATTCTCCCAAAATGCATTTCAATTTCAGTCACATCCATAACGCAAGTTTTGTTGTTCCATTACTTCAAAGTGATATTACTTAGAATGTTGTAATTTTTGTGTCTACACTTCCCCTATAGGGTTCTACAAATATACACATCAACATTTTCCTTTTTGCTTGATAAGTCAATTCTGGCTTTTTTTGTTGCTCATTGTGTGTGCAAATGTCACATCCATAACGCTGGAATTCACCATTACTGTCCATGACATCGGCAAAGGTGCGGATTCCACATTTGGACCATGTAATTTTTTTGGAGTGTTGAAATGCCTGGGCCAGGGGCTTCATAGACAATGAAAATAGCAGCGGTGAGATGGGATCACCTTGCCTACTACTTGTAGTTATTCTGAACGGAACAGAGCAGGTATTGCCTATTATTACCATGGCTGAGTGATTGGCATATAGTATTCTAACCATATTAATGATATTGGAGCCAAGTCCTATATGTTCCAAAACTGACCGAAGATACAGTATGACCATACTAGTCTATCAAAGATGTTTCTGCATCGAGAGATAGACCTGCCCATGGGGCTTTAGTTTCTGATATGCATGTAAGACAACGGAGGTTATCTGAGGATAATACTTTTATTACAGACATGCTTTGGTCCAGATGTACCAATTTGAGTAAGTAAGTTTCAGGACGACTGAAGTTTTGAAAATAGTTTAATGTCTGTGTTTATGAAAGATAGAGGGTGACAGTGAGAACACTGGGTGGTGTTCTTGCGTTTTTTGTTCTTACGTTTTTTTACTAAAAGCGAAATTAACCTGTTGAAACTCCCCATCCCGGATCCGGGATCGTGACTAAAGCCTCAGGCTCATTAGCATAACGCAACATTAACGATTTCTGAAAATCGCAAATAAAATGAAAATAATGCGTCTGCTCTCAAGCTTAGCCTTTTCTTAACAACACTGTCATCTCAGATTTTCAAAATATGCTTTTGAACCATAGAAATTGACTAATTTGTGTAAGAGTATGCTAAGCTAGCTTAGCATTTTGAGTAGCATTTAGCACGCAACATCACAAAAACCAGATAACCAAATAAATAAAATCATTTACCTTTGAAGAGCTTCGGATGTTTTCAATGAGGAGACTCTCAGTTACATACCAAATGCGCAGTTCTTCCTGAAAGCGTCTGTGTGTAGGAGAAATCGTTCCGTTTTGTACATCGCATTTGGCTACCGAAACGAACCGAAAATTCAGTCACCTACAACGTCAAACTTTTTCCGAATTAACTCCATAATATCGACCGAAACATGGAAAACGTTGTTTGGAATCAATCCTCAAGGTGTTTTTTCACATATCTCTTCATTGATATATCGTTCGTGGAAGCTTGCATTCTTCTCTAAATTCCATGGAAAAATACTTGCAGCTGACTTTTGCGCACCAATTTCGGCGCAGGACACCGGGCGGACACCTGGTAAATGTGGTCTCTTATGGTCAATCTTCCAATGATATGCCTACAAATACGTCACAATGCTGCAGACACCTTGGGGAAACGACAGAAAGGGCAGACTTACTCCTCTCGCATTCACAGCCATATAAGGAGACAATGGAAAACAGAGCCTCAAAAATCCTGCTCATTTCCTGGATGCCGTCTCATCTTGGTTTTGCCTGAAGCTCACGTTCTAGGGCACGCACAGAAAATATCTTGGTAGTTCTGGACACGTCAGAGTGTTTTCTTTCGAAAGCTATCAATTATATGCATAGTCGAGCATCTTTTTGTGACAAAATATCTTGTTTAAAACGGGAACGTTTTTCCCTCCAAAAATGAAATAGCGCCCCCATAGCATCAAGAGGTTAATGGTGTATTTACATCCCTTCCAAATGAACCTTTGTGAACAGCGGTTTTAATCATTTCAAGTAACAGTGGACCAAATTGGTTCCAAAATTTGAAATCAACCTCAGGAGGAATACCATCCCAAGGTGATTTTCCTTTATTCATGTTATCCAATTAGTTCATGGAGAGAGATGTGGGCTCCCAGCAAGCCGGCTTCCTCAGTTGAGAGAAGAGGAGTTATTATATCTTTTAAAATGACTCAATCTGGCTAGGTGTGGATTTACAATCAGAGGTGTACAAAAACAGATCATCTTTGGTTGATTATTTTTCATTCTGATAATAATTCACCCAGTTCAGATTCAATCGTTGCAATATCCGCTAAATGATCATTACTGCGAAGCTTGTTAGCCAGTAAATGACTGGGTCGGTTACCATGGAAGTAATGGTTGAGTCTAACTCGATGGATGGTGAATCTTGCTCTCTGTCTCATCAATAGATTTAGTTCCGTCTAAACTTTGAAAAGAGTAGTAGCTACCTGGTCTGAAAAAATAGTTTGTTGAGAATGCTCTAATGTCGTTAACAACTTTTCCAATTCTGATATCTTCTTTAATTGTGATTTATTCAGCCCAGATGCAAATGCAGTTGCATTGTTCTTAATAAAATCCTTAATGGCGTCCCATAAAATCAGAGGATCATCCATTTATTTTTTGTTAATTCACCGTATGTTCCCCGAAAGTAGGATTCTCTAGTAAGGACACATTAAAGCGCCATCTTGTGTCTATTTTAGGAGATTCTGAAATGTGTTTTACACTTTTAAACGTGTGGCCTATTTTCTGAACACTTCTTGTTTTCCACCTCATACATAGCATTACAGTAACACTCAGTTTCAATGTTCTTCTTTTACAGACATCTTACAAACCTGTGTTATTTCTTTTCAAGTAAACACAACAGTATGTACACATTACCAGTACATTACTTGTACCCTTTTTACTTTATCACAGACATTTTCAGTGGTGCTCTTTTAACCCTGTGAGGTCTGAATGTCTATTGAATGTCTGTTGGCACGGTGATGCCCTGGTCGGGAGCCTGAGTAACAGTGTTTCAAAGCCTGTACTGTTCTCAGCCCCCAGTGTTCCATCCTGCTCAGTGAGTGTTTCACTTGTGTCACTGATTCTGTACCTTTTCACGCATGTCATGTTCCTTATGTAGCGTGCTCCCGTTAGAGACTCCGCGCTCAACCTGTTTCCTGTTTCGCTTACAACTTTGTGGGGATAGAATGCTCACCAGCGTTCGTCTGCATACAGCTTTGACTTTGTTTTTCAGCTTCGCACCTCAATCACTCACCTCCAGCTCTGTTTGTGACTCTCGGATGTTTAGCAGTTTCCCCCTCCTCTTTCGATTGGAGAGTAGCTCGGCGGGACTCTTTCCTGTGGCGGCATGGTCTAAGCTTCTGTGCACAGTCACATACTTAGTTAGGGATTCCATTGCTTTCGCAAAATGTTTTCCTTTCAGTAGATTTGAGTTGCGAGCCTCGGTCAGATTTACAGGTCACAGGCAGTCCATGTCGCAGCTGTCCATCACCTTGTCTGTCGTTGGCGATTTCAGAATGTCATAGTAGCGACAGGGGCCCTATTAAGTCCATGAAAACGTCCTGCCAGGGACCATCAGGTAATGGTGCAGTTCTCAAGGATTCTGGTGCGTCAGGTCTGGTTACTGTCTGACAACCGTGGCAGGATTTGCAATGTCTCTCGGCTGCCCTTTCCATGCCTGGACACCAAACCGTGGTTCTGAGATGCTTCTTTGTGCCCACTGTGAAGTGTCCTTCATGAGCTAGTGAGCTGCCCTTTCCATGCCTGGACACCAAACCGTGGTTCTGAGATGCTTCTTTGTGCCCACTGTGAAGTGTCCTTCATGAGCTAGTGAAAGTGCTTGTGCATGTCGCAGCGTGTTCCGCAGAGAACTAGGTATCGAACTACACATAATACACACATTCATTCACTTGGGCCATAAACTTTACAGTTCTCAAAATGTCCACTCGCAATTGCGTTTATGTACCTCTCTCAGCTCTGGGCCTTTGGCTGAGGCTTCCATTACCTCTCTGGTAGTCAGTGCCTTTGGGTGTAGCGTTCACTTCTACAAACCTCACACACTCACCTGATACGTGTGAGTGTTTTTCCAGCTGTGCTGTCGCTCCCAGCAGGCATCTTCTCACCTCTGAGGCGTTCTCTGGCTCCCTGGCCTCCGTCACACTCTCTCTGCAGTCGGTCTGATAGCTTTGGACTCATCTACTGTTGGGATACGATAGTGGTCCAATAGCCTGTCCCATGTCTCAGCACGTTCTTATCTCATCCTTTGTATTTGGTACAATAATGACCGCTGTCTCTTTGCCAAGGAATGGTTTTTCATTTCCCTTGATTACAGTGAACTCTGCTTGCTCAGTTCTACTGCTGATTGTGATTTAACATTTGAATGCCCCCTTGACTGATAATTGTTAACGAGAACAATAAGAGTTCAGTTTTCTCTCTGTTGAAGGGACCACACTTAATTTTAACAGTCTTTCCTATGTAATTCTCATCTATCACATTGTTAGTTGCACCAGAGTCAATCAACATTCAACTCCCCCCAGACAAAAGGTAAGTCAATCTGACACGTCATTCTCATTAACAACAACTGCAAAGTCATATTGTTCCTCAATATGATTCACTCTCTGTCTCTTGGACCCCTTTGTGCGACATGCCTTTGACAAACGCTCCTTCCCATTGCGCTTGTGACACGTCTGCCCCCGTGCGGGACACTTTGCGTCTTGCCCAATGTGATCTGTGTGACCACATCTAAAACACTGTCTTTCGTTATTTCCCTCCTCCTTCCACTTTGAAGTTTGCACGTTTCCCTCCTTTTTGTGCAACACGATTTACCATCTCTGTCTCCGCCTTAACTGTCATTGACATGGCTAACATCTTCTCCTCGATTCTCTCACACTGAAAGGCTAGTTCCAATGTGCAGGTAGCGTTAGCCTAGCACCTTCCTCCAGTAACTTTCTGCGAAGATGATGTACATTTGCTAGGAATAGCATCCCTGATCTGATTCTCAGTGTCACCAGCAAAATCATCTCTTGCAGCCTGCCTAAAGTGAATGTTAAGTTGTTGTACAGTCTCACCTTCCATTTGTGCAATTCTCTGAAATGTTTGGCGGGCAAATGATGCATTGACTTGTGGAACGAAGTAGAGATTCAATGCTTTGATCTTGGCGCCATAATGTGTTGCCATCCCGGTCTCTGGTAGCGTTAAAAAATATCCTGAACATGGTCCAATGAGAAATAAAAGTAGAGATCTCTTCCTTTGATGAGTTGCATCCGTTGCTTCTTCGTCGAAAATTTGTCCTTTGCCATCGGTTTTGTATCCAGCTTTTCTCCATACTAACTAAACACACGTACATTTGTCAATCCTTGCAGCCATTGTTCTGTTTCCGTGTTAATACTTAATTAGACTGGCTGAATTAAATCCTAAATGAATCAAATAAGACTCATACCACATGACTGCATGAATGTCCACTTTACCGCATGGCACACACTTCCTCTTTTCCGTAGTCCCCCAATACAATACAACCAGCAGTGACGTCATACCTTAACGATGCTCACAGGTGTCAGACCCAAACATAAACTACTTTTTTTATTTGATTTCTTTAACCTTCATTTAACTAGGCAAGTCAGTTAAGAACAAATTCTTATTTACAATGACTGCCTACACCGCGGCAGGGTAGCCTAGTGGTTAGAGCGTTGGACTAGTAACCGGAAGGTTGCGAGTTCAAACCCCCGAGCTGACAAGGTACAAATCTGTCGTTCTGCCCCTGAACAGGCAGTTAACCCATTGTTCCTAGGCCGTCATTGAAAATAAGAATTTGTTCTTAACTGACTTGCCTGGTAAAATAAAATACACCGGCCAAACCCAGACTATGCTGGGCCAATTGTGCGCCGCCCTATGGGACTCCCAATGGCTGGTTCTGATACAGCCTGCAATCGAACCAGGGTCTGTAGTGATGCCCCTAGTACTGAGATGCATTGCCTTAGACCCGCTGCGCCACTTGAGAGCCCCCCCAAAAGTGTATGCCAACATGGGTTTCCAAACATAGCAAAAGGTGACCTTTGACTAAAGCCTATCTAAACAACCGACTGTAGGGGCAGCCCACATGATCTAACTTGTTTATAACACAACTTTTAGTAAGACACTTTTTCACTGTAATTCGTAAATACCCAGCTGCACTGTACATGAGCAGAGTTGGGAAGAGAGACAGGAGGAGAGATAGGGTTGATAGAGAGCTGAAGAGGTCTCATGCAACTGAAGCTACATCACTGACTGGCTAATAGAGACGCTAAGGCTACATCCTTTACCAGCTCATTTTATACAGATAATGTGCAATTGATCAGAGGCCTTGTAAATAATGCAGAACCGGACTTGGGCCATGAAGAGTATTTAATAGTATTGATAGACTAATCTGCCAAGGTGTATAATGTATTCAGTCACAAAACCCTCTGCCGCTATTGATCAAAGAGTGGGCTTAAACTGGAGTAGCTCAGAGTTTGGAAAATAATAAAATACACAATGTGACAGAAGAATGGTAGGATGAGAGGGGAAGAGGGTGTGACTGGTGAAAGGGGGTAGAGAGAAAGAGAGGAGAGAGCGTGAGATGAAGGGATGTGCTGTCCATCCATCCCCGGCTCCCCGTATCGCCGGGGACCACCGGAGGAGTAAAGATGTTAACGAGCTCATCGACAGCGCTGTCATACAGAGGAGAGGTCCATCAGGGGAATGAGACGCAGGCTTCTATATGTCCTGAGGTGCATTGTGGGAGGACACAGAAACTTTGGGGAGACAGATTATGCACCAAACACATCCATATCCACTCACAGGTGCCTGTGAAATGGAGAGGCATAGTTAAGAAGAAGAAAAGGTGTCTGCACACTATCACTCCTCAAAAAGAAAAGAGTTATAGCGCAATCAAAAAGACTATTAGCTCAATACGATTTCCCGTGTGTACCATTTGGTCTGCAATTCTCCAGTTTGTGTGCATTTTGTGTATAATGACTACTTTTCTTCAGTGTAATAACTGGAAAAGGCTATTTTCATATAAATTCCATAGGAATGCCATTACAATCGAATCTCTCCGCGGGACGTTCATAACACATGAAGCTGATGTGATTTACATGCACTTTATATTTCTCTTCTGTGGACATGAATTGTGATAAGGATGGTGTCAGAGCGTCTACTGGCAATTGACCTCAACATGATGAGACGAACATATTTATTTCAAAGTCAACATTAGAAAAAGAGCAATGAAATAACAGGTCATGTCAATACATTTTTCTTGTCCACATCTTATCAAATAACGAAAATCGATGTTGTTGAAGACATAATCCGGAATTATCAGGACTGAATGTCCACCAAAACAACTGACAAGATACCCGTCTTACTTATTAAGGAGAGACCATACGAGTAAATCTGTTATGATCATGACGAGGATCAGCGTTAATGAAGAAGAAAAACATGTTTCTCTCACCAGTAGTATGTATGTAGCCAGTCCAAGGCCTCAGATGTTTAGTCTGGATTGTAGAGGGATTTTTTGTTGTTGTCTGGATTTAGAGGGATTTTAAGGCGGCATGAGAAAACCACTGTTGCCAGTCTAATGCTGACACAGAAGCCTCAGCATATGCACAACAACTTGGGAATAATACCGTAATGTGTCCAACTTGAATAACAGATTGATGCCATAATAATATGTGACGAGACAATCAATGTGTTTGTCGCTCCAAAACGCTTCCATTGTGTTTGTACAATAAGGTGCCTAAACTCAACAAAACAATATACTTGAACACAGATGTTTTATACCATTAGTAATTACCCAAATGATGTGGATACATGTCAAATGTAATGAGTTCCCTCTACCTTTCATCTCAGAATATACCGATGGATAATCGGTTTAAATTTCATTTCCAATATTCTCATATCCATTTGAGCCCTCCCCTCTTAGCCTGTGACGTTCCCTTTTTGCATGAGAAAGGGCTTTCCAGCGCAAATATCAGCCTCAAGAATATTTATGTGGACCATATCTATTCATATGTGCAATATGTCAGAGCAGAAAATTCTAAGGTGGAAAAAATAAATTAATAAACTAACAGTGAAAAATAAATAGCTACAGTAATAAGGTTAACTATTTTGGCTTTTGATATTGATGTTTGCGGGAGGGCTGGCATGGCCCAAAATTAATAACAGTAGACCTAATGCCATTTGGGTACTTGGGAGTGTGTCCAATACTTTAAGTAATAGCATTAATGGCGAATTTGAAGGAGATTGATTTGAACATCAAACAGGACCTTAAAGGGAGCACTTCCTTCATGGCCGTGGGTTTTAGAAGTTCTGAAGTAACTTCCTCTCTGAAGGAAGGAAATCATCTTTGGCCAGCTCGGCTCAGCTCCAACCAGAACAGCCTATGCTGGGACTGGGGGAGTGACGCTTGTTAGGGAAAGGCCCAGAAGAGAGAGAGCGCCCAGTAAGTAAGGTTATTGGAAAATAATTAGCCTAGCCCTGGAATCAGCAGGGATATTAAGCCCACTGGGTCCAAATGTTGGCCCCTGGCCTCCTTTCTACAGCTAATTAAGTATGAGAAGGACCCATTAATAAGGTTTCTTCATATAGTGACTAGTGCAAATGCAAGGAACACCTTTTATTGAATTGCAGAAACTATTCTTTGAGTGTACATGGTAAAAATGGAGCTAATGTAATAATGAGAAGCTAGCTACACCTTTGTTTAAATGCTCTGGTCTTTTGCATAGTGAAATAATATGGGACAAGATACAGATCTAAACAGTTGGAGATGTTTCCTGATTATTTTGTAGGTGCGTATGGAGCACATGGGGATGTGTGAAACTTACTACTTGGTCTGAAGTGTCCCGACTTGCGCCAAAAATTTGCTAGCTTTTTGCGTGCTGCCGACTGGTAAGACACTTCAGAAGGAGGTCACCTGTGCAGAGGTCCAGAGTTCGTGCCAGATATGGGACGAATTGGGAGGAAGTGGCACTCACGAAGCAAGCAGCGTGACGTCCTTTACACGTACATTGTTGGGAAAAGTAGGACTCTTTGTTGTGGTGTGACTCTGTGGGTTTTCTCGTTTAGGCATAAGTCCTCCGTCCTCTCTCCTCTGTGACCAGGAAACTGAGGAGTGTGTCAATTAGTTAATAGGCAAAAAGACAGTCCTCGATAGCCTCCTTTTGTCAAGGAAGCACAAGTACATCCTACCTGAGTCCTTTGCAGAAGTGTTTTGAAATCTGGCACCCCCCCTTTGAATCACCTATTGTTCTCTCGAAGGAGAAAAGCATGCAAACATTTAGAAACGATATGCTGCTTAACTTATCCTTTTATCTATAAAATGTCTTGCAAAAATGTGTTTTTATCACTTTATACATTGATTTTGGAATGAAATGTAATTTACCTGATGATGCGCGATTGGAGAAAGAGAGTCTAATTTCATAAAAGTGCATTTTCGTCCACTTTCCCTCTCCTCGTTGCCTCTCTTCGATTACCTTTGACCTTTTTCAAAAGGAGGCCAGAGAGGACAGAGGAGAGAGGACGCAGGAGGTGAGCAAATCTAATTGATAAAAGGCCTGTGAGACTTTTAGGGCTCGATTCAATCAGATCCGCTCTAGCCGACATCTGCATGACAGTTGTTTTTCCGGTGTCAGGGGTGGAACTACGTTAGAGCTGTCTATTCCACATGCGGCTCACAGCATTATACCTTAAGCATTGGCTTCACAGAGTTGCATTAAGAGAAATCCCATGCAACCTTGTTTACAGATTCAAACACTGGAATGTGAGATTTAATATATATCTTAATTAGGCTGAGAGAAATCCTAATAATTTCAGTTTAATGATTTTAGATGGGTGTGACTCCGTGACAATGATCACAAGAGCAGCTGACTACCGACTTGACAGCTCCAATGCAGTTCCACCTCCGACACTGCAAAAACATCAGCTAAGCGGGTGATACTTAAGTTACTCACAACTGCAAACTCTGAAGAACTGAAAATGTCCCTTATATCGGCTACTATGGCAACTGTCCCTTAATCAAAAGCAGCTTGTGTTGAGCCTACTTTCAATGGCGCAGAAAGGGGGGTGGGGAGGGACTTATCTCTATGGATATTGGATACTCAGTTTCCTGTCATCCCTCTCCTCCCCTCCCTCCATCTTTCTCCTTCTCCAGAACTCTTTACTGTTCAAATCCCCCCAAAACCTTTTAGTTGTTCACAAACCCATAGAGATGAATATGTAACCTGGTCCCCACTCTCCCACTCAGTGAACGCCATCCCCAAGTGAAAAAACAACCCCTCACTTGTCAGCCCGGCAGCAGCTGCTACCTATACCCAGTTCTGGGGCTGCTCACGAAATCTAGCCCCAGGCTGTGAGGGAGCTGTGCAGGCCTCAGCGCCTAATCACCCCCTCCCAAGACAGCACTCATCAAGAGAGCAGCTCCAACAAATCAATCTTCCTCTGACAGTTCATTTAGACTGAATTAATTTGGAATTAGAGGCCATTACGGCAATTGGCAGGCGTGGATATTCCCCCAACGAGGGCTGTTATCCCTTCTTCTCGGAAAAGGAGAGAGAGAAGCCTTTTTTTTCAGATCGACTGGATAAGGTGTTTTCCAGCACTGCTCAGGGGCGCTGTGGGACAGATTGGATTTTCAGTTTAACAAAGTCATCACTGCTCTCAATCAACAGAGAAAGATCTTTTTTTTCTGTCTTCTAAATGTGTGTTTAATTAGGGTCATTGGTCTATCGACTATCAAGAGCCAATGTTTGAGTTTTTCCACTCAAAATGTTTGTATGAGCGTTGAATGAGAGATAAAGTCTGGACTTGAGGTGTGCAGAAATCAATAAGGCTCAATGAGGAAGTACGAAGTTCACAGGCTCAAAATGTGTATAATTTAAGGATCAATTCCATCTCTTATGACCGAAAATAACTTCTGGACATCAGGACTGCAATTACTCACCACGGACTGGCAGAATCCTTTTTTTCCTTTAACGAGTCCTACGAAGCCGATGCAAACGATGTACTGCTTTCTCGGGAACAGGCCCAGATCCATGTGGTTTGCGTGAAGAAGAGGAGGAGAAAAAGGGTCCGGAGTGCGGGCTGCCTTCTGAGAATTCGTAGGCGATCAAATAAACCCCTGCTTCCTTCCATTCTGCTAGCAAATGGGACAATAAAATAGATGACCTATGCGGAGGATTAAACTACCAACGGGACATTCAAAACTGTAATATCTTATGCTTCACGGAGACGTGGCTGAACAAGGACACTATCAACATACAGCTGGCTGGTTTTACGCTGCACCGGCAGGATAGAACAGCGGTGTCTGGTAAGACAAGGGGCGGTGGACTATGTATTTTTGTAATTAACAGCTGGTGCACAACATCTAAGGAAGTCTCGAGCTATTGCTCGCCTAAGGTAGAGTCTCTCATGATAAACTGAAGACCATACTACCAACCTAGAGAGTCACCCAGAGGCGGCGCTCCTAGTAGCCGGGGACATTAATGCAGGGAAACTTAAATTCGTTTTACCAAATTTCTATCAGCATGTTAAATGTGAAACCAGAGGGGAAAAAACTCTGGACCATCTTTACACCACAGACAGAGACGCATACAAACCTCTCCAGCGCCCTCCATTTGTCAAATCTGACCATAATTCTATCCTTCTGATCCCTGCTTATTTTTTTATTTTTTTTATATATTTTTTTTTTTATTTAACCAGGTAGGCTAGTTGAGAACAAGTTCTCATTTGCAACTGTGACCTGGCCAAGATAAAGCATAGAGACAACACAGAGTTACACATGGAGTAAACAATAAACAATTCAATAACACAGTAGAACAAAAGACAGTCTATATACCTTGTGTGCAAATGGCATGAGGAGGTAGGCAAATAATTACAATTTTGCAGATTAACACTGGAGTGATAAATGATCAGATGGTCATGTACAGGTAGAGATATTGGTGTGCAAAAGAGCAGAAAAGTAAATAAATAAAAACAGTATGGGGATGAGGTAAGTAAAATTGGGTGGGCTATTTACTGATAGACTATGTACAGCTGCAGCGATCGGTTAGCTGCTCAGATAGCAGATGTTTGAAGTTGGTGAGGGAGATAAAAGTCTCCAACTTCAGCAATTTTTGCAATTCGTTCCAGTCACAGGCAGCAGAGAACTGGAATGAAAGGCGGCCAAATGAGGTGTTGGCTTTAGGGATGATCAGTGAGATACACCTGCTGGAGCGTGTGCTACGGGTGGGTGTTGCCATCGTGACCAGTGAACTGAGATAAGGCGGAGCTTTACCTAGCATGGACTTGTAGATGACCTGGAACCAGTGGGTCTGGCGACGAATATGTAGCGAGGGCCAGCCGACTAGAGCATACAGGTTGCAGTGGTGGGTGGTATAAGGTGCTTTAGTAACAAAACAGATGGCACTGTGATAAACTGCATCCAGTTTGCTGAGTAGAGTGTTGGAAGCTATTTTGTAGATGACGTCACCGAAGTCGAGGATCGGTAGGATAGTCAGTTTTACTAGGGTAAGTTTGGCGGCGTGAGTGAAGGAGGCTTTGTTGCGGAATAGAAAGCCGACTAGATTTGATTTTCGATTGGAGATGTTTGATATGAGTCTGGAAGGTGAGTTTACAGTCTAGCCAGACACCTAGGTACTTATAGATGTCCACATATTCAAGGTCGGAACCATCCAGGGTGGTGATACTAGTCAGGCGTGCGGGTGCAGGCAGCGAACGGTTGAAAAGCATGCATTTGGTTTTACTAGCGTTTAAGAGCAGTTGGAGGCCACGGAAGGAGTGTTGTATGGCATTGAAGCTCGTTTGGAGGTTAGATAGCACAGTGTCCAAGGACAGGCCGGAAGTATATAGAATGGTGTCGTCTGCGTAGAGGTGGATCAGGGAATCGCCCGCAGCAACAGCAACATCATTGATATATACAGAGAAAAGAGTCGGCCCGAGAATTGAACCCTGTGGCACCCCCATAGAGACTGCCAGAGGACCGGACAGCATGCCCTCCGATTTGACACACTGAACTCTGTCTGCAAAGTAGTTGGTGAACCAGGCAAGGCAGTCATCAGAAAAACCGAGGCTACTGAGGCTACTATAAGCAAATATTAAAGCAGGAAGCACCAGTGACTAGATCAATAAAAAAGTAGTCAGTTTAAGCAGATGCTAAGCTACAGGACTGTTTTGATAGCACAGACTGGAATATGTTCCGGGATTCCTCCGATGGCATTGAGGAGTACACCACATCAGTCATTGGCTTCATCAATAAGTGCATCGATGAAGTTGTCCCCACAGCTACCGTACATACATACCCCAACCAGAAGCCATGGATTACAGGCAATATCCGCATCGAGCTAAAAGCTAGAGCTGCCGCTTTCAAGAAGTGGGACTCTAACCCGGAAGCTTATAAGTAATTCCGCTATGCCCTCCGACAAACCATCAAACAGGCAAAGCGACCATACAGGACTAAGATCGAATCGTACTACACCGGCTCTGACGCTCGTCAGATGTGGCAGGGCTTGCAAACCATTACAGACTACAAAGGGAAGCACAGCCGAGAGCTGCCCAGTGACACGAGCCTACCAGACGAGCTAAACTATTTCTATGCTCGCTTTGAGGCAAATAACACTAAAACATACATGAGAGCACCAGCTGTTCTGGAAGACTGTGTGAGGACTGACGGTAGATCTCCAAGAAGAGAGTTGGGCAGCCCTGGCCTATAGGGAGGAGGTCAGAGACCTGATTTTGTAGTGCCATGACAACAACCTCTCCCTCAACGTGATTAAGACAAAGGAGATGAATGTGGACTACAGGAAAAAGAGGACCGAGCAGTACAGTAGATCTTCATTCTCATCGACAGGGTTGCAGTGGAGCAGGTTGAGAGCTTCTAGTTCCTTGGTGTCCACATCACCAACAAACTAACATGGTCCAAGCACACCAAGACAGTCGTGAAGACCTTTTCCCCCGCAGGAGACTGAAAAGACTTGGGTTCTCAGATCCTCAAAAGGTTCTACAACTGCACCATCAAGAGCATCCTGACTGGTTTCATCACTCAGCCTCAGACTGCAAGGCACTACAGAGGGTAATGCGAATGGCCCAGTACATCACTGTGGCCAAGCTTCCTGCCATCCAGGACCTCTATTCCAGGCGGTGTCAGAGGAAGGCCCTAAAAATTGTCAAAGATTCCAGCCACCCTAGACATAGACTGTTCTCTCTGCTACCGCAAGCGTTACCGGAGCACCAAGTCTCGGCTTCAAAACAGCTTCAACCCCCAAGCCATAAGAATCCTGAACCCCTAATCCAATGGCTACCCAGACTATTTGCATTGACCCCCCCCCCCTGTCCCCTCTCTTACACCGCTGCCACTCTATGTTGTTACCATCTGTGCATAGTCACTTTAATAACTCTACCTCTACCTACATGTACATACAGTGCCTTGCGAAAGTATTCGGCCCCCTTGAACTTTGCGACCTTTTGCCACATTTCAGGCTTCAAACATAAAGATATAAAACTGTATTTTTTTGTGAGGAATCAACAACAAGTGGGACACAATCATGAAGTGGAACGACATTTATTGGATATTTCAATCAAAAAAAAACCTGAAAAAACAAATCAAAAACTGAAAAATTGGGCGAGCAAAATTATTCAGCCCCTTTACTTTCAGTGCAGCAAACTCTCTCCAGAAGTTCAGTGAGGATCTCTGAATGATCCAGTGTTGACCTAAATGACTTATGATGATAAATACAATCCACCTGTGTGTAATCAAGTCTCCGTATAAATGCACCTGCACTGTGATAGTCTCAGAGGTCCATTAAAAGCGCAGAGAGCATCATGAAGAACAAGGAACACACCAGGCAGGTCCGAGATACTGTTGTAAATAAGTTTAAAGCCGGATTTGGATACAAAAAGATTTCCCAAGCTTTAAACATCCCAAGGAGCACTGTGCAAGCGATAATATTGAAATGGAAGGAGTATCAGACCACTGCAAATCTACCAAGACCTGGCCGTCCCTCTAAACTTTCAGCTCATACAAGGAGAAGACTGATCAGAGATGCAGCCAAGAGGCCCATGATCACTCTGGATGAACTGCAGAGATCTACAGCTGAGGTGGGAGACTCTGTCCATAGGACAACAATCAGTCGTATATTGCACAAATCTGGCATTTATGGAAGAGTGGCAAGAAGAAAGCCATTTCTTAAAGATATCCATAAAAAGTGTTGTTTAAAGTTTGCCACAAGCCACCTGGGAGACACACCTAACATGTGGAAGAAGGTGCTCTGGTCAGATGAAACCAAAATTGAACTTTTTGGCAACAATGCAAAACGTTATGTTTGGCGTAAAAGCAACACAGCTCATCACCCTGAACACACCATACCCACTGTCAAACATGGTGGTGGCAGCATCATGGTTTGGGCCTGCTTTTCTTCAGCAGGGACAGGGAAGATGGTTAAAATTGATGGGAAGATGGATGGAGCCAAATACAGGACCATTCTGGAAGAAAACCTGATGGAGTCTGCAAAAGACCTGAGACTGGGACTGAGATTTGTCTTCCAACAAGACAATGATCCAAAACATAAAGCAAAATCTACAATGGAATGGTTCAAAAATAAACATATCCAGGTGTTAGAATGGCCAAGTCAAAGTCCAGACCTGAATCCAATCGAGAATCTGTGGAAAGAACTGAAAACTGCTGTTCACAAATGCTCTCCATCCAACCTCACTGAGCTCGAGCTGTTTTACAAGGAGGAATGGGAAAAGATTTCAGTCTCTCGATGTGCAAAACTGATAGAGACATACCCCAAGCGACTTACAGCTGTAATCGCAGCAAAAGGTGGCGCTACAAAGTATTAACTTAAGGGGGCTGAATAATTTTGCACGCCCAATTTTTCAGTTTTTGATTTATTAAAAAAGTTTGAAATATCCAATAAATGTCGTTCTACTTCATGATTGTGTTCCACTTGTTGTTGATTCTTCACAAAAAAATACAGTTTTATATCTTTATGTTTGAAGCCTGAAATGTGGCAAAAGGTCGCAAAGTTCAAGGGGGCCGAATACTTTCGCAAGGCACTGTATTACCTCAGCTAACTGGTGCCACCGCACATTGACTCTGTACGGATACCCCCTGTTATTAGTCTCACTATTGTTATTTTACTGCTGCTCTTTAATTACTTCTTGCTTTTATTTCTTATTCTTATCCATATTGTTGGTTAGGAGCTCGTAAGTAAGCATTTTACTGTAAGGTGTTGTATTCGGAGCATGTGACCAATATAGTTTGATTTGATTTGAATTCAATGTTCAAAATTAATGCAATACAAGAATACTTTTTTTGTGCTCCTGATTATTGACTAAATATAGCAAAAATGCTACCTTGGACTGGGCCGTTGCCATGTCACTCTATAGATTGGGGTAATGGGAGTTCTCCTGCTGAGTTTGCTTGGGGTTCACGACCTGTGACCTGGTGGTTTGATCCTTTACTGCCCAAGACAACTAAACTCCATGGAGACACCACTCTGAAAAGATAAACATCAGCTTCACGCCCAGGCTTTCAAACCACTTCACAAACACGCACATACAGTGCTTTCAGAAAGTATTCACACCCCTTAACATTTCCACATTTTGTTGTGTCACAGCCTGAATTTTAGACTACATTTCCATATTTTGTCACTAGCCTACTCACGTAATGTCTAAGTAGAATTATGTTTTTACATATTTATATAAAATGAAAAGCTGAAACGTCTTGATTCAATAAGTATTCAACCCCGTTGTTATGGCAAGCCTAAATACATTCAGGAGTGAAAATGTGCTTAACAAGTTACATAATAAGTTGCTTGCAATAATAGTGTTAAACATAATTTTTCTAATGACTACCTCATCTCTGTA